>NC_064824.1:103483713-103786743 GCF_024166365.1 Elephas maximus indicus
GTATTAGAACTTACTTATCATTTTTCCTATAGAAGGACATTTGTGTTGTTTCCATTTTTTTTGTTTCATTTTATTTTTTAACATTTATATTTTTTATCTGAAGCACACAGTTAAGAAAATATCTGAGTTTAAGCCTAGGAGGAAATTTACTGGGGTATTTATTGGTACATGTGTTTTCATCATTTACAGGGTAATGCCAAATTGTTTTCCAAATGGGGTATGCCAGCTTCCGTATAACCAGTTTCCATTACCTATATTTTTAAATTAGATTCTCCAGTTTGTCAGCCTGGTCAGTTTAAAATGAAATCACATTTTTTTCCTTGGTGTGGAAAACTTCAAATATATACAAAAGTAGAGGGAGTAATGAATGTTCATGTGCCCATCATCCCGCTTCAGCAATTATCCTGCTACGGCTGCTAACCAAGGGATCGGCAGTTCAAATCCACCAGGCACTCCTTGGAAACTCCATGGGGCAGTTCTACTCCATCCTATAGGGTTGCTATGAGTCGGAATTGACTCGACGGCACTTGGTTAGTCTTGTTTCATCTTCATGCCTACTCACTTTCCACACCCATCTCCTGGGTTATTTGGAAGCAAATCTCAGACATATTTCATCTGAAACTTGTCAGCAGGTATCTCTAAAAGGTAAGTACTCTTCTCCCCCCCCCCTTTATAATTACACAAATCTGAATTATGCAGTTTGTCCTTTTACATATTCTTGTATAGCTACTACAGAGATATTTCCAGAACCCCAGCAGACTCCCCGAACTGCAGCAGAATCGATTCTGACTCACGGCAATGTATGTGTATGTGTATTGTTGCTTCTCTGTACAGAGCTAAGAAATATATGTATGTTAATGAATATATGCATATGTACATATATAAACCTGTTGTTGTTGAGTCAGTGTGGCTGGTGGATTCAAACTGCTGACCTTTTAGTTATCAGTTGAGCTCTTAACTAAGACTGTGCCACCAGGGCTCCATATATTCATGAGTTCATACTAATACTTCTGATTCCAAACCAATACTACAGATTTAATTCTAACCTTCCCTTTCTCCATATTTGTAACTTCTTTCCCTGCGAATGAAAAACCTGGCTGTTATTATCCACAATATGTATTTATTTGATTAATCTTCGTATGTATATCATGTAATTTCAGAATGGCTAACCAATAACCCTGTGAAAAACATTTACTAGCTGGAGTATAATATTTGATAGCCATAATACCCTTCTTAAACCAAAATCTGTTGCCATGGAGTTGTTTCCGACTCATAGGGACCCTATAGGACAGAGTAGAACTGCCCCGTAGAGTTTCCAAGGAGCACCTGGTGGATTTGAACAGCTGACCTTTTGGTTAGCAGCTGTAGCATTTAACCACTACACTGCCAGGGTTTCAAATACCCTTATTAAAAAAAAACCTTAAAAAATAAATAAACCTCTTAAACATTATCAGTATCTAGTTAGCATTCCTATTTCCCTGTTTGTCTCGTAATTATTTCTAACAGTTTGTATCAAAATCCAGACAAGATCCCTGCTCTTTCTGAAGTTTGATTATATAAGCCAGTACATTTTTCACTTTGCCTGTATTATTAGTTTGGATTTCTGTCACTTGTAACCAAATTGTCCCAACAACAAAAACAGTGTGACAGGCAGTCAGCGTCATCATTCTACAACAAACAAACAAACAATAGAAGAAACCGCTTCTGTCTTAAGGGAATTGTTTTAGGAGAGGAAAACCAGTTACACTGAGAATATGTATATAAGTACCCCAGATTATTTGAGAATGCCCTATTATACCATCTAGTTTTTCTCTATAAGATCATATGAAAAAAACTCTAACTTTTCTCACTGTAATTTGCACCTCCTCCCCCCACCAAAAAAAAAAAAAAAAAATTAAAACACCCAACATGTCAGGGCAAATCATCAGTATCTACTGTCTAATCACTTGGCTTGTGGATTCACCATTCACTTTCCAATTTGACAGTATGTTAGAGTGCTGTGCTATAATTTTCATTTTAAGCTATACAACGGAAATATTTAGTGACTAAACAGCTTCCGTGTTTTATTAAAGGTACCCTAAGCAATGAGCGATAGCAAATTATCCTTTAAAAACTAAATTACAGGACACTTACAAAGAACCAGTTTTTAAAAGGGTTACCAACAAGGCATCCCTGCAGTGAATGAGGAGTGTGCTTTGCTCATCTTTGCTAAACTATATGAATTGAAGTTGTAGTTGCTTTTTAAAGGAGTATTCTTTAGGAATACCAGTGTTCAGAAATCAAGACTGAAGGACTGTTTGTGAGATAATAAGATAATTAAAGTAGGCTAGTAATTTTAGTAGTTAATGCCCAATCATTTAAAAAATTAATTTAGTATGACATACCTATTTCTAATGAAGACTATATTTAATCCTAGTAAGATTTAGTTCCCTGTTACACTAACACATTTTATAAACAAATTTCTTTTTTAAGTGTGTTTTTGAAGATAATTCTTTTTTCTAGTGGGTGGATCTTTTTCCTGTAAGTTTCCCCAGACAAGACTTTTGGTTGTCATTTAAAAAATCTGATTTTAAGGCGGGGCCAAGATGGCTGACTAGGTAGAAGCTACCTCGGATCCCTCTTGAAACAAAGACTCGGAAAAACAAGTGAATTGATCACATACATGACAATCTACAAACCCTGACCATCAAACACAGATCTAAAGAGTTGACCCGAGTGTCAGGTGATCGAAAAGCTGTGTCCTGAAGCAGCAGCTGCCTCTGGAGCCAGTATCCCGCACCACAACCTTGAGCCCTCGCGGTTTCCTGGTGCCGAGTGGTGGGGCAGATTGTGGCTTGCTGAGGTGGGGCAGGCATGGGACACAGCCCTAACCCCTAGCCCCCTGGGGTAACCTCCGTAGAGACTCAGCCAGCACAAGCAGGCTGCACTCTGATGCGGCTAACGAGAGAATGAGCAACCACGGGAAGCAGCGACTGTTTTCGGAGCCTGGAACCAGCGTCCCAGTCAGAAAAGCCTTGGTGCCGGGCTTTGGACTGGGTGCAGGGAGCTGAGCACGGCATCCTGAGACGGCGCAAACACGGGACTCAGCCCTAGCTCCCTAAAGTGACCTTGGGGGAAGCTCAGCCAGCGCATGCAGGCAGCTCAGCAACACGGCTAACAGGAGGAGAAGTCACCGGGAGGCAGCGACTGGTTTTGGAGCCTAGAGTGTGGCGTTACAGCTGGGGAACCTTGACGCTGGGCTTTGGACTGGGAGCGGAGGAGCTGACCACGGCTTCAGAGACAGCACAAGCACAGGACGCGGGCCTGATGCTCAGGGGCAATCTTGACCCAGCCAGCCACACAGGCTACACGCCCCTCGGGAATCTCAGATAAAACACTCATCACCAAGCAAGATAAGTAACTCTGTCTGTATTCCAAGGTGCTACTCTCTCCTGTCTATCTGATCCCTCCTCTCCCTTCCCAGGTGCCTTCATGGAATTTCCTGGGCCAGGGAGTAAAGTGCTCTGAGGTTTGTTTTTGTTTTTTGTCTTTTCCTAACCCATTCTCCTGGCCTGAGAGAAGCAGCTACAAAAAACCCAGGGACCAAAAATCCTTCCCTGACTTCCCAAAATTGGACTGAAAATACACAACTAGCTCCAGCCAAGCGTATGAGATCCACAGTCCTGGGCTTTCATCCCTACAGGGAACAAGGTGGCTATTATAAAGCAAAGGCAATTCTGATAGGAATCTGACTGTAATTGTTTTATTGGATTACTGGAAAGACAAGTTTCCCAGGTCTGATATCTCTGTGTATTAAACAGAGCCCTCACTGACCCACAACAGGGAACTGAGGGCTGAAGCTCCCCGCAGACCACCTAGCCTCCTGCCTTAGGGGTCTGAGGATGGTGACACCTACCAATCTGTAGAGGTACATACATTGAGTGCCTAAGGTACAGCTGCAGAGCCCACCCACCAAAGTGCTTTAGGAATAGAGATATACCTACTTCATTGGCACTTGGGGGAAACCTGTCAGCATCCTGCCCCCCCCCCCGGAGTGTTGATCCCCTGCTGCTACTAGAATCTGGTGCACACAACTATCACAACTATTCCTTTAGGTGGATAGGTGACAGTCTGCACCACACACTTGGTGACGCCAAATCAGATTCTACTCAAGAATAGTGAATGGACTCTTAGGCTTATATATCTGGTAACAGCCCAAACTAACTGGTAAGAGGACATAAGCGATTCAAGGGCTACAATAATCAAGACAGCACAATTTAGTAGCCCATCTACATATATTGAAAGAAAACAAAACAAGATAAGACTCAGTGAGCAAATATAAAATAAATCATTACAATATCTTATACATGGCTCGGAGACAGCAGTTGATATCAAACCACAGGAATAAGCAGACCATGATTGCTTCTACAACTCCCCAAATTAAAGAATCAAAACCTTTCCCAAATGAAGATACAGTCCTGGAATTGCCAGATGCAGAATATAAAAAACTAATTTACAGAATGCTTCAAGACATCAGGGATGACCTCAGAAATGAAATAAGGCAATCTACAAAAAAAAAAACAAGGAACACACTGATAAAGCAGTTGAAGAAATCAAAAAGATTATTCAAGAACATAGTGGAGAAATTAATAAGCTGCAAGAATCCATAGAGAGACAGCATTCAGAAATCCAAAAGATTAACAGTAAAATTACAGAATTAGACAACTCAATAGGAGCAGACTCAAGCAATTGGAATGAAGAGTGGGGGAGATGGAGGGTAAGGCAATTGAATAGTTGAAGAAAAATCAGATAAAAGAATTTTAAAAAATGAAGAAACCCTAAGAATCATATGGGACTCTATCAAGAAGAATAACTTGCATGTGATTGGAGTTCCAGAATAGGGAGGGATAACAGAAAACACAGAGAAAATAGTTGAAGATCTGTTGGCAGAAAACTTCCCTGACATCATGAAAGACGAAAGGATATCTATCCAAGATGCTCATTGAACCGCATGTAAGATTGATCCAAAAAGAAAATCACCAAGACATATTCTCATCAAACTCGCCAAAACCAAAGATAAAGAGAAAATTTTAAAAGCAGCCAGGGATAAAAGAAAGGTCTCCTACAAAGGAAACTCAATAAGAATAAGTTCAGACTACTCAGCAGAAACCATGCAGTCAAGAGGGCAATGGGATGACATATACAGAGCACTGAAGGAGAAAAACTGCCAGCCAAGGATCATATATCCAGCAAAACTCTCTCTCAAATATGAAGGTGAAATTAAAACATTTACAGATAAACACAAGCTTAGAGAATTTGCAAAAACCAAACCAAAGCTACAAGAAATACTAAAGGAAATTGGTCAGAAAACCAATAATATCAGATACCAGCACAACACAAGGTCACAGAACACAGAATATCCTGATATCAACTCAAATAGGGAAATCACAAAAACAAATTAAGATTAATTTTAAAAAGAAAAAAAAATGCTGAAAACAGGGAATCATTGAAGTCATTATGTAAAAGATCACAGTAATCAAAAAGAGGGACTAAATACAGGAGGCATAGAACTGCCAGATGGAAAGGAAAACAAGGCGATACAGGACAATACAAGTTAGGTTTTTACTTAGAAAAATAGGGATAAATATTAAGGTTACCACAAAGAGGTCTAACAATTCCATAACTCAAAATAAAAACCAAGAAAAACATAACGACTCAGAAAACATAAGTTGAACTACTGTTAAAATGAGGAACACACAATTTACAAAGAAAAACCATCTTAGCACAAAAAAGTAAGTAGAAAATTGAAATTGTCAACAACACACATAAAAAGGCATCAAAATGACAGCACTGAACACATATTTATTTATAATTATGCTGCATGTAAATGGTCTAAATGCACCAATAAAGAGACAGAGAGTCTCAGACTGGATAAACATGATCCATCTATATGCTGCCTACAGGAGACAGACCTTAGACTTAGAGACACAAACAAACTAAAACTGAAAGGATGGAAAAAATATATCAAGCAAACAACAATCAAAAAAGAGCAGGAGTAGCAATATTAATTTTGGATAAAATAGATTTTGAAGTTAAATTCACCACAAAGGATAAAGATGGACACTACATAACGATTAAAGGGACAATTGATCAGGAAGATATAACCATATTAAATATTTATGCACCCAATGCAGGGCTGCAAGATACATAAAACAAACTTTACAGAACTGAAAAGTGAGATAGACACCTCCACAATTATAGTAGGAGACTTCAACACACCACTTTCGGAGAAGGATAGGAGTTCCAGTATGAAGCTCAATAGAGACACGGAAGACCTAATTGCTACAGTCAACCAACTTGACCTCATAGACCTATACAGAACACTCCACCCAACAGCTGCAAAGTATACTTTTTTTTCTAGTGCACATGGAACATTCTCTAGATCACATATTAGGTCATAAAACAAACGTTTGCAGAATCCAAAACATTGAAATATTACAAAGCATCTTCTCAGACCACAAGGCCATGAAAGTGGAAATCAATAACAGAAAAATTAGGGAAAAGAAATCAAATACTTGGAAACTACCGTCCTGAAAAAAGACTGGGTTATAGAAGACATTAAGGAGGGAATAAAGAAATTCATTGAATGCAATGAGAATGAAAACACTGCCTATGAAAACCTCTGGTACAGATCAAAAGCAGTGCTCAGAGGTCAATTTATATCGATAAATGCACACATACGAAAAGAAGAAAGAGCCAAAATCAGAGAACTGTCCCTACAACTTGAATAGAAAGTGAGCAACAAAAGAATCCGTCAGGCACCAGAAGAAAACAAATTGTAAAAATTACAGCTGAACTAAATGAGAGAACAGAAAAACAATTGAAAGAATTAACAAAGCCAAAAGCTGGTTCTTTGAAAAAATTAACAAAATTGATAAACCATTGGCCAGACTGACTAAAGAAATACAGGAAAGGGAACAAATAACCCGAATAGGAAACGAGATGGGCCATATCACAACAGACCCAACTGAAATTAAAAGAATCATATCAGATTATTTTGAAAAATTATACTCTAACAAATTTGCAAACCTAGAAGAAATGGATGAATTCTTAGAAAAACACTACCTACCTAAATTAACACAATCAGAAGTAGAACAACTAAATAGACCCATAACAAAAAAAGAGATTGGAAAGGTAATCAAAAAACTCCCAACAAAAAAGAGCCCTGGCCCAGACGGCTTCACTGCAGAGTTCTACCAAACTTTTAGAGAAGAGTTTACACCACTACTACTAAAGGTATTTCAAAGTATAGAAACTGATGGAATACTACCTAACTCATTCTATGAAGCCAGCATATCCCTGATACCAAAACCAGGTAAAGACACCACAAAAAAAGAAAATTATAGACCTATATCCCTCATGAACATAGATGCAAAAGTCCTCAACAAAATTCTAGCTAATAGAATTCAACAGCATATCAAAAAAAATAATCCACCATGACCCAGTGGGATTTATACCAGGTATGCAAGGCTGGTTTAATATTAGAAAAACCATTAATGTAATCCACCATATAAATAAAACAAAAGACAAAAACCACATGATCTTATCAACTGATGCAGAAAAAGCATTTGACAAAGTCCAACACGCATTCATGATAAAAACTCTCAGCAAAATAGTAATGGAAGGAAAATTCCTCAACATAATAAAGGGCATCTACACAAAGCCAACAGCCAGCATTATTCTAAATGGAGAGAGTCTGAAAGCATTTCCCTTGAGAATGGGAACCAGACAAGGATGCCCTTTATCACTGCTCTCATTCAACATTGTGCTAGAAGTCCTAGCTAGAGCAATTAGGCTAGACAAAGAAATAAAGGGCATCCGGATTGACAAGAAGTAAAATTATCTCTATTTTCAGATGACATGATCTTATACAAAGAAAACCCTAAGGAATCCTCCAGAAAACTACTGAAACTAATAGAAGAGTTTGGCAGAGTCTCAGGTTACAAGATAAACATACAAAAATCACTTGGATTCCTCTACATCAACAAAAAGAACATTGAAGAAGAAATCACCAAATCAGTGCCATTCACAGTAGCCCCCAAGAAGATAAAATACTTAGGAATAAATCTTACGAAAACCTATACAAAGAAAACTACAAAGTACTAGTGCAAGACACTAAAAGGGACCTACATAAGTGGAAAAACATACCTTGCTCATGGATAGGAAGACTTAACATAGTAAAAATATCTATTCTACCAAAAGCTGCCTATACATACAATGCACTTCCGATCCAAATTCCAATGACATTTTTTAATGTGATGGGGAAACAAATCATCAACTTCATATGGAAGGGAAAGAAGCCCCGGATAAGTAAAGCGTTTCTGAAAAGAAAATGGGAGGCCTCACTCTACCTGATTTTAGAACATATTATACAGCCGCAGTAATTAAAACAGCCTGGTACTGGTACAACAACAGGCACATAGACCAATGGAACAGAATTGAGAACCGAGATATAAATCCATCCACATATGAGCAGCTGATATTTGACAAAGGCCTAGTGTCAGTTAATTGGGGAAAAGATAGTCTTTTTAACAAATGGTGCTGGCATAACTGGATATCCATTTGCAAAAAAATGAAAGAGGACCCATACCTCACACCATGCACAAAACCTAACTCCAGGTGTATCAAAGACCTACACATAAAGACTAAAACGATAAAGATCATGGAATGAAAAATAGGGACAACGTTAGGAGCCCTAATATAAGGCATAAACAGAATACAAAACATTACTAAAAATGACGAAGAGAAACCAGATGACTGGGAGCTCCTAAAAATCAAACACCTATGCTCATCTAAAGACTTCACCAAAAGAGTAAAAACACCACCTACAGATTGGGAAGAAAATTTTCAGCTATGACATCTCCGACCAGCACCTGATCTCTAAAATCTATATGATTCTGTTAAAACTCAACGACAAAAAGGCAAACAACCCAATCAAAAAGTGGGCAAAGGATATGAACATGTACTTCACTAAGGAAGATATTCAGGCAGCTAACAGATACATGAGAAAATGCTCTCGATCATTAGCCATTTGAGAAATGCAAGTTAAAACTACAGTGAGATTCCATCTCACTCCAACAAGGCTGGCATTAATCCAAAAAACACAAAATAATAAATGTTGGAGAGGCTGCGGAGAGATTGGAACTCTTATATACTGCTGGTGGGAATGTAAAATGGTACAACCACTTTGGAAATCTGTCTGGCGTTTTCTTAAAAAGTTAGTAATAGAACTACCATACAACCGAGAAATCCCACTCCTCGGAATATACCCTAGAGAAATAATAGCCTTTATACAAACAGATATATGCACACCCATGTTTATTGCAGCAATGTTTACAATAGCAAAAAGCTGGAAGCAACCAAGGTGTCCATTGACGAATGAATGGTTAAATAAATAATGGTATATTCACACAGTGGAATACTACGCGTCAATAAAGAACAGTGACGAATCTGTGAAACATTTCATAACATGGAGGAACCTGGAAGGCATTAATGCTGAATGAAATTAGTCAGATGCAAAAGGACAAATATTGTATAAGACCGCTGTTAAAAGATCTTGAGAAACAGTATAAACTGAGAAGAACACAT
Source organism: Elephas maximus indicus (assembly GCF_024166365.1). NCBI lineage: Eukaryota > Metazoa > Chordata > Mammalia > Proboscidea > Elephantidae > Elephas > Elephas maximus. The sequence continues at coordinate 103,493,341 of NC_064824.1, forward strand.
TCTTTTGTGGTTACGAGAGGGGGGAGGGAGGGAGGGAGGGTGGGAGCGGGTTATTTACTGATTAGATAGTAGATAAGAACTACTTTAGGTGAAGGGAGGGACAATACTCAATACAGGGAAGGTCAGCTCAACTGGACTGGACCAAAAGCAAAGAAGTTTCTGGGATAAACTGAATGCTTCGAAGGTCAGTGGAGCAAGGGTGGGAGTTTGGGGACTATGGCTTAAGGGGACTTCTAAGTCAATTTGCAAAATAATTCTATTAAGAAAACATTCTGCATCCCACTTTGAAGTGTGGCGTCTGGGGTCTTAAATGCTAACAAGCGGCCATCTAAGATGCATCAATTGGTCTCAACCCACCTGGAGCAAACGAGAATGAAGAACACCAAGGTCACATGATAACTGTGAGCCCGAGACAGAAAGGGCCACAGGAACTAGAGACATCATCCAGAGACCGGAAGAACTAGATGGTGTCCGGCCACAACCGATGACTGCCCTGACAGGGAGCACAACAGAGAACCCCTGAGGGAGCAGGAGAACAGTGGGATGGAGACCCCAAATTCTCATAAAAAGTCCAGACTTAATGTTCTGACTGAGAATAGAAGAATCCCAGCAGTCATGGTCCCCAAACCTTCTGTTGGCCCAGGACAGGAACCATTCCTGAAGACAACTCATCAGACATGGAAGGGACTGGACAATGGGTTGGAGAGAGAGACTGATGAAGAGTGAGCTACTTGTATCAGGTGGACACTTGAGACTCTGTTGGCATCTCCTGTCTGGAGGGGAGATGGGAGGGTAGAGAGGGTTAGAAACTGGCAAAATGGTCACAAAAGGAGAGACTGGAAGGAGGGAGCGGACTCATTAAAAAAAAAAAAAAAAAAATTTTTTTTTTTTTTTAGGGGGAGGTTAAGTGGGAGTACGTAGTAAGGTGCGTATAAGTTTATATGTGAGAGAGTGACTTGATTTGTAAACTTTCACTTAAAGCACAATAAAAAATTATTAAAAAAAATCTTTTAAGCTATTTCAGTTTATTCAACTTTTTCTAAAGCAGATGCTGTTTTTTTTTTTTCCATTTCTGCTGCTGTTGACTATGAAGCAGAATATTCCCGGCACTTGATCAATTAAAACTTAAATTGTAACCCAGACTGCTTTGTTTTGTAACCAAACTTCTGTGTAAAACCATAGTTGCTTTCACCAGTTTAAATTTTGCAAGACATTTTGCAGAAGAAGATGGTCATCTGTGAAAGAGAAAGGTCTTCGGGATTCTCAGTTCTTTCCAGCCTAATTAGAGCTTTTCAGTAATTCCCTTTGTCCGTTTGAATTAGTTCACAGGGATGGGGAGAGGGATGGCTTCTGAGAACCAAAGGATCAAGTCCAGAGTCCAGGGTCTTTTGTGATCTGGTTTCAACCAGCCTTCCCAACTTATTTTCTTCACACACCCTCATCCGGCTCCCCTGCCGCACAACTATTCTGATCAGGCTTTCACTCCTCCTTGGACTCAGAACTCATTTTCTTCACTGCCGACCTTTAATATATGCTCTTCTCTCTCCTCACTGCCAGACATATGCCTATAGCTTTTCTGTGAACCTACCCCTGGTCAGTTTCCCATCCTCTGAGCCACACTGTGTGCTCCACTAGAGCAGTATTCCTCAGAGCAGATCACCTGCATCAGACTTGTCTGGCATGCAGATTCATGGGCCTCAACCCTGACATCCTGAAGCTCAATCTCTAGCAGCAAGGCCATGCATCCGTATTTTTAACAAGCCTCCAGAAAATAATTTTGCCCGCTAAAGTTTGCGTGTTACTGTGTACATTAAACATAGGGATGAGTTTTTAATTATATTTGTACCTTGAATTCATTAGGTGATCAATAAATGCTTGTCAAATGTTATAGAATGTGTAGCCCTATATTATTCTTAAGAGGCACTTAGTCATGGTCTCCATCTGGTTTCTGTTGGCCTATTATATTTGTTATTGAGTAAAGGGTGTCATGCCTTGGTACTCAGAGAGTGATCCATGGACCAACAACATCGACATAATCCAGAAATATAGACTCTTGGGTCTCACCCTGGACCTACTGAACCAGAATCTGCATTTTAACAAGATTTGTTAAATCTTTGTACATTAAAGCTTTGGTGATTTGTATGTACATTAAAGGCTAAGAGCCCTGGTTTGGAGGGCAAAAGTTACAGTGCTTTCTTGGAATACAGTAGGTAGGATTTTAATCCACTAGGTAAGTAAGGCCTCTGATGGAACTATGGAACTTTTAGCCTTAATGGATGCACTTTAAAAGTTTCAGTACTTCGAGGGGAAGGTGGTGGAAATGGGCTATTACATGCAAGTATGATGTGCTCTGGAAGAAGCATGTATGTAGGGTGTCATGGATTGAATTATGTCCCCCCAAAATATCTGTGAGCTTGACTAGGTCGATTCCTTTGTATGATTGTATGATTGTCTGCTGTTTTATCTTCTGATGTGATTTCCTTATGCCTTGTAAATTCTATCACTATGATGTAGTAGGATGGATTAGTGGCGGTTATACTGATGAGGTCTACAAGATTAAATAGTGTCTTAAGCCAATCTCTTCTGAGATATAAAAGAGAGAAGAGCAGAGAGACATGGGAACCTCATACCACCAAGAAAGAAGCAAGAGGAGCAGAGCATGTCCTTTGGACTCAGGGAGGCTCCCAGACCAAGGAAAAGTTGATGACAAGGACCTTCCTCTAGAGCCTCCAGAGAGAGAAAGGCTTCCCCTGGAGCTGATGCCCTGATTTTGGACTTGTAGCCTACTAGACTGTGAGGGAATAAACTTCTCTTTGTTAAAGCCATCCACTTGTGGTATTTCTGTTATAGCAGCACTAGATGATCAAGACATAGGATTACGTGATGTCTTTATATTGGTACAGGTTGGGGTGGGGCAGTTTGGGGGAAATTCCATTTTTCAGTGTTTTCCTCCAGAGTTTTCCAGAGTGGACTCTGTACCTCATTCCCTTAATTATTGCAGTGCAGGCTGAATAAGGTGATCAAAGGTTTAGAAGAATAATGTAAGTACCTTTGTGGAAAACTCAGGCATCTTGTAACATTGTAGGAGGTAGGTTCAGGGGAACTGGAGACTTGGGTACACAGGTCTGAAATATTTTAATATTAAAATATGTCTAACTTTTAGTCCAATCAATATGCCTACAGAAGTGGGTAATTAAAAATTTTTAATGACCTCCACTGGGTTTTCCTCCTAATTGAATATATTTGCAAGTGCACTACTTTGGTCTTTCCTTTTTCCAACATTTTTAGGTTATCTATATCCTGCCATTTTTTATCTCCCAGCTTAAAAAAAAAAAAAAATTTTTTTTTTTACCCCTGCAGTGGGAATAGGTAAAAACCTCTTTTCTCTCTTTTGGTTTCAGTTCGGCCAGTTTGGGGGTAGGAGGGGTTAGTGGCATTATGGAGAGAAAGAAGGATGGTTTGGTGACTAGGGAATAAGTAATCCAAAAGAAATTTGAAGTAATGATCAACAACTTAAATAAGCATACTACTGCAAAATGAGCACTGGGAATTACAGAAATTCCTATGTTGACTGAAAACAGGTGGGTGGCAGGTAGCCAGAAAGCCCAGCTGAAAACCAGAAAAGAACTTGAGGGTAGCAGAAGCATAGGAAGGAATGCCTGGGCTGGTGAGATTGGGTGTCAGAGATGGCACATTTGCCTCAGGTAGCTAAAGCAGCAGTAGCACAGGTGTGGCTACATACATATGCGTCAGTCACTGATGGGCAGTGAGGCACAGCTTCTGCTCAGTTGGGTAGTTCTCAGTTTGTATGCATCACCTGTACCAATATAAAGCCATAGCGACTGACATTTTTGATGATAATTCTGCTGAATTACCCCAGATAGACCGAAGTTGCATGTATTATATGTAGTTAAATGTCATGTGAATATTCTAAGGATGGCCTTTGAGAGGCATAATCTCATTCTAATTAATTTAAGGTATGTTTTTGTAATGGTACATGGAAATTTCAGGGAACCCAAGGGCAGGAAGGCAGGCCTCTTGAGAAAAGCAGGAATAGGAACAGTATCAGGCCCTGAGCAGTTATTGTCTCAGGATTTACATGGTTTTATTCATTTCTTTTTTTCGTCTGGAGTCTATCACCTCTTTTTCCTTTTCCCTCTTCCCTTTGGTTAGTTTTAGGTGCTTACTGACCTTGCACATGGCGTCTATTCCTGACATTGTCACGCCTTAATAAGTTCAACATCCAGAGTGGACTAGCAATAGTCTCGTGTCTTGGGTCAAATTCAAAAGGACAAGAGAGAGCCAGATTTCTTAGTTTATTTCTAGAAGTCAAGTCAAACAAGCTTTTTGCAGCTTTCAGGAGAGATGTGCAACCTTGTCAATTGTCTGTGTTGAGTTTAGAGTAGGTCACATGACACATAAACCTACCTCCTTCAGAGACTGCAGATGTATCTGGTAATAAAAAGTGTAAGCATCATTGCATTTTAATTGTAATTTCTCATGAAATGTTTAGTTAACCAACATTGGTAAAGCTGTATTTTCAGTTGTCAGTTTGTCATACTATGGTGGCTTACATGTGCTTTGATGATGGAAGTTTTGCTACTGATTTTTCAAATACCAGCATGCTCACCCATGGTGGACAGGTTTCAGCGTAGCATACAGATTAAGACATACTAGAAAAAAAAGGTCTAGTGATCTACATCTAAAAATTAGCCAATGCAAACCTTATGGATCACAATGTAACACTGTCTGACTCACTTGCTTTGGACATGTCATCAGGAGGGATCAATTGCTAGAGAAGGACATCACGTTTGCAGAGGTATAGGGCCAACAAGGGTGTGGGAGACCCTTGATGAGATAGATTGGCATGACAGCTGCAAGGATCAACTTCAACATGCTGACGATTGTGAGGATGGTACAGGATCAGGCAATGTTTTGTTCTGTCGTACGTAAGATTGCCATGAGTTAGAGCAGACTGAAGGGCGGCTACCAATAACAACAGTTTTCAAGCACTTTTTGGTGGGAAATACAACCATGAATAAAATACACCTTGGGAGAATTTGCAGTCTAGTGGAGAGACAATAGTCAATTAACCAAAACAATTTATTCTTTAACAGTTTTGGAAATAACCCATTGCCATCAAGTAGATTCCAACTCATAGCGATGGTATAGGACAGAGTACAACTGCCCCATAGGGTTTCCAAGGAGTGGCCAGTAGATTTGAGCTGCTGACCTTTTGGTTAGCAGCCAGGCACTTAACCACTGTGCTGCCAGCGCCCTGTTTGGAAATGGAGCGTATTTATAGTTGTATTTTATGATACTTTTGAACTTCTTATTTATCTGGCCTCATTTTGTAAAGACATACTTCTAATGAAACTTTTCAAAAGCACATCTTGTTGACTAGTTGAAAGCTTTTGTTATAATAGTTATAATGGAGCAATTATTTCATGGCAAGGAAGGCTAATGTAGAATATTTGTACTTTGAGGTATGTTTTCAAAGCCTGGTGGATTAGCCAACAGTTGAGGAATTAGGACCACATGCCTTCAAATGCGTGTCTCTTCATTTTTTAAATTAAAGCTGATATTTGAATAGACAGAAAATATGAGTGATGAAAATCTTTGATGATCTTAATAGTAGACGTCTTTAAAGTGTAAATTAACTGCTAATTTAATTCACTGTGATGCTATGTGAAGTGATATGTTTTTATTTTAAAATGTGTAATTTTGATAAAAATATGCAGATTTTCAACCACATGTAACCTTTTGGTTATTTCATTTTGACTACTTCACATAGTTCTTACATATTACACAACTTTTTTTTATCAAAACATTTTTATTCATTATTTTCAATTATATTAAAAACAATAATTAAAGAGGAGCCAGAAATATTATCACTTCTTTGTCTTTTTTATAACCGTGAGTTTCAGAATGATTCATATAAATTTTTAATTATTGTATTACCTCTTCATAAAAGTAAGTTAAATCACAGGAACTAACCACCTGAATCTTTGTTGTGACTATGTAAGAACAACAGGTAACCAAACTACTTAAAAACTATTCTGTAGTTGTAAATAAATACCACAAAAAAGTATCCATTTGTACCCTCCTTTCCTGCTTCTTTTTGTTGTGTGTTGAAATAAAATTTTTGTTTTAAGTATTTGTCTCAAAGTGACTTTCTTTTTTTAGGTTTCTTTGTCACTATCTGCAAGATGCACATGACATTGTCTTTGTAAGATTTTTATAACGGTTAAATGAGAACAAGTGGTAGTTGTAGATTAATTGATACTGGATTATTTATGCTGAAACTATAACAGGCATTTCCTTCTTAAAATTTTGAAAAATTACTGTGAGCCAGCAAATACATCCGTATAGTAGATAGCACTTCTTGTTTGGAGTCATATGGTAACTAGTAGAAGCCACATTGGAAATGTTACCACATGAAAATTCTTGCTGCTCCGGCCTGTCCGCTATAGCTTTCACAGTCATGCCCACAAATTGTTTTTGTTAGTGTTGTATACAAATTTGAAGGGATCTAGTGTTGAACCTTTTAATGATTAAATGCTATAACTCAAACTAAAATGCTAGAATTATATTAAAAATTTTTATTGCTTAATATTCAAACAATAATTGAAATTGTCAATCAATTGGAAAAAAATACTATTAACTTGCATTATAATACAGACTACTTATCAATCTATATGCTGAACAAATAATCAGAAAAGGTGGACACTCTGAAGAATGGGGCATTGGGATTGAAGGAAGACTCATTAATAACCTGAGATATGCAGATGACACAGTTTTGCTTGCTAAAAGTGAAGATGACTTGAAGCAATTACTGATGAAGTTAAAAGACTGTAGCCTTCAGTATGAATTGTACCTGAACATAAAATGAAAATCTCTAAAACTGGACCAATATAACACTTACTTTAGACAGTGCATCAGAAGGGACCAATTGCTCAAGAAAGACATCATCCTGGTAAAGTGGAGGGTCAGTGCAGAAGAGGGAGTCCTCAGTGAGACGGATTGACACAGTGGCTGCAACCATGTGCTCAAATATAGGAACAATTGTGAAGATGGCATGGGACCAGGCTACATTTTTTTTTTCTGTTATACCTAAGGCTACTATGAATCAGAGTGGACTTGACAGCACCTAACAACAACAAGGTGGTATCAGATGATTCATGGTCAGAAAAAGAACAAATTGATGTCTTTTGTATCTTCCTTGAGTTTTTGAAGCAGAAGGCAAAAGCAAAAGGCAAAGTATAACTTGAAAAAAAGATTACTGTCCGATGATTTTGAGGAGGCAATGAGTGTTTGGTTCTCTCAGCAAGCAACTGGCATAAGAACTCAGCGAGCATCCAGATGACTCAGAGCTGACCTAGCAGACGTTTTTAGCGGTACCTGCTGTATTAGTTAGGTGATGAATTCATTTGCTTTCACAAAGGCCAAATAACAGCAGCTTGAATGAGTTAGAAAGTTTATTTTGTCTCATGTAAAAGTCTAAGCTGAAGGTGGTTTGGGGAGTGTAAACTAGGTATCTCTGCTTTCAGAAGTCTTTCTTATCACTCTACCGTGCTTTAGCAATGATTATTAACCCCACCAATATGTATACATTAGAGTAGTCTGGGAGCTTAAAAGAATAGATGTCTGAGCCTTACTCCACAAATGTTTAATTAAAATCTCTGAAAATGAATACCACTTTGGACCTTCTGAAGTAGACTTTATGGCCATAACTTAATTGCAAGACTTCACCTAGCTGTAACGGAGGCTAGAAAAAGGTAGCCTCTAGCCGTAGGCAAATAAAAAAACAAAAACAAAAAAAACCCAAAACCGTTGCTGTTGGGTCAATTCCAGCTCATAGCAACTGTATAGGACAGAGTAGAACTGCCCCATATGGTTTCCAAGAAGCACCTGGTGGATTGGAACTGCCAACCTTTTGATTAGCAGCTGTAGCACTTAACCACCAAACCACCAGAATTTCTGGCTGTAGGCAAATACACAGCTAAAATTTGATTGGTTCTATTAAAAAAAAAAAAAAAAAATTTTTTTTATTACTAAAAAGAAGAAAGAGAGAATGGATATTGGGTGGCAGTTAGTAGTCTTTCTACTTAAGAATTAGAGTTTGACACACTGAACAGTAATACTGATTTGAGATCACTTGATAGAGAGAAGACCTTGATGGACTGTGAGGCCAGATAGCATAAAGAAGATGGGGGAGTTGCTACACTGAATACCTACAGGAAACACATACTGAAGACAGTAGGAGTCAGGTGGATGACTTGAACGCATGAAGAGGGCCAGGTGTATCAGGAAGTGGAGGGATCCTGGTCATCTGGAGAGCTAGCCTGTGCCTTCTCTTAACGGGCAGCTCTACCAATTATTTCTGTGTAGGAAAGTGGACTAAGTTTTTACAGATTCATACAGAAATGTAGATCTTTATTGAATTGTAGGCCAAATTAAATATGCATTTAGGCAGTTCTAGAGTGAAAAAAAAATAATTTTTTTTTTTTTTACTCTGTCCTGTGGGGTCGCTATGAGTCGGAATCCACTTGACGGCAGCGGGTTTGTATTTTTTTGGCTCTTAAGTTGGATAGGCTAAAAGGCACTTATTTAAAAATCCTGACCTCAATTTTATGCACAATATTTAGAAGGCAAAGAGACCTTTTTTTTCTCAGTGAAAAAAAATTCCTCAAAATTCATCCATTTAAAAAACGTATAAAAATGATGAAAGTAAAAGGCATTTTAACAGGCAGTAACCTTTTGGCAATATGTGGTAAAGTTATATTTTGATTCTTTGGGACTCCAAAGCTATTAGGAATTACATTTGAATTAATGTTACTTGTTTTGATGTCGCTTACAGAACTCTAATTGTGGATAAATTTCTAATACAATAAGCTTACAGATTTTGACCTTTTTATTTTAACAGGGATTTTGTATTATTTTGACCTTTTACCTTATATTGACTTTATCTTTAGGCCATTGAGAATTAACTTCATGTGCAGAGGTGCTTTGTGAACTGTAAGGTGCCGTACTGGTATTTCTAGTGCCTTGTACTGTGCCTGGCACAAAGACACTTGATGATTAAATGATACCTTTGTAAGGTGATCATTATTTGTTACCACCCTAAGGCTTCTCTATATTTAAATTATATCAATGAGAAGCCACAAATCAAAGATATTTCTAATGTTTTATTATCTTCTCAGTTTTTAGAAATTAAGTAGATTTAAATAAGCTTTTTAACCGCTGACAAATATTGGATCTTATAGATAGAGTTAATCACTTGGTAGAAAGTTAACTCTTGCCACTTAGGTGGTCAAGACATCATTCTATAAAATGGTATTTGTTATGACTTTATAATGGGATAAAAACATACGTTTCTGCAAATGTCTAACTTGTATGTTGGGGCTGGTTTATTTTTCTGGTACCGTCTGGCTGTCACATGCTTTGGCAATAACACATATTTGGGTGACAGTGCTATTGGATTAGATTGGCTCACTTTCTATAAATTAAAACCAGGACCCTTAGATGCTTCTCAGAATACTCACGTTTTGGTTAACGTGGCCCTTGCTCAAATGTATTCCTTTTGCTGAAGGCAGCAATATTAGGGTCTCAACTCTAAAATGTTTGGCTAGTAAGAAGAGATATGAGGCTTATGGATTGAAACGTGGGCTCAGAGGTTGGACAGGTATTGTGCTCTTTCACTTTTATTAATTCTAGGTGGTATTGTTTTTGTGCCTTGTTAAGCAAGATGGGAAAATGCCAAGACTTTTGCGAGTACTTAATATTCACAAATTATCCTGTTTACAATGCTGTGCCTGGCACAAAGGCATTCAATTTCATTAGTTGTATGGAATGCTGCAGAGACTTTTCTGAATATGTACAGGACACTGTTCTTCTGTTCTTAGTCATTTGGAGAAGGACACAGGCTTTGTGTCATATCCCCCTCTTCTCATGCTGTTCTGTTTAGCAAAAAATGGTGAGTCAAGGAAAGCCATCCAGAATTAATATAGGAAGGGGGACTGTTTCATCAAAATTTGGTAATTGGGGCATGCTTTTTTGTAAATGTCTCTGTTTTGACACTGTGTATTTCTGGAAGAAGCCCTGGTGGCACAGTGCTTAATAGCTACACTAGCTACAGCTGCTAACCAAAAGGTCTGCTGTTCGAATCCACCAGCCGCTCCTTAGAAACCCTATGGGGGAGTTCTACTCTGTCCTATAGGGTCGCTATGAGTTGGAACCAACTGAATGGCAGTAGGTTTGGTTTTTATCTCTGGAACCATTGGCCACTTATTAATATGTGTAAAAAAAATTTCCTGAGTCAGCTATCTTAATTTTTTTTCAGAAGATGTAATTTAAGATGTTATTAAATTTGTCTTTCATCCCCCAGACTTTTAGATGATTTTCAGCATATTTTAACGCAGTGTAATTATCCTGGTTTCAAGGTGACTTAACCACTGATAATGGCTAAGTTGATTTTTTGTTTATTAAGAAATGCAGTAAAAATGAGAATAAGACATTTATGGAGAATTTATAAATTGCTGTGAATTAGATACCATTTTTAAAATCATAAAACATATTTTGCATATTTTTGTAATTTTTGGAAAAAATAAGCTTGAATATGTTTGAGTAAATTAGAGATATTCAGTTGTATTCTTTCAAATTTATCAAAGGACAAAGAAGAAAATTTTGTCCTTTGGTTTATTGAATTTTTTATTTTTCTCTAGAATACCAAAAGGCAATAAATAATTTCTTAACATTTTACTATATGCTCTCAAGGGAGTTCCTTTGCTCTGTCTTTGACTTACAGAACCGGGGATTTTAAAAGCACTTTTTTTCTTCTCTTACTGAATATCAAAAGTAGTTTTGTCCACAGTTAAAATAGCAAATGGGGTGGGAAGTGAGGAATGGGTGAAGAAGGAGCATTTCCAATGCATCCACCTCAGTGAGGGGGCAGGGTGGTAGAGTGATAAAGGCAGTGGTGACAATTTAGAGGAGAAAGCGAGCATGATGGCAACAAAATGAAGGCTGACCAGGTAAGATTTTTGAAGGTGACAAGCATATTATGATCAACATGCTGGTCTAACCTAATTATTTACATGACCTAAGAGTAATTCCAAATTTCTCTGGGCAAGAAATAGTGATTTATTTTCTTTCTCTGCAAAGTAATACATTTGCTGATTTTGAGCTCTTATATGCCTTCTGGGCACAAAACAAGAACACGAAAAATGTTATTCTTACAATTACTAACCTTATGGCTAATGCCTTTCCTTAATACTGGTCTCGTTATATTGCATTCTTGGTCAGAAACCCTTATGTCCTACTTGTATCGGAAGCTTTGGCATTGCCTTTGACATTCCAAGGCACTTTTCATTATACTGTGTCACCATTTACCTTAAAAAGACAGCAGTTGTAGGTGCTTTCACTAAGGAACATTTGATTGACAATCATTTGTATTTCTCACATTTTGCTACTAATTAAGAATCCTAATGTTTAGCTTCTCTTCATCTCTTTTGTGTTTTAGTTTGCCTTTCCCTTAGAAGATACTGACAAATAATATAATATTAAAAAAAAAAAACATAATGTCCCATAATCTTATGGTTGGCTCAGTGAAATCCTTTATGGATTTCATTCCCCTTGTGGAGCAGTACTCAGTAATGTATTCATGTCAAGAATATACTTTAGAATTAATTATTGGTGTCATTCATCCAAGTATTCCCTCACTATTAAATTACTGCTTTCTTATTCGGTAAAATTTGCTTTTCACTGCTTTTCAGTGACCTCTGTCATCAGTGGATAGTTAAAAATTCTCTTCCAGGAATACTCTCTGATTATCTACGACATTTTGGATTGAATAGTAGGCATGCTGCATAAGTTGGAGAGACGGCCCTTTGATATTTGGTTTATTAATTATTATGTGACTGTGTAGAAGTGGAGTAGTAGTAGATACAGATTAGTAGAAAATACCATCCTTGCTTTCAAGGAGTTCATGATGTTATTGTGAAGACAAGATGTACTTCAAAGTCTAATTATGTGCCTGAAGAAGTAGGATAGGTCATGTATACTATAAAATAAATAGGAGGGGGCAAAAATCCAGAGGATGAGTGTGGGTTAGCATAAGAGGAGAAGAATTTATAAAGAGCTGCGACTGATGAAACCCTGGTGGTGTGGTGGTTAGGAGCTATGGCTGCTAACCAAAAGGTCGGCAGTTCGAATCCACCAGTTGCTCCTTGGTAACCCTATGAGGCAGTTCTGCTCTTTCCTATAGGGTCACTATGAGTCGGAATTGACTCGATGGCAATGGGTTTGTTGGTTGGTTGGTTGGTTGAAGACTGATGCAGTATATTTACAATGATTATAATTTGACTGGGGCATCAGGCAGGAAGGGGAAGTGGGAATTGGGAAAATGGCATAGTGTCATGAATAAGTACAAAGCATTAGGCACAGGGATGAAACGCACTGGTGTGGCAGAAATTTCTACACTAAAGCATAGGGGAGAACAAGTTTAAAGACAGTAGAGGAGATTTAATATGAAGAAAGTCAAATCTATATTTTCTTTCTAGAGGTTTTCCCTAGAAAATTATGTTTGAATTATGGCTATTTGAATGATGCATTTCCAATATCCATTTACTCAGGTGGGAGAGAGAACTGTTTGTGGGACATGGAAGAGGTAGTTTGATGGATATAATTAAGGAAATTATTTTAAAAAATAACTGTCCATAAAGGTATGATCTTTACTTACCTGGAAACAGCAAGAGAAAATGCCTTGGAAATGTAAATAAAAACGTATTTAAGTATACCCAATTTAATAAACATGCTAAAAATATGGTTAATAGAAAGTAAAAACTAAAACCAACATGGTTGTTTTATTTATTTCATCTGTTTAATTTGCTGTACTTTATTTCCCTTCTAATCGTTGGAACTAGTATTTCGGAATAGCTTAAATTAAAAAAAAAAATTAAACCTTGAAAGTGTATTAAGTCAGAAGATCCTTTTTTCCTTAATGGCGCCATTTAGTTTGATATTTGCTGGCCATCTTCAGGATGTTAAAGTGTGTGAAAACTATGTATTTTATATATTCGAGCAGCATATTTTACCTCTTTATTCAATATCAAGTATCAAGCATGAGTGAGTTTAATTGAGACTCTGGAATGTATTCACCTAATATTTAGTAAATTGTTACCTTCCTTTATTAGGGTATCCCTGTGAAAATTTCAAAGAAACCCCCCCCCAAAAAAAAAAAAAGACTCCTGTGACCACTGTGTAAACTTGTGGGAGATAACAGTAAATGTTTCAAGGATAATTCTGACATGATCCCCACCAGTGTCACATAGCCACTGACATCTGGGAAGTGACAGTAGCTGACAGACCATGTTGGCACAGCAGAAATCAGAGGTGGACTAGCTCAGTTGGAAGAAAAATGTCATGCTGACTGGGAGGCTAAGCAGCAGAACACAGCAGTGGCAGCCTGTACAAACGGTGGCTATTATCATTAACTAACAGACGGATTGACTGCAGTGAGGGCTACAGACCACCCATCAGTCGCTTGTGCCATACTTGGACACGTAGGAAGTTCTTTGCTGTCAGGAGTAGCTTCTCTCAGTAAAAAGGAAAAGATACTTATGTTTATTGCCGTGCTCATATTGTATGATGACAGGTAAGGAATGCACCTTTTGTTATGAAGAGTAATACAATTTTAATGTGAATTTGACCTTGAAAATAAATAATTGCTGAGCCGTCACTAATTGAGCATTTACTTAAAATGTATTCCCAGTTCAGCTGCTGGTTCATCCTCATTCGTTCCTGATCTCACACATTTTCAAGATGGCAGCCCAGGAGCTGCAGTATGTCTTAGGATAGTAGATTCAAAACCTATGGGCTGTGAAAATAAAATCATGGTCGCTATAGAGACATCATCTGCTTTTTGCTACTTAATCGCCTACGACTTGGCCTCTGAACATTCCTGGAGAAAATCATCAAACTGAGTGTTTTTACTTGGCCTTTTTCCTCTACACTTCCTTCAGAGGTGGTTCTAAAACCACACCACCCCTGTTAAGCTCTAACCCAACCCCATCCCTGCCATTTTGACTCTTAGCTGATGATCTTTCCAGCTACTTCACAGAGGAAGCAAAAGACCTTGACGCCTGAATAAACTTTCTCAAGTCCTCATCTTTATTGCCACAAAGTTTAATAATTTCTATCCTTGAGACTTGAAATTGCCTCTGCTATCCAAGGCTAATTCCACCTGCTCTATCTCATCCCTTTCCTCTACCTTGAGACCTTTAAACAATTCATTTAAGCAACTTGCCTGAGAAAGAAAAAAGAGAGGATTAGGGAATTGCACAGAAATTAATGAAAGGAGGAAAAAAGGAGCTACTTCCTTCCCCTCTCCCCCTCTTGTTTTAATAAAGCAAAGCCTTCATGTTTGTGGACTGAAATGAGCCACTTAAATAGAAGAGGGTGAAGACAGGAGAGAGAGAAGGGGCACTTGAAATTAAATGAGCACCTATTGTTACCACTTCTCATCCTGCAATTCAGGTTTCTGCCCTTTACAATTCACTGAAACTCCACTGACAGTATGAGAAATTCACCGAGGAATACTCTTAGGAAGAGGAGGTACTTCATGGTGATGAAAAGGGGGTGCATGCGCCTTTCAGGTCAGTAGGCCATAACTGGAGGCTGTGTCAGAGCTGAGGGCCCTGAATAGCCAAGTAGGTGAGGTTACCTGGTGTTAATTAGTTTTTTTTTTTTTTATTTGTTTTGTTTTCTGTTTTTGTCATGTGTGTGTGTTTCATCCCATTCGAATGACCATACTCAATAAAGTTCTAGAGTTAACATTTTTTAATGGATTTCCGGTTCCTCAGAGATACTTTACACTAAGTAGTCTAAAAATATTCAGAATTCCTAAGTCAGTTATGTAGGAAAATACATCCTGTTGATGCCTATGGCTTCTAGGGAGAGATATTTCAAATCTATTCATTGTCATGGTTTTTCCATAGCAGATAAACAAGTACATTATCTTTGGGATATGATTATTTATTTATGGTTTGTATTCAACCTAGTTTTAGAAAGGTCTCCGATGAGTGAGTGTAGTACAGCTTTACTACTGTAGTGCACAGAGATCAAGGAGAAGGGAATTCAGGGGAACGTGATACCCTAGAAATTAAGGAAGACAAAGACTTCTGGATGGCAGGACATGATCGATGACGCAAGATGCAGAAAGAAGAAAAGCTACACTAGTTTGTGTGGAGCAGCCTATCTGGGCTGTATTTGGTGGAGAGGTGAAAACCACAGGAGCTTAAAGAATAAAAGGTGTTGAAACTGAGACAGTAAGTTTATACACTTTGTCAAGAAGTGTGCCTATGACAACCCACACAGGCCATCGACTTTGGGTGTCCTTTTGAACCTCGAGCTTTGAGGAAAAAAACGGGTTTCTAAAGCCAATTTTGAGTCAAACAGTGGTCCAGATAAACTAGTAAGATGTTTTTGCTCTGGGCGATTGTGCCTTTTTTTTTGAAGAATTCAGTCTGTTTTAGGAAACTAACTTCAAAGATCAGACTGAGAGCTACGTTTAAAGTAAATCAGTAATTAGTTTAATCAGTCTTCAAGACAGTGTTGTATGAGATACCTGTCTGTCTGTCTGTAATCAAACTGTCTCCCTCTCGCTATACAGAAAATTATATATCTTAAAGAAACTAGGTTCTCAGAAGACATTGACCTCATGGCTCAGACTCCATTTTGTCTTAGGTTCCACTTCTGCTTCTGAAAAAGTGACCCATGACTGTTAGTAGGTAAACCAAGGAGGAGCCGCTTGCCCTCAGGGAGAGCACTTTGTGTGTTTTAAAGAGGTTAACTGAAGACCTACAAAAGAGGTCCATCCTGTATTGTCTTGCTGCTCATGAATTCTCTAATGGAAACTTATTTGTCACATGTAAATTTTTCTATATATTCTGTTTCCTCTAGACAAACTTTGTACGCTCCTTATTGATATGTTTCTGTGTGGTGGATCCAGCTATACTAGTTTAGATGATCCCTTTCCAGCTCACAGTGAATTTACATGGGCAATCTCTTATTTAGATTCCTGATGAATGTGTGGGCAATGCACTTTGGGAACTTTAGGATTGCCTTTAGATATTCATAGTAATGATGCTAGTAAATACTGGAAAGGTAATGTTACATTTTTACACATTATAAAATGAAAGTCAGAAGAAAACTCATTGGTCCAACACTCAAGGTATGGGCGTTAGCTTTAATTCCTACTTATGGTATATTTGAGTTGAAGAAATCTTTAAGAAATTTATTAATCACTATGGGACAAATAACAGGTGAAGTTGCTAGTAGGATGGAAACATAGCAATGATCTCTGACCTCATAACCCAAGGTGACACAAAATAACAGAATATCCTTAGATTTTTTTATTAGTCCAAGAAAGTGTGATCTGTAGTGTAGCAAATACCTCTGTTGCGTTTGGATAAATAACACAGGAGAAGTAGAACAAGGTATACACAGAATTAGACAGCAAGCTACTTAGTTACATACTGTAACACGCTTACAAACACCAGATTTATTTGGTTGGTTACCATCAGGAATAAGTACATGGGCGAGATCACTATTGCAAGGAATAGTAATATTCTTAGTCTGCATCCTGATAGTATTAGGCCTATTAAAATTTATCTTCTATTGTCTTACACACCTAAAAGGCAAAAGAGGGTCTTGGGCTAAAATGTTGATGTACATTGAGTCTGCTCACTTTGGCAATGCAATTAAGATCCTGGTGAAGAACCAGATGATATCTGGTGAAAAACCAGCACCATGAGTTTAAAGAGCCTGCAGTGGCCATCATTTAGGAGTTCAACTAAGTCCAGGTATTGATCATTGATGTGTTATCTCCAATCTCTGATCAACAGAAGGGAATGATTTAGGAAATAATGTTGGAATCATTATTCCCTGTCCTTGAGCAAAGACAATGTGATCCAGGTGAAGCTGGACTCACAAGGACTTACAAGGACACATCAACTGGGCCCTGAGGTATAAAGACAATAGCTAGGATAATGTTAGAAGATATCTTTTAGGGGATATTTC
Source organism: Elephas maximus indicus (assembly GCF_024166365.1). Taxonomy (NCBI): domain Eukaryota; kingdom Metazoa; phylum Chordata; class Mammalia; order Proboscidea; family Elephantidae; genus Elephas; species Elephas maximus. Next base: position 103,510,420 of record NC_064824.1, read on the forward strand.
ACATAAGCCAATCAAACAGAACACAAACAACTTCCCACTCTTTTTCTATTAGCGTTTAGTGAATAGAAAATTTGTTAGAGCAGTGAAGACTCTCCTGATGTCCATACTGAAACCTGTACCAATGATTGTTAAGAATGATGATTCAAGATGTACCATCACAGTTTCTAGCCAATCTGTGAAAAGATGAAGCTTTCAATGGTTTTGCCCATTTTGTGATGTTAATATATACTGATGACTGTGTAATGTTTCTTGGACTCGGGTAGACGTGGCTGTGGCAACATGCTTGTCCGTTTCCCATTTCTTGCCTATTCTGTAATAGTCCTTGGATTCGAGGAGACATTAGCTCTGGCAGCATGCTTGTCCACTTCCCACTTTTGCATATATACCAAACAAACCTTTCTTTTTGCTTTAAAAAAAAAAAAAGTTATTTGCCTATGAAATGTAGAAGATTGAATATTTATTGGATAACCCTTTCATTATTGAATTATTTTATGTTTACAATTTTTTGGTGATATTTTTTTTTCACTAATGGAATGCATGCTAAACCACTGAGTGCTGGTAATGTTTTTGTGATATTAGATAGATTTTTATAAATATTACATGGTACACATACGTACCAGTGGTATCTGGAGGTAGGATAAGTGGAATGAGGCAGGAGAAAAAAAATCATGAAACTTTTGAAAACATAGGGTAACACGTAAAGGCACCCTGTACTGGCTGCACATAATTGTTGTTCAAGTCTGCTTCTTCTTAGTGCATCATTCTCTGCATTGCCTTTTGGTCCTCTTGACAGGTAAATGCATTCTAACCTGCCAGAGCCAGATGTCATTTGGTACCCTGCTGACTCCTGGCTTGTCCCTGACAACAAGGCAGAGTCTCCCTTTTGTTATTCACTTGAATGTTACCTAATTCTGAAAACTGTGCCTTTCCAGTAACACACAGGAAACTGTACATATAGTTAAACAAGGCTTATCTAGCTTCTTAGAAGCCCCAGAGGTAAAAAATGTAAGTGGTGCTTATGTGTACCATTGGCCATACAATACGTCGAGGATGTGTGCTTACACTGTATTGCATGTGAAAATAACTTATTCACTTGAATATTACCTAACCCTGGAAACTGTACCTTCCCAATAACACACGAGAAACAGTAAATATACTTATAAGCCTTACCTCGCTGTACAGAAGCCCAAAGAGACAAAAATTTTATACAATCACTCCTTTAGGATGCAGCAAGTCATAAATCGGCCTCTCAACCCAGAAATATGGCACCATTGAACTTCCTTCTGTTTTACACAGTTACTCAAGTCCCCACCCTGATGCCTGCAGGTATTATAAGTAGTAAAAGAGCTTCCCAGAAACCCCACAGGTGGAAATGTGATACTTATGTGTACCATTGGGGGTAAAAGAGTTAAGTTTGGTCCTACTTATAAATTTTTAGTCTAATATTTACAAAGTATATTCACTTGCATCTTCTTCTTATCTTCATGGAGATCCTCTCAGATGGGACAGTAAAATTGTTATCGTGGTTCCCATTTTACAAAGGAGAAAATCAAGATTTCAAAACGTGAGTTGCCTAAGCCACATAAGTAATCCAAGTCCTGTGATCTTGCTTTTTCGCTCTTATTCCTTTCAAAGTTAAAGCTATTTGATAACAATTCAAGGCAGAAAAAAGGAACTTGTGAAGATAACGAGAGGGAAGGTGTTGGGAAGGGGATGACTGATTGTGAGGACAAAATCCCCTACTACATGGATGGGGACAGGTTCTAGAACATGGTGTTTGGGAATGGACATTATCCTTGAAGTGGAGGAAAGATACTTTGTTATTTCAGGACAAGCTGACAGGTTGAATATAGGATCTGGTATTTGAAATGTGTCTAAGCAGATACGGGGTGGGGCCTCCTTCTGGTCTCTAGGCAAGGCCTTTGATGAACATCCTTTGATAATACGAAATGGTACATTTAGTTAGAAGTTTCAGAAATTTTAGTTGCATCTTACAATTTATGCAGTTGTACATTTGGGACTACTGTTCTCTAATCTTCATGGATTGTTCAAATAGAAAAACCAAGCACTTGGCTTCTTCTGTCTGTGACGTCTCTTTCAGAAAGAATTTGTGCAGGATAAAGAATGTAGAGTTTTATGAACTCTCACCTTATTCCTTGGTTTCTTGCCTACCTCTTCAAAGAAAATAGCAACCAATTGTGCTTCTGTAGGTATTAACCTGACTCATTCCCCAGACTCTCATTTCCACATGCTAAAACTCCCAGTCTAATAAACCTACAAATCATAGTCCATATCACAAATGCTTAAGGTATATGTATTTTTTATGGTACACTCTTGAAATTTGATACCTTGCAGGCATTTCTTGTATGTCAAAATGTTATTAGTGTATCAATAACATATTTGTAAGTTCCCAGAGGATGCAAGGTGCAGCATTCTATCACATAGCAAAGCACCATTTAGGCATTGGATAAATGCTTTGGCCTTGTGGTTAGCAGTCATGAGAATACCAGTTACATTATTATTTTTTTTTTTAATAAATAATTGAACAGTGGCCCATATTCTTTATTATATACTTGCTTTGGACAATTAATCCATTTGGTTATCCATTACTTTTTTATAATGTTGTGTGTGTTTGTGCAGTTTTTTACTCTGAAACAGAAAATACTTTGAGAAACCATACTAGTGTTCGTACTTCTCTGACTCCTGTGATCATCGATTCCTCCTTTTTTAATATTTTCTTTAAGTCATTACCTATTATTTTTATTTCCCTTTCTAGTTATAGACTGGTGTCTTTATGTATATAAATGGTAGCTATGAGAATTTCCTTGGATCTTAAATTACTAATTTTTATAGCATCGTTATACTGCTTTCTAAGCAGATTTCTGTACTGTTGTGTTTTGTCATGTATAGAAAAATTAGTACATAGTTTCACAAGATGGAAATTGATGTTAGAACTAAAGGTGTAGGAGTACTTAGCTTTCTTTCCTAAACTTATGACATCCTTCTGAAAGCAATATTGCAGACAGATGCAGGGAAAATAAAATAGTGGGAAGGCTGTTGTCTTTCAGAAAAAAAAAAAAAAAAAAGTTGCATAGTGATATTCTGAAAGGTCCTCATCGGAGAATGCAGGATGTAATCTCTGTATTAAACACAGATGGAATATTTCAGTCTCAGCTGTCATTGAAGGATCTCTACATTAGCTTGGATTGCACACCTTTGGGGCATGTATAAACGACAGTGATAAAACTACCTCTTTGCTGAGCTGGAGTGCACAACATCCCTTTATCTGTGCCATCTGGTGCTACAGAGGATGGCTTTTTTTTCTCTGCCATGATTTTCCTTTCTTTAGGATTCGTAGACTTCTTTAGCATAAAATGTTTCTGACCAAAATCAGTCTTTGTCTGGATTTTAGTGACAGTAGCTTGAAAAGGAAAATTGAAGAGGTTGGAAGTGTAGGAGGAGGCAGAGAAGTTACTTGACTCACTGTCAGATATTTTAAAGGGTGGTGGTTGATTGTCAGTATGGTGCTTTGTAAGCTCTGACCATTTCTCACTCCCTAGTGAATGGAAAGCTGTTCCTAGTTTTGTTTTGGCCGTTTTTACTTTTGCTTGTGGCATAATAATGATAAACAGTTGATGCTCTGGTTCCTACCCACTGAAGCAAAGGATGACTCTTACTCTGCCTGCGGCTCTTAGTTTATTGTGGATTCCCAAAATTGATTCACAATGCTTTATCGCCACTTACTCAGTTTATTTATTTTAAGACCAATCAAAAGATTTATTGGTTGTTGAATCTTGCAATAACCCGTGTTCTTTTATTGCCTACCATTGTCTGTGATTAAAATGAAACAAAGTTGGATTATGTTTAACTCACAAAAGAACATTCCTTCTATGAGTGATAAGTTACTGACAGAAGGTTTATGAATTATTAAGTTTTAATTTTTTCCCCAAATTGGGCTTAGGTGATATAAAAATAATCTCTATGCATTTAGAAGATGATCTGTTGCCACAGAATACCAGTCTAAGAGGTGGATTTTCTCCAGATTAATTCAGCAGAGAACTGTATTGGACAGAAATCTGTGGAGAGCTCATTAACAGAATCTATCACCTTTGAATTGACTGAGGCCAGGATATTGTCCTGAGACTCATGAGTAAGAAATTTAAACAAAATTTGGAGCTCTTTGAGTTAAACTTGAGTAATTTCAAAGCCCTGATGACTCAACGGTTAAGAGCTGGGATGCTAAACAAGAGGTCAGCAATTCAAATCCACCAGCTGCTCCTTGGAAACCATATGGGGCAGTTCTACTCTGAGTCAGAATCACCTCGACAGTAATGGGTTTGGTTTTTGGTTTGGTTTTAATGTCAAATGATTAAATTTAGAATTAAGTTAGATAACCAATTATTTATGGTCTAGCTGAAAGTTACATTGGTTTTGAGCTCTCAGATGGTATGGTATGGTTACAGCCTACTCTGATCAGAATGGGTTGCAGTTAGGCTTTACTGATCTCTTAGCTCTGAGCAATTCAGGTGAGTTACCTGAACTCTCTGAGGTCTTTCACAGTTCAACAAAAGTTAGTTGCCTTTTCCTTTTCATAAAGGAAGAATAGGTTGAACCAGCAAGTTCTCCTTTTCAGTCTTCACTTGTGGAGAGATTATTTGTTTTCTATACACTTAGAAATTTGCCCGTAACTATCCTCTTTCCACCTAGAAAATAATGGTGTTTTTTTTGTGTGTGTGTGTGGTTATCAGATAACAAAAAGTGAAGTTCTTGTGTCTAATGATATATCACTTGGTGAAAAGCCAGAGAAACTACCTTTTCTTATTGGATATAAATTACTCCATTGCTATCCAGGAGTAGCTGGATGAAGCTTGTACTGGTGAAATTTTGCTTTTTTGAGCATCTAAAGAAGACTATAATTGATTGTAATATATTAAATAAATTAAAATAAGTGAGAAAATACTGATATAAATAGTGGTATACAACAGTATCATGTATAATAACATTATAAAACATGAAATAATTAGGAATACTTTTAATAAAATATATGCAAGATCGATACATTAAAAACTGTAAAACGTTGCTCAGAGATTGAAATAGAGCAACCTATATTAATGGAGAGAGAGAATAGTTTTTATGGATCAGAAAGTTATGTTGTTAAAATGCTTTTCTTTCTCAAATTAATTGTATATAGATCAATGCAATGCAATCCCAAAAAACCCAGCAGTTTTTTTTTTTAAAATAAAAATCAATAAGGTATTTTTGAAATTTATATAGGGATATAAAAACCTAGCATAGCCAAAATAGATTTAAAGTCTTCCTGTTAAGCTATATGAAGTAAAGACAATGTAGTATTGACATTAGGGTAGAAAATAGATCAACAGATAAAAATCAAGTCCAGAATTAGACTGCATTTATATATATGGTCAATTAATTTTTTTGACAAAGATGCCTAGGTAATTAAATGGGGAAAGGATAGTCTGGTCCACCAATCAGTGGGGCCAGTACAATTGGATATTTATATATAAAAAAGGAGAAAAAGAATCCTTACCCTTCCCTTACATCGTAGTAAAAAATTTACATGTAGGCCCATAAAATATCTAAAGAAAGCATCAGAGAAAAATTTTCCCACGTTAGCCTAGGCCAAAAAATTTTACGTATGCCATATATGAATCATAAAAGAAAAAAAAATGACTTTAGGAAAATTAGAAACTGCTCCTCTTCAAAGGATACTGTCTAGAAAAATGAAAGGCAAACCACAGACTGGGAGAAAATAGCTGCATAACACATTTGATAAAGGGCTAGTACCCAGCATATATGTAAATCTTATAGCTTAAAATAAAAAGTCATTCTGATTAAAAAAGGGGCAAAAGATTAGAACAGGTACATCAGCTAAGAAGGCCTACAGGTTGCCCATAGGAACATGAAAAAGGTATACAATATCCCTAGTCACCATGGAAATACAAATTAAAACCACAATGATACCACTATACCCACTTGTATAGCTAAAATTAAAAGGAGTGAAAGACTAAGTTTTGGCAAGAATGTAGAGCAACTGGAAGGAACTCTCCAAAATGTTGCTAGTAGCAATTTAGAATGTTATAATCTTTTGGGGAAAGTTTGACATTTTCGTCAAAGTTAAACCTATGCTTACCCAGCAGTTTCATTCTTAAGTATCTTCCAAGAGAAATGAAAATATATGTTCCCACAAATACTTGTATATGAATGTTCATAGCAGCTTTATTCGTAATAGCCCCAAACCAGAACTATCCCAAATTTCCATTGACAAATTGTGCTATATCCATATAATAGAATATAACTGAATACAACTGAAAAGGGAACAACTATTTTTACATGAAATAACATTGATAAGTCTCAAAAGCATTTTGCTAAGTGAGAGATGCAGATATTAAGGACAACATAATGTAATTCCATTAAAATGAAATCCTAAAAAGGCAAAATTATAATCATACAAATTAAATCAGTGATTTCTGGGGGTAGAGCATAAGAACTGATTGCAAAGGGGCAGGAGGGAATTTTTTGGGGGGTGAAAATGTCCTCAGTATTGATGGTGATGGTGGTTGTACAACTGTACACGTGTCAAAACTCACACTTTACAGTTCTAATGGGTGAATTTTACTATATGTAAACTGTTGTTGAATAAAACTGCTTAAAAATAAGACCACAGTGGTATTTGGGTAAAAAAAAGGGATTCAAAAACAAAAAAACATAGCTTCCTCCCCACGCCCCCCCCCAAAAAAAAAAAGAAAGAAAGAAAAAGGAGAGCCTTCAACAGACTGGCATCTAGTAAATTTAGGAAGAATTACAAGACTTAGAAGATCACCATTTTGAAAACCCTAGAGTAACAACTGATTCAATGAGTAATCATCAATAACTGCTAAAACCATTTGGGAAAAAGTTGATGGGAAACAAGGTATTTGGACAGTGTCGCCTTACAAATTGTTGTTTGTTAGCTGCCATTGAGTTGATTCTGATTCATGGCGACCCCATGTGTGCAGAGTAGAACTGTGCCCCATAGAGTTTTCAAGGCTGTGAACTTTTAGAAGCAAATCACCAGGCCTTACTTCTGAGGTACTGCTATGTGGGTTTGAACTGCCAACCTTTTGGTTAGTAGTGTAGTGCTTAACTATTTTTGCCACCCAGAGCCTCCTGCCCAACAAATTATTGACTCCTTGTATTGGGTAAAATGTCGCTTCCCATGGAACCCGCCCGCCCTTGTCATCAGCATCAGCAGCAGCATGGACAGCATGACACCACATGCTTCCTGATGTGCACACCTAAGAAGTATTCTTGCCTAAATTGCTTAACCTGAATCCAAGCCATTCTTTCAGACTTCATTTTCAGTTTATGGGAAATACAGGGGGTAAGAGGAATGAATTTAATGACACCATAAAGAAATAAATTGGTTAAATCCTGAATGTGGGACATTTTACAAGACGATTGGGTAGGACTTTTCAAAAAAGTTAATGTCAAAAAAAAAAAAATAAAAAGCTGGGGGAACTGTTCTAGATTTAAAAAGTTTAAAGAAACATAATGCAAAGTGTGAAGCTTGTTTCTGGTCCAAAAAAAGCTATAAAAGACATGTTGGGGGGTGAGTAGGGAAAATTTGAAAATATGGATGGACTATTAGACAAGGTAGAATTTAATCAGTTTTTTTAGTGTGATAATGATATTGTGGTTAAGAGGAAAATGTTCTTTTAGAGAGGCATGGTGTGGTGTCACGTTGTCTGCAACCTATTTCGGTTCAGAAATAAAGGAATAATACACACCAACCCATAGACAAAGGAGCTCCGTCAGAATATTGTGAAACGTAGGTAAAGGGTATATGAGCATTTGCTTTACTTTTCTTTTCAATATGCTTAAAATTTTTATGATTAAAAAGTTGAAAAATAAAATCGATAATCCTCTTTTGGGAAAAGTAGTGTTCTGAAATGTAGTGTATCTCAAGAAACTCAAACTTCTGGTGTTTATGAGATGTGGGCATTTATGAAGGTGCATCCATCCTTTATTGTCCAAACAGCAAGTTCACGGTTTTACTTTCTATATAACCTGTTGCTGTTGAGTCGATTCTGACTCATAGTGACCTACAGGACAGAGTAGAATTGCCCCATAGGGTTTCCAAAGAGTGGCTGGTGGATTTGAACTGCTGACCATTTGGTTATCAGTGGTAGCTCTTAACCATGCCCCCAGGGCTCCATCTCTCTATATGGAGGGGGAAAACCTATGACTACTACAGTTGAATTTTTTCTTTCAGAAACTAAACATCAGTTTATTTTTAAATTGATTAATTTTTGAAAAAAATGCAAATAGTTAAAAACTTTTCTAAAATTTTAAAACTGATTTTCTTTATAGAATTGATGAGATTAGAGTCCAGGGCTAGGGTATTCTAGAGTATTAGTTATATCTTCTTGCGTGACAAATTACCACCAACTTGCCTACTTAAAACATCAGTTTATTGGCTCACAGTTCTACAGGTCAGAAGTCTGGGACTGAGCTAATTTCTCTGATCAGGATCTCATAAGGTAAAATCATGGTATCATCCCAGCTGGGAGCTCTGGGAAACTGTTGGCAGAATTCGGGTCCTTGAGTCTGTAGGTCTGAGTTCCCTGTATCTTTGCTGGCAAGGCAGTCTACGAGGGGGCTCACTCTGCTCCAAGAGGCTCCCACGTCCTTTCACATGTGTTCCCTGCCAGCTGGAAACCAGCAGCATTGACTTTATTTTTCATCCTTCTCATCCCTCAGACATCCTCCTCTGCCATTAGCTGGAGAAAATACTCTGTTTTCAAAGGGCTAGTGTGATTATATTCAGCTCAGTCAGATAATCTTTTTATCTTTAAGGTCAATTATGCCATATAATATAACAATTATGGCAGTGGTATCATATCACACATTGCACCTGCACTAAAATGGGGAGGAGATTATACAAAGGTGACTGACAGTCATTTGAGATTTTCTTAGGATTTTGCCTAAAAATTTCTCCTTTGATTTCTGGAGGACAAAATGTTTTTTTAATGATTAGTCATCTCTTCTACCTTTTTTAAAAAAAAAAAAAAAAATAATGAGAAACATATTTTGATTAGAAAAAGTTTCATTTTAATACTATTTAAGAGAGCAGCTGTTTCCTTTTTTAAGACAACACCTCTGCTGTATAATCATAACACTTAAAGAAATATACTTTAAAGGAAATATACAATGCTGATTTGTTTTTCTTTGTATTCTGAACTTATTCCCTGAATTTTAATTCTCTTTACATGTTTACCACATTTCTTTTCAAATTGCTATATATAAAATCAAATCCAGCTCTAATTTTATTGCTAGGATGCCCCAGTTATCTGTTGCTGCTAACAAACCAGTAGCAGCATAGAATAAACATAGTAGCATAAAATAAAAACCATTTTCTTATGCTTCTGGAGTCAGTAGTTCAGGAATTCAGGCAGGGGACAGCAGGGATGCCTTGTATCTGCTTCATGATGTCTGCTCTGGGGCCTCAAGAGGAAATTTTAACAGCCAGGGGTGGCTTGAAAGGCTGGGATCTGAAATCATCTGGAGGTGTCTTCACTCTCATGTTTATACCTGGGCTGGGATGACTGCAAAGGCTGGGCTTAACTGGGACTGTCAACCAGAATGCCTACAGGCTACCTGTCCATGTGTCTTGGGCTTCTTCATAGCGTGGTGACCTCAGGGTCCTCAGATTTCATACATAGACAGCTCAAGGCCCCCAGAGCAACTTAAATGTTAATCTAAAAATCATATGTCACATTTTAAATGAGATACATCCCAAGATTTTTTTCCATGTTTGATTGTTGACATTTTGTATAACTATCTTTAAGTGTGTTCAGATATACGCAATGGGTATGTTTCCAGAGAAAAAGCAACCATGACTTTTAAATCATAAAATTAAGACTCTTGGATGGATGAAAATATATATATACATATATAACAGACATATATATTTTTCATAGCTAAGTAGCATTTTTACTTAATTTCAAAATAATTGGCATCAATTTGAATAATGCAGTTTTTTTAACTTTAAGAAGATTGCAGCATAATTAAATATGTCAGGTTTTGCCGTGTTCCTGTGTCATCACCAACGAACTGTTATTTTATAGAATATTGTAGAGAATGTAACAACTTTTGAAAATAGGAGGCTGGAAAATATTACTGAGATAGTAATTTTAAAAAAAAAGGATAAAATCAGTTTTATAAAATCAAATTATATTTCCCTTGTTGTTAGCTTTCTCACAGAAAATACCCCAAACCAAAAACCAAACCCACTGTCATTGAGTTGATTCCAGCTCACAGCGACCCAGCAGGACAGAGTAAATCTGCCTCATAGGGTTTCCTAGGCTGTAAATCTGTACTGACGCAGACTGCCACATTTCTCCCGATGAGTGGCTGTTGTGTTAGAATTGCTGACCTGTTGGTTAGCAGCCAAATGCTTTAACCCCTATGCCACCACGGGGGCAGAAAAAAAGGACATCTTCTTCCTGTGTTACCTAAGATGAGATCTGATGATGGTGAGTTTCTGTCTTTACTCCTGTGATGGACCACAGAAACTTAGGACTCTATCCACCCAAATCTTCGTGGGTCTTGAACCAACAGAAATCTATTATAGCAGTCACCTGTGATGCTGACTTTCCTTACAAAATCCCTGAAAGTATATTCCTAGTTAATAATTCAGTATTTCCTTAAATTTGTAATGTTTTGTTTAAACTGATACTCTTCTCCCCATAGCTTTTAGGTCATTAAGACCATTCTTATTCCGATTTGAGAGAAAGCTTAAATAATCTCCTAGACTGCCTGCAATTCCATTTCACCACCCTTATAGAAAATACCACTTCTTGTTTTTTTGGTTTCTATGCTATTAATATTCAACACTGTAGCCTTTATATTATACTCCCTGGCACCTAGCAGATGTAATGTAAAGTCAATTAGGTGGCTGTCCCAGGGGGGATACAACCATCTGGCTCTAGAGGTATCCTCTCCCTCCTCCCAAGCAGCACGGTTCTTTCTCATTTCATATTGGACTTCCCTAAATCCCTCTTCCCCCTTTTATTACCAATTATTCTGCAAACCACTGAGCTAAAACGGTGACAGTTAAGTGATGCTGGCTCTCTAAGTCCAGAGCTGCACAGTGTGGTCCCTGGACCAAGAACACCAGCATCACCTGGGAACTTGTTAGCAATGCATATTCTTAGGCCTACTTCTAGACTTACTCCAATCAGAAACCCTGGGGTTAGGATACAGGAGTCTGTGTTTTAACAGGCCCTTCAGGGGATACTGATGCGTGCTAAGTTTAAGAACGGCTGTCAACGATGTTTGCTATTGGTCTTAGTACCTCACATAAATCTCACTTTTTATCCTTTTACATAGGTATTTATGTAAGGTAGTTTTATGTATATTATTTAAAATAGTTATACATTGTTATATACGATAGACATTGCTATATGTGATACCTTTGTGTGTATGTATATACATATCCACACATTTTTCTTATTTTGTCTGTTAACTTTTAAAAAAAACACAAAAAACGAAAAACCAAATCTGTTGCCATCTGATCGATTCTGACTTATAGCAACCCTACAGAACAGAGTAGAACTGCCCCAACGGGTTTCCAAGGAGTGGTTGGTGAATTTGAACTGCTGACCTTTTGATTAGGAGCCAAGTTCTTAACCACTGTGCCACCAGGCCTCTCCCCCCAAAACAAACAAAAAAACAGAGCACTATATCTGCATTGTTCCCTCCAGATTTTAAGAAAGAAAAGAAAATCATAAACAATAGTAAAGCAATATACCAAGGTGGAACTCTGTAGAGCTGGATATTGGTGGGCAAGGAGTGGGAAGAAGGTGAGAAGAAAGGGGTAGAATAGAAGGCTGAGATGGAACAGGATACAGGTGTGTAAGGTGTGTTGGGAGCTCCGCTGAAAGCTTCATCAAAGCAGCTGATTGCAAACAGAGTGAAAGCTGATGTTTTGCCATGTGGTTTTAGTCAGGGCAGGTCGCTTGCCAGGAGAAGGGGGGGAATTGGACCACCAGGCACATCCTTTGCTCAGCTGATTCACTGTCTCCTGAGAGTTGTACTACATTTGCCTTTGCCCTGTGTAAAGTCATTTCTACAATAAAATAAATTAACTTCTTTTGATAATTGCTGAATTGTCACAAATTTGGATCTGCATTATCAATAACTTGATTATAAAACTGCATTCTACATATTATAGCAGTGTTATACATTATAATTCTATAATATGTAGGATGCAGTAGTATTGCTATTATTTCATTAGATTTGGAGGTAATGTTTACCTAAAGAGGGACATCAGTTGCTTCCCCAGGAACACTGTATCATTGTTTCAACAAATAAAACATTTTGTTTACATTGTTTCCACTTGTAAAGCCTTTTCTCAGATTTTGTCCTGTTGGAAGTCCACATTCTCTGTTTTGCAGTAGCATGGAAACAACATGGCTTTGAGTAAGTTAACCCTGTTTTAATTTATTTCTTAATGGATTTTTTGAATGGTAATTTAGTTTTTCATAAATTCAGTTTTGCCTTTAAAATGCTTTCTTTAGTTTTGGTATATGTGCCCACTAAATATTAAACAAATGAATGTTGGCTTTGCTAATTTAATTTATATTTTTTTGGAGAGCTACTTTTATGTTAGATAGAGGTTGGAAAGATTATTTTTGCTTCCACTCTGGGTTGATTTTTTCATGTTATACTTTTGTAGTTAAGTATTGATTTTTTTCCTTGAAATTCTTAATTGCATATAGATTTTTAAAGTTGATCTTTATTTTATGGTTCTTTGCTTTAAATGTTCCACTTGATTTCAAATAGGAAGGATTAAAAACAAGCTCTAAAATAGGATAAATTTCATGCACATATCGTGAAAAATGTGCAGTTATAAAGCTGTATACTGTGGCATTTACTGGTACGGTTTCTCATTGCATGCACATGCAAGGGGGAAAAAAAGACTTGTTACATTCCTTTAAGGATGCTGTAAAAAATGGCAAGAAGTTCCACTGGGCTTTTTTACTAGCAGACTCACTTGGGTGTCTGAATTTCTCCTTATTGCTTCTCCCCACTGCTTTCTGAGTGGTCTTTCAAGTTGTTTCTCCTTTTACATACCCTCCCACTTCTGTTTTCCATACTACTTTCATTCTAATTTTTTTTTTATAAGCCTGCCATTACACTGATATTACCTGTGAGAAAATTCCTCCCCTCCTCTTTACCCTACTCGATCAGTGAGCATCTGTGACATTTCAGTAGGGATAATGTGAATGGGGCAATAGGGTAGGAAGACCTAGTTTCTTTCAGTGAGAAGTTTTTTTACACTTTGGTTTGTAGTAATAACAACCAACTAGGACTATCTTCTGACTTGACAGCACCTAACAACGACAGGAGGACTATCTTAAGTAAAACTTGACTTTAGGGTATCTTAATGGAACTCAAGGGCAGGCAATATTAAACCTGGATCTCACAAAGAGAAATAGAAAGCCATCAAGAAGCCAGTATGGTCCCTTTTTCTATCTGTAGATCTGCTCTGTTCATTCCCCCACCTCTTGGTTGATCCCATAAAGATGGCTAAACCAGAATAATTGAATTGTAAAATTTCTCCAGTCTAGACCTGACAGAATTAGAATCTTTGTACTGAAAGAGTACTCATATTGACCCCACCTGAATCATATTCCCCTTCACCCAATGGATTGTGGATAGGGAAATAGAGGTCACAGTAAAAAACAGGGTGGGACCTCAATAGCCCTGTCCCACTGTGAGGTCATATCTGCTGTCACTCAAAGTGGGCCAAACCAAACTAAACCTCCCAACATGTGGTTTTAATTGATATAAAACATTTTTAATTTTATATCACGTTTCACTAATAATTGATTGCTGATTTCGAAAAGAGTTCTTTTTCAGGATGAGAGGGATATGTGATTGTTTCTAATCTGTGTAAGATGAGAAACTGGGGTGGAAGAAGTATGATAAGAAGAACATTTAATGGCTGAAACAAGGTCCAAGAAGAATCAGGAAGAAAGAGTTCCAGGGCCCATCAGATGTAGCCCTTGGCCTTGGGTGGAAGAGATACATTGTTCTCTTGAGACATGGAAGTATCAATGTGACTGTGTCAGGGTTTGGAGAGTTGACAAGATTAATTCCTGGGTAGGAGGCAAGGATATCAAGTAAGAGAGATAGGATTGGGTAGGGTTCTGGAAGAAAATGGTGACATTTGTAGCAACTGATGACTGGAATAGAACCATGAGTAAATTAAAAGATTTCTGAGCAGCATTGAGGGTAAGAATGAGGTTGAAAATCCAATTCCTACTTTTTTCTCCCCCCATTCCTTATTTGTGCTTTATTCTAAACAGGATTTAAAACTGTTAAGAAAACACATGTAATTGAGCAGGATTAAGAAAATAAGTGAGAAATAAGGGCGAAGGGTAGCAAATTTGGAAAATAAAAGATGTAATCAAGGGTAGGTTAGTATACAAATTCATGTGGTTAATTTCATCACATTTACTAGACAGATTGTAAAATTGGCTCTTATCATTTTAAGAACCAGCATGAGGAGGAAAACACAATTTTCCTAATACTCAGTGTTGATAAGACAAAAATAATCTTGCTCCTCAGAGTATTACTCTCTCAGTTCTGAGATGTGGGAGATGACAGGCCCTGTTTCATGCAATTGGCAACACCCTCAACAGAACCCTTTGTAAAACTATTGTTGTTAGTTGCCGTCAAGTGTGCTCCTACTCATGGTGACCCCATGTACAACGGATTGGAATGTCCATTCCTGTGACATCTTCCTGATCATTGGTATGCTCAAATCTATTTTTGTAGCTGCTGTATATTTTCAGTACCTTCCAGTCTAGGGGGCTCATCTTCTACCACTATTTCAGACAATATTCTGTTGTGATCCATTAAGGTTTTTATTGGCTAATTTCTGAATTAGGTCACCAGGCCTTTCTTCCTAGTCTGTCATAGCCTGGAAGCTCCACTGAAACCTGTGTACCATGAGTGGCTGCTGGTAATTGAAATACCAGCGACATAGCCTCTAGTATCATGTGAACATGGAAGTCACCACAGTATGACAAACTGATAGATGGGTGGTAGAGAAAAACATTGAGTTCTTTCTGATAACACCTGTCAATGCAGGCAAAGTAAAATTAGTTCTCTTGTTGCTGGGTACAGACCCCAGGTTCAGCTTGGTGCTACTTGTTTCAGCCAATAAACAAGAGGCTGAGATGGGACCAATAAACAAGGGTAGAAAGGTGCCTTTATTTTGTTGTACAAGGAAAGGAGGCAGTCTGGGCTGCTGCCTCCAGGACTGCTCACAGGCAGCTCAAGGAGGTGGGCCTTCACAAAAAGCAGACAAAGAAATGCAAATGTATCATGAATATTCAGGATTGACCTTCAGGTAGGCACCCAGAGCTTGGGGATGACTATGCATTTTCTCTAGGCACCCAGAGCCTGGGGTAGAGGCAGAGGTGGATTTTCCTTCATTAGCATGTTAAGTCTCTACCCAGGAGGTGGGGTGTTTATATGTATTTTGTACTTAATGAGCTAAACAGGTCTCTTAAAGTGCCAGGATGGCTTTGAAAACCTGCTAAAACTGGTTGAGGCCATCTATGGCCATTCTGTGATTATCTTGTCAAGGACAACTTCTGAAAAATGTATGGTCTGTTCTGCTTGGTGTAGAAGAATAAGGAAGAGCAGGTGTCATTGAAGGGTTGAGCTCTGAGGCTGCCTATCTCACTATGAGAGTATAAAACAACATGGTTAAATGCAATTGTTTAATTAAAGAAGGGGCAGAATATATCTAGAACTAGCCAAATGCCAATTTTGAAACAAACTGAGAGAGGACAGTGCTGCAACTGGAGACTAGTAGAAAATATCACAGCAGTAGCAAGGAACTTTAGGCTGGGAGTAGCAGAAAGACATCTTAGTGTGGAGTGATCTGAGCTTTCAAATCAAGTTGTATAAATTCTTTGATTAAGAGTTCAGCTCCTCCCAGAGCCTGGGGTAGGGCTAAGCATGTGAATGGACATTCATTATATGGAGACATAGGGTATGAGGTCTAGGGGGGTGGAGTATATTCTGGTTTTTTTTTTCCTCCTGCATTTGAGTGCCTTTTCAATGAGGCATAGGGAAACTTTTTTCTCACAGTTTTTAGAGCAGTAGTCCTCCAACATCAGCATGCGTCAGAATGACTTGGAAGGCTTGTTAAAACAGATTACTGGACCCCACCTCTAGAGTGTCCGATACACTTGGTCTGGAGTGGGGCTTGAGAATTTTATTTCTAATAAGTGATGCTGATGCTGGTCAGAGCCCATACTTTGAGGACCACTGATCTATAAAGAGGAAATAAAATGAAATTGGATAATAATTTACAAATGCTAATACTAATGATTTAAGTTAGAAGAAAGCCTTAGATTGTTTATTCAAGAATTTCTGTATTTTTTATACGCACATTCCCTTGAATGCTTGAGCGTGTGTCCAAAGGTAAATCTGATAACTTCATTAAATTAGTTGGGAAGGATCATTTGATCCTTAACTGGCTTGATCATTTGCATGCATATAATTTTGTGTACTCAAGCCAACTCCTTTGTCACTGGTAATATCAAAGGCAAATTTTATATAATTTGTATCAAAGTTATAGTTAATTGAAATTCTAAGAGATTGCAGGGAATTTTTTTTCCCCCAAAACTGATCTATTAATTATCAAAAGTGTAAAAGTGCAAAGGTTCTAGCCTGTATCTTTAGAATGGTATTATCACTGAGGGCCATTTGAATATTCAAATTATTAACATTTGAATGTGAATAATTTCTTGATTTAGTTACAGTTTTTTAAAGCCATAGTTTCTAAGGGCATTGAAGTAGATACCTCATTTTAAAGACTCTATCTCCCAAATATCAAGGGACCTTCCATATCAATTGTTGGTTTAGGAGAATAATTTTGGTATATTGTAACAAAGCTCTTATTATATAGCATTTATCTCTCAGGAGTACTTTTTTTTTTTCTCATTTTTAAGATGTCTCACAATACTGGTAAAAGAGATTTTAGCTAATATCTCTTGCTGTCAAATATTCTGAATAAATAGCATCTTGGGAAATGGACTAAGGTCATAGAGTATGTGAGTGGTAAAGTGGATGGCACAGTGTTGTGTACTAAGCCGAAAAAAAAAAAAAAAAAACCCCAAAACCCAGTGCCATCGAGTCGATTCCAACTCATAGCGACCCTATAGGACAGAGTAGAACTGCCCCATGGAGTTTCCAAGGAGCGCCTGGCGGATTCCAACTGCCGACCCTTTGGTTAGCAGCCATAGCACTTAACCACTATACCACCAGGGTTTCCTAGTTTTCCTCAATTCAGCATCCCACCAGTTGGAGCTGGGTCTAACAAAAGAGTAAAATAAGCGTTATCTCTTTCTGAGAAATAAAGCCACTGTGGAAGACTCGTTATAAACTAAAAAGACCAAATGTATCTGAATTATATTTTTTCTTGGTTCTTGATATTGTTTAGAAGATAGCCTGAGCATCAGTAAGAATGCCAAGTGACAACCTGGTAAAAGCATGTGTATTACCTGGCTTGCGAAGGCCCCAGTGTAATAGTTTCTGCATGAGTAGTTGGTAGTTACCACAGGAAATCCCAGAAGTTACAGTATCATTTGTGTCTTGCTGATCACTTCATACAGAGTGCTGATGGCTCGGATTTTTCTTTTGTAGACATTGTTTTAATGCCTAGTAAGATAAAATTCTACATGTGGAAAATATTAAAGTAATTAAAAACATTTGGCTTTTTTGCATACATTTTCCCAAAATTAACTGTCTTGTTAACACTCATCTCTCTTGTCTCTAGTTGGGTTGAAATGTGTGAAAGGAAAAGAGCATTGATATGGAACTATTTTTCAAAGGATTGCTCAGCTATAATATACATAAAATACATAGAGGAGCTAATAGATGTAGCTTTGAAAAGTTTCTTGTGTCAGCGTTTTTACTTAGGTGGTACACGACTTAAGAATTTGCTACATATCAATAACTGAAGGTTTTCGTGTATTATTTAGAAATCTAAGTAAGCATCATCACTATAGAGCTTTGACTACAAAGAAGGTGATCCCAGATCTGATTCTGAAGAAATAATTGTTTATCTTGTTTCTTTAAAATATTCACAGTGTCATCTAATGTCCTAATAAAGAGGGGAGACTATATTTAGTAATTTTCTAAAGGCAGATTTGTAAAGGAAGATAATAAATACTATTATTTCCTTATTTCAAGTCTTTCTACAACAAGGATGGTTTTGTTTGACTTATTTTAAACTTGTTAAAAGTTGAGAAAAATATTTTTTTACATAATATCTGAATCAGATGAAGATTATGTAATTTGAATAACTCTGATAAAGGTTTTACATTAAAAAAATTTTTTCTGTAGACCATCCATATTCCAGAATTTTACTATAGGCAAACGCTCAGTGTATTGAGACAGCTCTTAACCATTTTTTGAAGGTTGAATTTTACATAAAAACAAGGTTATATAGTATGCCTGTGGAAAAGTTAATATTCATTTCTTCCAATCATCCTGTGAATTTTATTAAAACTGCTAGCACCTGTCAGCAAGAAGTAGAAGAGAATCATAATGAAGGGAATTGATACCAAAGTAAATTTCTGAAGGAAAATAGAAAGCAGCTCCTTTTTGAATTGTGGTAGGTACTGTTGAGGTCTTGGCTAATCACCATTGCCAAAGTTTGAGATGTTTCAGAGTCTTAAGGGAAAAAGGCAGGGGGCATATCCAGGTTTGGTGAAGTCTGAAAGATGTATAATTTTGTGAGGAAATCTTTAATAAAGAGGATACAAAAACATCTTCCATTTGAAAATTTACAAAAGCCTCTCTAAGTGGAAGCCTTGCTAGGTTCTCTACCCTCCCAGGGCCCTGGAAAGGCCTCTTTCAGGAGAGACCTAGCAGTTTAAGCTTCTCTACCTTGGAGGAAAATACTGCCTTTAGGGGAAAGAGGAGAAATATTAGTTCTGCCTGTGGGCATTAGAGGAGCTCTGGTGGTACAGTGGTTTAGAGCTCAGCAGCTAACCAAAAGGCCGGGAGTTCAAATCCACCAGCTGTGCCTTGGAAAACCTATGGGGCAGTTATGAGGTCGCTATGAGTTGGAATTGACTCCACGGCAATGGGGTGGGTGGATGAGCAAGCATTAGATAGTTTCAGATACCTTCTAGATCTGGCCATATGTTTCAGCCTCACCCTTTAATGAAGAGTTTTATGTCTGCAACAAAATTTTCGCCTCGCCTTCAGACCTCGTTTCCGAAGCATATGCCTATAACTTTAAATCTTCAAATGGAACTTGCTGAATAAATGTTTCATAGTTGATTATTATAAATTTCCCAAAATCCAGCGCGCAGTCAAAGTTGCTGAAAACTGAGAGAATCTGTGTCATGGATATAGTCAGCAATTCATGCTTTAATGTAGTATCAAGTTAATGCACCAACTAGCAACGTATCCAAATAACATTCCTGATAAAATGTAAGTACTGACTAATAATTTAATGTGTATTGAGTCTCAATAGGAGAACCATCTGTTGAACAGTATTTTTGTATCGTGCACTATTATACGTATTGTTCACCAGATCTGTGATGTCAAGGACCATGTATTCATCTTGCTGACCCCAATATCTAGTGACACAGAGTAGTGTGATGTTAAGAAGGCAGGCTTTGGAACCAAAAATATGTGATAAGCATAATCGCCACACATCAGGGTCACATTCTTATATTCACGTAAAGCATTTAGAAGATGTGTTAATTTCATACATTCAGAAAGAAAGATGATCTTTAGAAGTGGGAATTTTGGAGTTAGGTCCAATGGCTTTGATTGTACCACTTATTCCCTGTGTGCCACTTTTTGTCTTTATGTCTTCCTGCTTACATATTCCCTTCTGTAAACAGAAGTCTTCTAAGGTTCTTCTGATGATTAAATGGTACAATAAATGTAGGGTGCTTAACAAAGTACCTGGGAGATAGCAGGTAAGCCTAAGTATTTACCTGTTGCTGCTGCCACTGTTTAGCTATTGATTCAACACTGTGCAAGTACACATCTGATCAACTCCTTTTCATGAATGAATAAAAATTGGTGTCTTTAGAAACTTGAATGTTTTCCCTTATCAGAAAATTAGAACTGTGTAACCCAACCTATTTTCATTTTTGCTTTAAATATCAGGGAGCTTAGAGCTAAATTCATTATTCAGATGCTGTAATTTGTTCAATTCATGTCTGAGAACAACTACTTCTTTGCTTTTCTTCAGCTGATCTCTATTCTCTTTGATCCTTTAATTTCTAATTTTATAGCATCTCAATCCATGAATCACTGCCAAGCCTTTTGGAGTGGGTATAATTTATAGAAAATAGTCACCTTCCCTTTCCCCATTAACAGCTTTATCATGTTCAGTTGGATGGTGCTGTGATCTGTGAAGATTTTCTGGATTATGGATTCTTCCCAGGCTCAGTGGGAAGGTGGTCAATCCTACAAACCACCTAGGACCTTCCATAGTATACAGTAAAGGTTAATTTTATATGAATGGCACGTTTTCTGACACAGGTCTGAAAAGCAAAATGCAAGTTATCATCTAGTCCCTAAACGCACAGACTTAGAAGATGATGTGTGTTTGAAACTCTGTTAATTCTTGGGTCACTTTTAGGCAAAACTCAAAGCCGTATTGAGTATCTTAGAGCCAAAAACCATATAGGAAAATACAGATAAAAAAAAACAAAAAACAAAAAACTCAGATCATTGGCTTGTTTACCTACTTGTAGTTTATATTCAAGAGTAAATCAATCACCATTAAATGAGAGTTTAGATTTTTCTGAAAGTGAGAAATTTGAAAGGTGTGGCTAGTCACATTTTTATTACCTGAGATTTATAAGCTGAAAGTACTGTATTTTTCTGTCTTCAGCTTTTCTTCTATTTCATAGCTAGGTGTCCTCAAATGTGTTGAAACATTTCTAACAACATTGGCATTATGAATGATTCACCATGAAGGAAACGTGGCTATAATCTGACAGAAACAAGCTATCATGTGATAGGTAGAAATAAAAATCTGAAAAATCACAAAGTTCTATGAACTTACAGCTGAGAATACTGCATGTAGTTACTGGAGACATTTTTAAACTGTATGCTAGCTCATCTATTATTTAGAAAAATGTTGAGAATCTACAAGTTGCTGAGAATTGTGAA
Organism: Elephas maximus indicus; assembly: GCF_024166365.1. NCBI lineage: Eukaryota > Metazoa > Chordata > Mammalia > Proboscidea > Elephantidae > Elephas > Elephas maximus. The sequence continues at coordinate 103,531,657 of NC_064824.1, forward strand.
AGACTGGTGTAGTTAAGCAAACAAACACCTCAAAACATGATACTGATGCTTGACTAGAAGACCCATGTGTTAGTCCCAGCCGTGCCACTCAAAAGCTATGTGATTTTGAGTGAATACGTTAATCTCTGTATGCCTTGCTTTTCTCATCTGTGAAATGAGGAAGGTTGGGTAAAAGGAATCCCTAAGACTCCGTTAGGCTCTAACAGCTTTTTATTCTATTGTTACAAAACACATACAACAAAATGCTTTATTCAGAATCAAAAGTGCAATATTATTAAGCATTGGTTCCTGGAATATATCCAGTGGGCCAAATTAATGTAGAGTCTGAATTATACATTGGGCATTTGAAAAGGATGAGCCATATCTATATTCTCATTGAATTTCTGTCCCAAACTCTATGAGAAGGAACTGACTGTCAAATTGGCCACTATGTATGTGCTGAAAGCAAGCCTTAGCCCTCATTTGGGGCACTGCTGAGGCAGGCATCTGTAAAGTAACTGTGGCTTTCTGCTTGTCTTCTAAGATTCCAGCGGTGAGGATAGCCGCTGGGAAACAATGCCACAATGAGACAAACAAAATTTCATTTAGGAAAAATAAAGATTTAAAAACCTCAAAGTGGGGTTCGTGAACTTCTGTGGCCCCCCAGGGCCCAGCAAATACTTCACAGGTGGCTTGGCAGCTGGAGAGGAAAAGAACAATGAAATGGCTTTATTTGCATACATTTCAGAAATTTGAAATGTTAATAATTAATTATGACAGGTAGTATAGTCTGTTTAATTATGAATAATTGTATGAGGCAATAGAGCCCATAAGGGTTAAAAGAAGGAACTAAGGAGCCAGTCTTCCACTGTTCAGATCCTGGCACTGACTCTCAACAGCTTTGTGACTTTTAGCAAGTTACTTAACTGCTTGGTGCCTCAGTTTTATCATCTATAAAATGAGTATAATAATAGAACCCCCCTCATGAGGATACTCTTATAGTGAGGATTAATGTATTATTAAATGTAAAGCATTTAGGGTAACATTTAGCACATAGTAAGTATTATGTGAGCATTTTCTATCATTATTACTAACAGTATTGCAAGGTATCTTTAAATGTTTTTAATATCAATTAGGTAGGACTAGGTTTAAGTGCAAATAACTGAACATCCTAAGATAGCAATGACTTAAGCTGGCAGTTCTCTCTCTCAAAAAAAAAAAAAAATCAGTAAGGAGTCAGTGTGCTGTGAAGCCAAGGACCCAAGCTCCTGCTCTAACGGTTGGTGGGATGGTAAGTCAGGTGTGACACAGGAAAGAGGAGCCTAGAAATGTTACTAGATTTTTTTATACTCATAATTCCCAGAGATAGGCATAGCATGCCACGATATAGGGCCACACAGGGGTTGCGCCCAGGGTAAAGGTAACAACAAGCTGGAATTGTAGGAGGGAATTATGTATATATGGCAAGCAGGGTGGGGTTAACTAGGTTTTGAAGGCACCCAGGAAATTGGATATTTCAAATAATTCTGCAGTCTTAGGGGACAAGGGGACTGTCTCTTGTTGCTGGGTACCTCTCCCCAAGGTGGTTAGGATGGGTGTGGGTGCATGGTGGCCCAGGAGTGTGAGAACCTAATAAGGAGTGGTTGGAGAATGGACTTATTCAGCTGCTCACAAAGGGAATGGATCAGTCTCTAGCCAGGGCCTCAGAACTATGTCAAGATAGCATTTTAAGATTGCTGCTCCTTTTTTTTTTTTTTTTTCTACCAGTCTCAGCACACTGCTTCCACCTCATGGTCCACGCTCAAGCCACCTTGTTTGCATTTCGGCCAGGACAAAGAGGAGGAGGATAGAAGGGCATACCCCTTTCCTATAAGCATAATTTTTAGAAGGCGGACATGGAAATCTGGCTTATTTACCAGAATTTACTCAAAAGGCCGAACTAAGCTTCAAAGAAGGATGTAAAATGTGCTCTGTAACCTGGAAGAGCTATGTGATGGGCCCAAAGGGATGGTTTTATTATTGGGGGTGAAAGAGAGAATACTGGGAAACTGCTGGCACAATCCACAATACCATTATTACATTCCAAAACTGGCTTGCTCAGTGTTCTCAGTTAAGGTACAGGGTTTTTTGCTAACACATTTTATGTAATTTGTATATCATTCACACATTTTAATTTTTGTTTTTACTCTTGTGTTATTTTAATTCTACTGCAGGCAAAAATGGTTTGATAATCTCAAAAGTGATAAATGGAAAAAAATAGAATTACAGTAGTAATATCAGAATTACAGTTCAAATTAAAGTGTTGAATTTAAGCCTGATAAGTTGGAACAAGGGACGCTGCTAGTGCCATAATTCAGCAGAAGCTTCTGGGTAAGGATAAGTGAATCGCAAGTATGGCGGTGAACATCTGGCATTTGGATTTTATTGGGCTAATGATCCATTGATCCGTAGTCACCTGTTATGAAACTGTCAGTATAAGGCTTCCCAATGTGAAATTGATGATCTTTTTTCCCTAAAGGCAGAGACCAAAACCCTAGAGGCATCATGCAGAATTTCAGTCCTGTGTGTGACATAAGTCATACAACTACTGAGAAGCTTGTCAACCAGCCGAAACACTAATGACAAATGTGTATGTAGAGGGGAAGCAGATTAATTATTGGCAAAACCTCTCCAATAAATGACATTCTTTGTTAAATGGCACATCACACATCAGTGGCCATCAATATGTAAAAACAGTCACTATTTTGTGTACTAAAATTTTTTTTTCCCCATAAGGCAGTAGAACTGAGGTATTGAGACTGGATCTTAGCTTGGAATATGTGAAATATATAGATTTATGCATTTATTCATTCAACAAATTTTCAAGGGCCTGCCATATGCCATGAACTATCCTAAACTCTGGAAATATAGCAGTGAACAAAACAGACAAACCCTTGCCCTCATAGATCTAATCTTCTAGTGAGGAAGAAGTGTTGATGACTTCCTTTTTTTTTTTTTTAGCAAGAGATTGGTTTCTTAGTGTGTTGAATACTTAAGTATTTTGTAGATCCTTTAAGTTTGAGAAATACTATTCCAGGTGGAGGAACTAAGAAATAAGATGCATAAAGAAGAACATGATGAAACTTGAGAAATTGGGAGTAGGGCATGAGAGGCTGGTTGCAAGTCTTTTGTTGGTGCAGTTGAGTTGATTCCCACTCATAGTGATGCTATATGCAACAGAACGAAACACTGCCAGGTCCTACCCCATTCCCAAAATTGTTGCTATGTTTAAGCCCATTGTTGCAGCCACTGTGTTAGTCCATCTTGTTGAGAATCTTCATATTTTTGCTGACCCTCCACTTTACCAAGTATGATGTTCTTATCCAGGGAATTTTTCCCTCCTGATAGCTTGTCCAAAGTACATGAGATGAAGCCTCACCATCCTTGCTTCTAAGGAACATTCTCGCTGTACTTCTTCCAAGACAGATTTGTTCGTTCTTCTGGCAGTCCATGATATATTCAATATTCTTTGCCATCACCATAATTTAAAGGCATTGATTCTTTTTTGGTCTTCCTTATTCATTGTCCAGCTTTCACATGCATATGTGGCTATTGAAAATGTCACATCTTGGGTCACACGCATCTTAGTCTTCGAGGTAACATCTTTGTTTTTTAATATTTTAAAGAGGTCTTTTGCCTCAGATTTGCCTAGTGCAATATTTTGATTTCTTGACTGCTGCTTCCATGGGTGTTGATTGTGAATCCAAGTAAAATGAAAACCTTGACAACAGGATTTTCTCTGTTTATCATAATGCTTCTTCTTGGTTCAGTTGTGAGAACTTCTGTTTTCTTTATGTTGAGGTGTAATTCTTACTGAAGGTTGTGGTCTTTATTTCCATCAGTAAGTGCTTCAAGTCCTCTTTGCTTTTAGCAAGCAAAGTTGTATCATCTGCATAACGCAGGTTGTTAATGAGCCTTCCTCTAATCCTTATGCCGCTTCCTTCTTTATACAGTCCAGCTTCTTGGTGATGAGTCTAGGATGATGTTTAAGGACTAAATGTAAGAGCCACAAGTATTAAGTGTTTTTACTAAATATTTTAATGGTGGGGAACAAATCAGCACAAAATTTGGTGGCTTAAGTCAACTCTTTATTATCTCGCAGTTCTGAGATATGACTGGATAGTTCTTTGTTCCACATGGTGTTGAATGGGTATCACTCCATCTTCATTCAGTTGAATTTAGCTGGGGCCTCTTGGCTTTCCTCCATGTGGCCTTCCTTTCCATGTGGTGTTTCATTTTCTAGGTCTTTTCCACGTCACCTGTCTCTCCAGCTGAACTTACTTAAAGCACAGCAGCTGGGTATCAAAATACAGTGTTTCAAGTGAACAAGCCGAAAAGTATGTTTCATTGTTAATGTTCCAGTGCCCAACATGAATGTCATTGTGACAAGTGAGTACAACAAAGTCATGAATCCTCAATGCCCATTTCACTGGGATCTACCAATGTAATAGTCTACCACAAATATGCAAAGAAAGAAATCTCTGATCGAAATTTTTATATTTCTGATCAAACCTAAAGGACTTGGTATCTTGAGATTGGACAAGCTTAAACTGTGAAAGTTTGAATCGCGGTGTGAATGAGGGAAGCAAAAACTTTTAGGGCAGTGGTTCTCAACTTTAGCTGCATGTTAAAATCATCTGGGGATCTTTGTAAATTCCAGATGCTTGGGCTGCATCCCAGACCAGTTAAATCAGAATTTCCGGGGAGGGTTGACACTGTCATCAGTATGTTTTAAGGCTCCTCCGAAGAGTCCAAAGTGCAGTCAAGGTTCAGAACCACTGTTTTAGGAGTTTGTTTCTGTTGAGATTGATCTGAGAGAGAACAGCTACCTCTTTTCTGGGTACCATTGTCTGAGATAAAATACTTGCTAAATGTACCATGGATAAAGGATCAGGGATGGCAGTTCTCGTGTTTTTTATTTGGCTTCCAGGTTATAGTTTCTTGTAGGTTTTCTAAGAATATCTTTGTCCTGAAGTATCATCTCAATCGTATGTCTTCTCTCCTCTGAACCCTAAAATAGTGCAGTAGTTTCTCTTAAGGCCATGGTAATATCTCTTGTAGGTATATCTGATTTCAGTTTTCCTTCTCTGATGTTTCTGTTCCCTATTATTTATATCTCATGTAGACTTATTTTCCTCCTATGTCTATATTTGACTTTTACTGAAAACTCTATGACTCTTCCCCTCCCTCTATTTCTCAGTCAGAAATAATTCCCATCATCTAAGCTAAGTGGCAGATTTTCCTTCTTCATCCTTACAGTTTTCTCAGAATAATTCTTCTTGACTGCAGTTACTCAAATGATTTTTGCAGTCCAGCACAGTAGTTTTTTCATTCCTTTTAACTGCCCAGAAGTTAAAATTTAATACGTAGGTTTGTGTATCTGTTGTTGGCTATACCTTTAATTCTTTTGTGATGTTCATTTATTTCAAAATGTAGTATATGTACCTGGTAAAATAAAACTTTTCAGATAAGTATAAAATAGAAAGGAACTCGCTTTCCATGATCCATCTGTAGTTTCATTCCATAGTGGAAACTATTAGTGTTTTCCTGTGTATCCTTCAATGTAAGTTTAGAGCATATACCAGAATATACATATTTTAAAATTTATAGCAATGAGATTAAGTATAATATATATTCTTCTTAATACTTTTTTATAAATTCAATAAATTTTGGATATTTTGCCATATTAGTGGACTGATCTGCCTCATGCTTTCTGATTATTTCGTTATATTTCATAGTATGGCTATGCCACAATTTATTTGAATTCTCTGCTCTTGGTAACATTTCCATTCTTTCTGGGTAGCCTCTACTTCTAACATACATCTTCATGTAAGGATGTAAATCACTAGAAGGGGAATTGTCGGGTCAAATAGTTTGTCCATTTAAATTTTGATAGCTATGCCAAAGTATCCTTGAAGGAGATACCAGTAATTTTATATTCCTACAATATTATATGAGAATATCAGTTTTCCCTCGTCTACAGTGGATTTTTACCAGATTTAACTTTTTTGCTTTAGTTTTGGGCCCAGTAATCTATTTTCTGTGCATTGGGTAATCTATTTTCTCTGCTTACCCTCCATAGAGACATTAGCAGAGTCTGGTACACAGGGAAGAGTCCCTATAATGTTAGAATGGTAAACTTTATTGGATTGAATAATAGTATTAGAACATTTGTATTTCTGTTAATGATAACTGTCATAATATCCAATATAATATAAACATTTCCAGGCACTACTTTGAAATAGACACCATACTGAAATAAAATTAGCCAAAATGTATTAGTGTTATATGTAAAAAAATAAAATAAAATAAAGTAATAGAAATTTACAGACAGGTATGATGCTGGTATGGTACTTTTCACCTAGCAGTTGTAACATTTTTGAAGATTGTATAAATTTTCATTAGAAAAAGTGATATGAAGAATCTATATATGCATAATTAATAATTCCTTTTGAACTGTGATACAAGTGTCTTTGCTTGAATTGATCTTGTGGGAATTTCCTCTTGTATACAACCAATGGAATAAATGACTAATGAGAAAAGACAGTCTGACTTACATAGTGGAATATTTAGTGAAGAGGAAGAAGTTTTAGCTTATATAATGAAAACTGATATTGAGCCATATTTTATTATATTGTGATTAAAAAATCATGACTTTATAAGTCACATTTCATATTGGCCTCTGAAGTTTTTTTTAATATATTGAAACTGTTTTATTAATAAGGAAATTTTAACACTTCTGAAGCCTTTCACTTTGAGACAGAAAAAAAAAACAACTTCCTGGTTCATCATTAAATTTATCTCTCTTTTAAATATCTTGCGATTTTTTGAGTGATGAAAGGTATAGAAAGCTATATGTTCTTTAGGGTTTTAAGAAATATTGATTGAATTTGGGCATATTGATAGAAAATTATTTACTTCTAATGGATAAAGGATAGTAATGTGCCATAAAGTGTCTTTTTAAAATGTGCATTATTCATCATTGTTGCAAATGAGTTTCTACTTTTAACATGAAATCATGAAGCTGAAGGTGTCCAATCACTTTTCTTCTATTGTTGTTAGCTGCAGTCAAGTCGTCCCCTAACTCTTGGTGACCCCATGCACAACATAACAAAATGTTGCTGGTTCAGTGCTATTCCTATGCTTGGTTGAGGGCTGAACTGTTGAGAGCCACGTGGTTTTCACTGGCAGATTTTTAGAAGTAGATCAACAGGTCTTTCTTCCTGGTCTGTCTTAGTCTAGAAACGCCACTGAAACTTGTTAAGCCGCATAGCAATACACAAATCTCCGCTGACAGATGGGTTGTGGTTGCACTGAGGTGCATTGTCCAGTAATCAAACCTGGGTCTCCCTCATGGGAAGGTGAGAATTCCACCACTGAGCCATCAGTGTCCCCTTCATTCTGTTTAGAAGTACCTAATTCTCTTCAAAAGGAGTCCTGGGGGCACAGTAGTTAAAGAACTTGGCTGCTAACTGAAAGGTTGAAAGTTCAGTGGTTTGAACCCACCAGCCCTTCCACAGGAGAAAGACATGGCAGTCTGTTTCCATAAAGATTTACAGACTTGGAAATCTTACGGGGCAGTTCTACTCTGTCCTATAGGGTTGCTATGAGTCAAAATCAACTTGATGGCAATAGCACTGGTTTTTTTTGGTTAATTCTCTTCAAAGGAGCCCTGATAGTGCAATGGTTAAATGTTTTCCTGCTAACCAAAAAGTTGACAGTTCAAACCAGCCACTCCTTGGGAGGAAAGACCTATCTTCTGTAAAGATTAAAGTCTAGGAAACCCTATGGAGCAGTTCTGCTCTGTCCTACAGGGTTGCAATGAGTAGGAATTGTCTCCTTGGCACACAACAAAGCAGTTCTCTTCAGGGGCATTTCTTCCTTCCTGTTGTAGGAGAGCCGCTTACTATCTCCTATAGTCTAACATTTGTACTAGGCATTTTATAGATGTTCTTTTATTTAATCTATACAAGAGCCCCTGAAGTAGGTGTTATTATCTCATATTATGGTTGACAAAATTAAGTCTTCAAAAGATTAAGTACTTGGACAAAAATGACATAACTTGTTAGGGCCAAAGCTAGGATGGATATCTGACACTGAAGTCTACAATCTTTGTATGCTAAAGAATGGTGATCCTGGGATTGCACTTTGGCCAACAGATCTGAGAGTCCAAAAATGTAATTTTAGGCTGTCATTGTCTTCTGTTGCCTTTGTTTGCCACTTCCTCTTGGTGTTCCAGTAGCTTAAATGAGAATGACCACATTTAAGAATCATTATTGGAATGCAGATCACACAAAAGGACACCATTCAGTCCTCCTGAATAGCCAGCAAGTGTAGCCACCAAGATAAAGCTGTCTAAATTGAGAGGAGAGGCAGATATTTATGTCAGGCCACTGAATCTGCCCTTCAGGTTGTGTGGCTTTTATGGAATTGGATTCAAGAGAGAAAATTCAATTGTGTGGCCAGTTCTGGGCTGGCTACATTTTTCCATTTATTAAATTCCCCCATAGGTTTTCTGTAATAAGGAGAGCTTGCATTTCCACATAAGAACTAGAAAAAAATAAATTCTTCATAGTTTCTTTGAAATGTAATTTCTTACCATGATGTCTTCAATTATTTTATCACAGTTTAGCTGTATAAAAAGGAAAAAAAAAAAAAAATTGCTTATAAAGCTTAAAACTCCAAGTACTCATCTGGTTTTTATATTTAAGGCAAGGAATTTTCCTTTACTTCTACTTTAATGGCAGACTATGTCAAATATTTATATGACAAGTTAATAATTATAAACTCTTGCCATAAATTTTATGATGCTTCGAAACATAAAAAATAGCTTATGGAATAGTTATAACATGTACTACATTTGTTGCCCCAGTGTCATGATAGCTATATAACTCAGACTTTCAATTTCAAACTCACTTTGTTAATCTCTTATGCTCCTGGGGTGGATGTTATCATTGTCTTTAATAGAGGTAGTCCCTTACGATATATTCCAGTTACCTCGCTTACGACCATCTTTTTGTTTGTATGTCTTATCTTTAGCAATATATACTACTACAGTGTTGCAGCATGTAATTTGCTGTTATTGTTCTCAGATATTCACTTGTGGATGTTTATATATAATGTTTTCAACCCCCAAAGACAAAGATCGAATTTATAAAAATACTATTAATAAGACAACAATCATGAACACTAAAAAATAAAATGAAAACTTATGAAGGAGTTGTCAGAACAGGACCCTGTTTTAAGTCAGGGACTACCTGTATCTGAGGAAAATGTTTCATCTTTCCATTGGGTCCCTGGTTTTTTATATTTTTTATCTGAGACATGCTTGTTTATTAAATAATAAAACTTTTCTAAAGCTAAATCAAATACTTTTCTAGAAACTCAGTAGGCAGGATTTATATTAAGATGGAAGTTAAAAGTAAGCCTTGGTATATCTTTAGATAAATATTATTTGCATTCAATTAGGAATAAGTTGTACATTGATTTTTTTTTTTTAAGATTTCAATTACAGTAATATGACGGTTAGAGTTTTAATTGGATTCTTTTGAATTTCTTGGATCAGACAATGACTTTTTCTCATTTATTATTGTTTTTAAAGTTACTTACCTTCTTTATTTAGCTGATGAAGGGACTTCCCTGTCAAGTGCTCCTCTTGCCTTGATTCCTTGTGCTGCCCTTCGCCTCTCATGCTGTCCAACCCTTTGATCCTTTAGCACAGCTATATGATTTCTTGCTAAATATGTATCTCTTGTCTCTATCAAAGGAGCCCTGGTGGTGCAGTGGTTAAACACTTGGCTGTTAACCAAATGGTCTCCAGTTTGAACCCACCAGCAACTCTGTATTAGAAAGATGTGGCACTCTGCTTCCGTAAAGATTACAGCCTTGAAAACCCTATGGGGCAGTTCTACTCTGGCCTTTTGGGTCACTATGAGTCAGAACTGATTCAGTGGCAACCAGTTTGAACTTTGGTTTGGTTTTGTCTCTACCACCCAGGGACCTCGTACATCTTTAGCTGCATTTCAGAGTTGACAACCCCGCTGCTGTTCCATCCAACTAAACCTGATACTGCTTAAACAAAACCAAAGTATCCCCTATCTGAGTTACCATACACAGAGAGGTTTACTTGGTGTTTGTTCTTTTATTTTTGTTTTGCATTCAGACATGTAATAGATTAAAGGTTTGACTCTATGTGAATACTCTGTGTAAGTGCGTTTTTCAGGTCTGTCACATAGGCCACTTTGCCTAGATAAATTGATTTCCAGGCTGGATTAGCACAAGACTCAAAACCATTCTAAATACAGCATTATTCCTTTCCAAACAGATACTAAAGCAGTTTTCATTAAACTGAAGGAAATGAATCTTAAAGTAAAATTGATTTCAAAAGAAATATAGGACTTTATGACATTATTAAAGGAGATAAACAATGCATTTTTATGTCAATAGTTGAAATTACTGACTGATGAGTAGCCTGAGTTTTTTCTGAAAAGATATTTTCACGTGCACACAATGGCAGATAGCAAGTTCTAAAGAATATTTGGAGCATCACCAAGTATTTTATGCTCACATAACTATTGAGTCTCATGAACCTGGTGAAAATACATAAATATGCGCCATACAATAGTAATTGGCTATTCATTCTTGTTCAATATATGCGTGCTTTTAATGTGAAAAGATAATGTGCATTGATTGTTGATTAAACCAACCTTTCTTCCATGGATGTAGGATAAAATGAAATTCTCAGCCTACATTAAATTTATACATAGGTTGCTTTTCTAGACGACTTTTTTTTTTTTTCCTGTAAGATTCCTTCACAATTTTTGTACAAGTTTTATTCAGATTTTTTTTTTTAAACGTAGACCCTGTGTTCTGTCTAGTGTGTGTGCGTAAACACAAAGGAATGGCAAGCCGGTTCCAAAATAGCAGTCAAAAAAGTATGGAGGGGAAAAAACTTGTATGTGAATTATTTATGATTGTTTTTATCACTTAAAAAAATTTTTTTAAATTGTGGTTTTATCTATTCGTGCATATATATGCATGTATATATACACATACACACACACAACTTGGCCATTTTAAATGTTTTCAGTGGCATTAACTGCATTTACCATGTTGTGCAAACATCACCACTGTCTACAGATTTTTTTTTAAAACCTGGAAAAAACAGAGGTACGTACCACATACCTGGATGTTAATACTGAATTTTATAATAGTATGAATCTGGGAAAGTTGGCTGCCTGACCTACAGTCTGAATTTGGCATGCAGGTGTGTGTGTGGTTGTGTGTATGTTAATTTTTAATTTTAAATTTGAAAAGTTGAAGTATGACAAGATGGACACTGTGCAGCTGCCACAGTTATCTCTGCCTTTCCTGATATAACACTGGCTCGCTTCACTTATTTCTATTACCGGCCTGACCTCTAGAATAATTTGTTTTTGACATTTAAAAAAAAAAAAAAAAGATCTAGGAAGAACTAATGCATTTTATGTAATTCTAGTTAATATTTCAGTATTTTTTTCCTTTTTCTTATGGGGACATGAATTTGAAGGTCATCTGGATCATTACTTTACAGAGAGAAATTGTTAAACGGAGAATTACCACCAACTAGCTGTTTATAGATGATCAAGCTAAGTTCTGGTTAATAGAGGGGAAAAACCTATCCTACGATATTAACCTACCCTGAGTAGAATTGAGGTGAGCAAATCTATTCCTCTGGGTCTAGGGTGATTGTGGGGTGGCTCTTTAGAGTGTGGTCTGCAGACCAGCAGCAGCATAACCTGGGAACTTGCTAAAAATACAAATATTCAGCCTCATCCAGGACCCACTGAATCAGAAATTCTGGAAGTGGGACCCGCAATCCACATTTTAACAGGAGACCTTGCAGGGGATATTGATACATGCTAAAGTTGGACACCCAGATCACGTAAGTGAGGTGCTTTTACTTGGATTGAAGAAACCGGAGTTCTGCTCTTAACTTTGCCTTTTGTTAGCTGTGTGACCATGACCCCTCTGGATCCTAGTTGCTTGATTATAAAAATCAAGGACTTGTGTTCTTTGACTTTCTTCCAAATGGTTCAAGGTATGAAGAACTTTAAAAATCTTTCAACTGTATTACTCCTTCAAATAATGATTTTGGTTTGTTTCCTTCTTCTCTCCCATTGCTATGAAATTAAAAATAAAAAAAGCCTGAGAGAAGTAACGATGTTACCTGCTTTAAAGAACTGTGCGAAGTGGATGTAGAGCTCTTGTCAGGTGCCCTCAGGCTACAGACTAATAATGAAAGAAATGGCCCTGAATCTTTGTAACACCTGTAGGCTTTGCCTTAGAAGACGCTTGACAAGGACAGTTGAAATATTCAGTGGTACTTGATGTGCTGGAGTGTGAAACCAAGTGTAATTGAAGCAATTTAGAGCCCATTGAACTTGTCTAGCTAGTACAGTTGGTATAGCTAACAAATGGTTATGAAGGAAGCAGTTAATATTAATGGTTTCCTGAGCTACTTAGTGTGTTTTAAAAACAAGGGAATTGTAAAATTATTGTCACAAAGCTAATGTGTTTACGGGTCTTTCCTGCAAACTTGATATAACTAATACTGGTATTACCCTTTAACTTTTGAAGCAATTCCACATATTTTATATAATATCTAGAAAAACCTGTCAAATAATAGTTTATTATAGCAACAAAACAAGCCTAAAAATTCTTGTTTTATCTGATTAACACCTGACAGCTCCTAGAAAGTTTTTTTCTGACTCTCATTGATTTTCTTAAATCCATTTTAAGTAGTATATAGTTTTAAAAAAATAATGTTCTGAATATAAAATAGTAAATACTCATCATAGAAAATTCAAATATTATAGAGGTACATACCAAAAAAAAAAAAAACAAACCCAGTGCCGTCGAGTCGATTCCGACTCATAGCGACCCTACAGGACAGAGTAGAACTGCCCTGTAGAGTTTCCAAGGAGCACCTGGTGGATTCTAACTGCTGACCCTTTGGTTAGCAGCCATAGCACTTAACCACTACACCACCAGGGTTTAGAGGTACATACTATAAAAAACAAAAGCCCCTTCACTTGAAGTTTACTTCCCCTGTTCTTGCCTATTCCCCAAGCTAAATATTGTTAATGGTTTAAAATTTTATATATATGCTTTCATATTTTTTCTAAATTGCATATTAAAAATATTAAAAGCAACATACAATACTCTTAACGTGCTATTGTTGCTATACTTTGTTTTATGCTATATGCATGGTCAAAATTTCAATTTCTTTGACAAATCTAAGAGAGTATAGCGAATATATTAGTGAAATCTTGAGTTTATATTCATCCTCATAGAAATAAAATGCAGATATCAGCATTATTAAAAAAAAGAAAAAGCCAAAAGGAACCAAATTTTTTGAGGAAATAACCAGTAAACTAATTTGCCTGTAACGCTCATGAAATAGCTTTTTTCCTTTTGTGAAATGAGATATTTTGTGATTTTGACTATATTTTGAGATTATAATTACGAATTGATTGAGGTAAATAATTTTGAGGAGTTGATTTAGAAATTAACTTAATGGTAATATTCCTATAGGAAAGTTTGGACTGGAGTATTCTCTCTCTTGTTGCATATATTTTTGAACTAATGGGCAGTGTTCTTTAAAAGTATACCAGATTAAATATCTGAAATGATCAACATTCATGAAGTTAATCAACAATTAAAAAAAAAAATCTGTTATGTATCTGACATGTAAGATTTTTATTTTTATGCCCCTTTAAGGAACAAACCCACTCCTCACACCTACTCACAGGCCCTGTTACTGCCAGAACCAGTTTACACCACCCCCACCAGTACCCCTCACACCCTCCACCTGCATTAACACCTGACAGGCATTTATTTCCTAGGGGTCTTGGGTGCTGTTTTACCATGACCAAGATATGTTTAGAAAAAAATTTAATCTCTTGTGCAATTTTGGGAAACAGCAGTCCAAGCTCTGCTTTTCCTAACAAATAACTTGCAGATTGTCATGTTTCTGTTGGAAGAAGGAGAAATATCCAATCAGAATGGAATTGAAATGATATAAATTAGCCTCATTGTTTAGCAAATCACTGGCGTTAGGTAAGAATTGTACATAAGAATAGCCCGGGCCCTCTTCAGGATCAGAGCAGGCATATGTGCTTGCATGAGGAAACCAGGCCTTTGTTAGCATCCTTTCTGAAATGGCTATTATAGTAATTACAGTAATTTATAGATGTTTCCCCTTCCTATTCAAAATGGGTTCCATTTTTCATCTTTTGTCTTGTGTTCCTCAGTTGGAGTGTGTATGTGTGTAAGTGTGTGTTGGGTAGCACTTATAGTCTCTGTGAATAGGGACAGATTACCCGATAAGCAGTGTACACATGGGCTTACTTACTAACCTGTAGCACACAATTTCATGATGCGGTGAAACCCCTGTGCAATTGTAGACTATAGAATAGTAAATAAGCACAATAAACCCCGTGTATCTTGCTTAGTAGTTAATCTGCCCGTGTCTGTGGATTATCTTCACCGGGGCTGATGAAGTGTGGACAAACTCAGAGGTCATTTCGCTAGCTTCGCTCTTAGGAAATCCTGGCCCTTTGAGAATAATAAGGATAATTTTATTGTACAATACTGTGTCTTAGTGGTTAATTATAGTTTGTCATGGAGCCATTTAAAATTGCTGTGTTTGATTTAAAGAGACACTTTTTCTGAATGTCTTTAAAAATACACCCATTCACGGCGATGGATTTTATGATAGTACTTCGTTATATTTTTACTGTCACTGATGTTTGAGTATAAGAAATCAGTGCTTTATGTATGTGACTTATGGAGGGAGACAAAAACTCTATTGACTGGATAATATAGTATGTGCTTGCTATGCAAGACTTATAATTTTACTGTGGTAGAAAAAGATTTTTTATGCAGCAGCCTTTTTCTGCATTTGGTTTTTGTAAAGTAACTTCAGTAAAATTTCCAATCCCAAGTCTTCATTATAATCACTAATGCTGATTTTCCTTTGTTTTTGTCTGAACAAAACAAATTGGTAAAAGATGACTTGCTTTTTTTATAAGTTCATGTTATGTATGGAGATTAGGCAATTTCTAAATACGTGTTGGCATCATTATTGTTTACTATAGTGGTCAGTGTTGTCAATATATAATTCAGTTTTTGAATTTCACCAGGTGAGATGCTTACCTATATAATGACATTTCACAAGGCAAAAAAGGCATCCCAGACCCACCCAGTGCCATCGAGTTGACTCCGACTCATAGTGACCCTATAGGACAGAGTAGAACTGCCTATTAGAGTTTCCAAGGAGCGCATAGCACATGTTATTTACCTTCTTAAATAGAGTCGGTACTGAAGGAGTTAAGATTTTCTTATTCTGTAGATCAAGTGTTGTAACCACAGTAACCAGTTTAACTGTTATTTGCTTAGTACCAGCCAAGAACAGAAGTCAGTGGTTGGAAAAAGTCTAATTCATTGGTAAGGACAACTGCAATTGATCTCAAAGGGTTAAAATCATAAGGCATAATTAACTGTTTGTGGTTTTAAGGTTTGTAGTTTTAATAGGAATGTATTGCATTTTATTTTTCAGGTGGTTTGATTCCTCAGTAGCCATTCAAATTCTATATAAAGGAAGTGGAATACAGTTGATAGTTTGTATTTTCATAAAAAAACAGTTGAGAAACACATTTTTAAGAACGCAGGGACTGAGATAGGATTCTAGTGTAAATAATAGAAAAATTAAATGTAAATTACAGAAAACTTCAATTTCTCCATAAAATTGCTGTAAGATTGAATTTTGTAAAAAGAAGTGAATGGAAAATTTATGACTATTCCCATTGAAATGCAACAAATGGAAAATGGTTGTGTTTTGTATGATTTACATAAAACAACATGTGTTATAGCTATCTCTGAGGGTTGTTGTGAAAAATTAATGGGCATATGCTAGCTAGAGTAGCTGCTTGGAAGAAACACATCCTCAAATTTAATCTGTTTTAAACCAACTCCTGGCCTCTTAACTTTCTACCCCTCCTCAGATGCCTCAGGAAAGATTTTATTATTTTGATTTTACATATATTTTATATCAATATTAAGGTAATCTTCCTATTACCCGTGGGAGAATTTAGGATAATTGATATGGGTAGATTTATCAATGATATATTAAAACTATGTTCTTAATTTTAAAGGTTTCTGGAAATCCTGGTGCTGTAGTGGTTAAGAGCTATGGCTGCTGACGAAAAGGTCGACAGTTGGAATCCACCAGGTGCTCCTTGGAAACTCTGTGGGGTAGTTCTCTGTCCTGTAGGGCCACTATCAGTCAGAATCAACTCAATGGCAACAAGTTTTTTGGTTTTTGGGTTGGTTTAACCTTTGGAATAGATCCAGAAGCCAATTATTTCTTGTAATCTCCACTGTTCCTTTAGATGGTAGTCTGAGCCACCGCCATCTCTCTCTAGAACCACAGCATTCACCTCCTAACCTTTCTCCCTGCTTCTCCTTTTACCATGACCTCCTCTTGCTGCACTGCCCCACCCTTCCACATCACAACCATGATAACATTTTTGAAAATATAAATCAGATTATGCCACATGTTGCTCAGAACCTTTTAGTGGTTTCCCATGTCACGTAGAGTAAAACCTAAAGGGCTTATCGTTGTATGGACCCTGCCTGGCACACTGGCCTCATTTACACCCCTTTTCATTCTCTCACCAGACTTCAAACACACTAGCCTCAGGGCTGTGTTTTCAACTTGTAGTTTCCTGAATAAGGACTTTTGTTCATTGTGTTTCCTCATCCTGGAAAGCTCTTCCTTCAGTTATCCAAAGGTTGAGATCTCAGATTTTTACTCAGATGGCATGTCCTTGGGAAGGCCTTCCCCTACCACCATGTCTCAAATAGCACTTCCTTCCCTCTTTATCCATTATCCTGCTTTATTTTTCGTCATTGCATTTATTACTCGCTGGTATTATATGTTTGTTTTCTTTCCTCCATTGGAATTTAAGACCTGTGAGGGTGGGGACTTTTTATTTTACTCTTCTCTAAATTCTCAGTACTTACTGTGGCACATAATAATACAGTTGTTCAAAGAACAAATTATAGTCAGTTCAAAGAACTAAGTTCAATAGCTAACTCATAGTTCAGAGAACTGTATTTGTTTAAAGAACTAAGCCTGAGCAGGTACAGAAATCATATTTTCAAATAGATGATCAAGAACAGACTTGGAATACAAATGGGAAGGAATGCATGGTTTGGCCCCAGCAAGTGCTGGTTAACGTAAAGCCTTTTAGATCCTTCACTGGCTTAAACGCCTGTCTCTAGTGTTTTCTCTCTCACTTATGCTTAAACCTTGCTCAGACTACTTTTTGATTGCTCATCTCTTTTAGAAAAGTCCTCTTTTATTTATAACCTAAAAATAGTAAGATTACTTTCACATGAGCCCTACTATGATGCATGTTTCTAAGATCCACCCACAGCCAGAATTTTCACAGTACGTCTTTCATCTTGTGTCTGCTTCAGTATTACTTTTCAGTTATTTACACTTGGGAGTAAGGGGGAAAAGTGGGCCTAATCCTTCCAGTGAGAAATCATGACTTTTTCTACACATTCAAAATCAGAAACTCTTTAACGTTACAACGGTATTTTAGGATGAATGCTCTCGAAAATGCCAATTATATCCTTAAAATGGGTAATTTCCTTCCTTATTAACAATAGCATTGCCTATTATGGTACTTTAATTTCTGGATTACACCAACCTTGAATTCCTCAAGTTGACTTAATTTTGTTCACTTTGAAGTATTTTTGGGTAATTTAAAAATCTAGTGGTCAAAGTAGTTGGCAATTTTAAACACTAATGATAAATCCTCATATATGAGTGATAGGAAAATAAGGTAAACTACATAAATGCATTTTTGGCTATCAGAAGCTTAAGCACTAATTTTTGACAGTTTTGCAAAATTTCCATCTTTTTCAGTGAAGTCTGTTATATTAAATATTAATCATGAGTAGAGCTAATAATAACAATAGTGCTGATAATTGAATGTTTATGTGGCAGAAGCTATCCCAGAACTTCACACAATGTTATTTCTTTTTATCCTATAACGTGTTTCAGGATGAATATTGTCATCCTTATTTTGAGCTGATGAAATGAACACTGAAAGGTTAACGTGTCCTTGGTTATGCCAGTGGAGGTGGCAGAGTCAAGATTTGAATCTCAGCACGCCTGCTTCTCAAACCAACGATTTCGACGCCCCCCCCCCCCAAAAAAAAACAAAACTCAGTGACTTGGTTGAGGTTCATAATGAGGACCTAGTTTTTCTCTATCGTAATAGAGTGATGCACTCAAAGTCTATGAAAGCATGTAATTCTCTGTGTTCACCACACCACTTAAAGCTGCAGGTAGTGAGTAATTCTGCTGACTTGGCTGTCTCTTCTAGTTATTTCTTTGGGCTTCAGTTTTTGGCAGGTGCCCTCAATGTGTAGAATCTGTTAACTCCGTGTCATCTTAGGGAGGAAACAAACCAAATAAACAACATGGTTAAATCAGTAAGGCTGATTCATGCTTCTCAAAATCTTTCTGGTTGCACGGATCTCTACTTCTCTTGGGAGAAGTTTTTTGACAGCATGTTTCCCAGAAGCCTGAAGGCTAGAGTAAGAAAGAAGGAACATTGCCACATTCAACTCTTATAACAAAAATTTACTTTTCTTTTGCTTGTTTTGTGAGCAGCAACTCTGGACTTTCTGTGGCTTTGCTAGCTAGAAAAATCTGCCAGTAACCAAATATGAGGTCTGATGATCTTCTAAATAGCGTGCTGTTATTTGATTTTTTTTCATAAGAAATACTGATGGATTGACACATGACTGCAATATTAGGCTCAGGCATAACAATGGTTGTGAAGATGGCACAGGATGGGCAGTGTTTCCTTCTGTTGTACATAGGGTTGCTATGAGTCAGAACCAACTCAGCTGCACCTAACAACAGCCTAAGGAATATTAGTCTCTTGAGAAATTTTACTGAAATTCTGAAATAATACTCTTCAAATAGCAATTAGAGTTGTTAATATGTTTTCCAGCTTTGGAACTAATATGAGTGAGCTAGAAGGGAAGTTGAAAGCCTTGAGAGTTTGCAAGAGTGGTTTGATAGGATGACAACAAGCATTAATTAAGATCTTTAATATGAAGGTGATTTATTGAAGATAGATTCAAGATGAAATTGTTGACCTCAGAGGTGAGGTAATAGAATAGTTTCCTCTTTAGGTTACCTGCATGAGCACAGAATAGATTATTAGTGATGTGATATCTTTACAATTTTGTGGTAGCCTGGCTGCCAGTTGTGATATTTTATTATGTAGTTAGTTCTTAAGTAGGCAAATACCATTTCTCAAAGCACAATTGTATGTAATATTTATGACTTCCTTTCCAAGCATATTCCTTTTTTTCCCCTAGACAAAACATAATTGTAAAGCTTTGCCTTTTGTATAATAAAACTTGTCTGCCATTTTGCACTGCAGGTTGGGGAGAAGGAGAGTTTGCTAACTGTTGCCTGGGGATCAAGCAGCCAAACCACAGTGCCACCATGGTAGGAGAGTAGCGCCTTTGATAGGAATTTAAGTTGAAGTGAAGCCATCAGATAGAGGATCTAAGTGAGATATTTGAGGTGCCCAGTTAGGGAAAGTGATGCCTCTTTTCTCACCTCCCTGCGAGGAGTGAAATTGCCAGATTTCTAATCCTACTGAGAAGGTTTATGTTAATAATTATGCCTAGGCTGTGACCCAGAGATCAGAGGACAGGAATGGCATAATAGAGGTAGGTCAAGTAGGAGCTGATACGTGGTATGGAAGAAGGAACTGAGTAGATGATACTGTCTCATGAAAACCAGAAGGAAGCCAGAGGTTTACATCTGATTATTACATGATGTACACTTGGCAGCAGCTTTGCCAGTGGAGATTCTAAATGAAACCTAATCATGTGTTCAGAGCCCTGGTGGCAAAGTGGTTAAGAACTTGGCTGCTGACCCCTTCAAATCCACCAGCCACTGTTTGGAAACCCTGTGAGGCAGTTCTGCTCTGTCCTGTGGGGTGTCTATGAATAGGAACTGATTCAATGGCACCTAACAACAACAACAATCACATGGTCATTTCTGTTGTGGGAAGAGTTGACTTTCAAATTGGTAAAGGCTAAGGAAAGTCAGAGTTCAGAAAAACAACTGTAAACAACTTGCGGGGAACCTTTATCACTTTACCCAGCAAGGATCATGTAACTTTGATGGTTGGAAAGCGTCTGAAATAAGAACGGACAACTCATTGTTTTCTTCTTTGGAGCTAGAACTTATCTAAACATTTAAAAGCAATGTTCTATTTGGTTAGCATCCAGGTCTCCCAATTTCAAGCCAATGTTCTTTCTAGTACACTAATTTGGTGTGTGTGTGTGTGAAAGGGATGTGAGGAGGGTCCAAGCCTGTTGCCATCAAGTCAATTCCAACTCATAACGATTCTATAGGACAGAGTAGAGCTGCCCCGTAGGGTTTTCAAGGCTTTTTAAAGAAGCAGCCCTATCTTTTTCCCGTGGAATGGCTGGTAGGTTTGAACTGCCAACTTTTTGGTTAGCTGCTGAGCACTTTAACCACTGCACCATGAGAGCTGCTTGTAAGGAGAATAAGGAAAAGTAATTGAAAGAAACATGAAGATTGATAAGCATTTATTTTTATAATGTAAAAATATAGGTAATATAACATTTGCCTATTCAACATTTTTCACTTGTACAATTCAGTGAAACCAATTACATCAGTCATATTATGCAACCATTACAAATATCGATTGCAATAATACCCATCCCCACATATAGAAACTCACTGCTATCTAAACATATTGCTGTCTTCTTGCCCCTGGTGGCTTAAACCATGTCTTGTTCTATACCCTTAAGGTTGTCATCCTATTCCTATCTTTCTTTTTGTGGTTTTATTAAATTATGGATTTTTCAAAAAGATTTTTTGCTAAGTTGGGTAGTATCATGTGGTAATGTTACTCTATTGACAGGGGAGAGTCATTGAACATTTTGAAGCAGTTAAGTGACATGATAAATTTTGTGTTTTGGAAAGAATACCACTGGCTGAAATATAGAGATTACATTAAAATTGAGAGGGATTGTAGATAGGGAGGACATTTAGTGCAAGATTTAATAAGGGTCCCAAACAAGGTAGTGCCAGTAAGCAGGGAGAGAGGTGGTAATCTTGAGATGTAGTTTTGTGTAGAATATATATGTTTTTCCAGATGATGGAACTTAAATGATAGTAGTAAAGTGCAGTGTTTGGTGAATGTGAGATTTCTATAGTGCTTGAGTAAACTGGAAAAAGTCATAGCATCTTCTCTCTCCTCACCTCCCTGCAACTCATTGGTAAATCCTGTTAATTATAGTTCTAAAATGTATAGTTAATGCTTCTTACTATCTTCACTGCCATCACCCTAGTCTGGCTGCCATCTCCTATTTGGACTTCTGCAATATTCTTCTCATTGGTGTCATTATATCTATTTCCTCCTTTCTATTCACTCTCCTTAAGACAGGCACAGTGATCTTATCATGCACTTCTAATTATTTTACTCTCCTACTTAACCCTCTGTCTTAAGCTGCGTTCTCTAGAGAAGCAAAACCAGTGAAGCTTATATATATATTTGTTTTTGTTATTAGGTGCCATCAAGTTGGTTCTGACCCGTAGTGACAACAGAATGAAACACTGCCCAGTCCTGTGCCATCCTCACAATCTCTGTTATGCTTAAGCTCATAGTTGCAGTCACTGTGTCAGTCTGTCTCATTGAGTTGGAATACTCATTCAGCATTATTCTCCAACACCACAATTCAAAGGCATCAGTTCTTCTTCAGTCTCTTTTATGCATCGTCCAGCCTTCACATGCATAGGAGGCAATTGAAAACACCATGGCTTGGGTCAGCCTCACCTTAGTCTTCAAGATGACATCTTTCTTTTCAAGACTTTAAAGAGGTCTTTTGCAGCAGAGGAAACCCTGGTGGTGTAGTGGTTAAGTGCTACAGCTGTTAACTAAGAGGTTGGCAGTTTGAATCCGCCAGGTGCTCCTTGGAAGCTCTATGGTGCAGTCCTACTCTGTCCTATAGGGTCTCTATGAGTTGGAATCAACTCAACGGCAGTGGGTTTTTTTGCAAAGATTTGCCCAATGCAATGCGTCTTTTGCTTTCTTGACTGATGCTTCCATGGGTGTTGATTGTGGATCCAAGTAAAATGAAATCCTTGACAACTTCAGTCTTTTCTCTGTTTATTATAACATTGCTTATTGGGCCAATTGTAAGGATTTTTGTTTTCTTTATGTTGAGGCGTAATCCATACTAAAGGCTGTGGTCTTTGAACTTCTTCAGTACGTGTTTCAAGTCCTCTTTACTTTCGGCAAGCAAGGTTGTGCCATCTGCATAATGCAGGTTGTTAATGAGTCTTCCTCCAATCCTGATGCCCTGTTCTTCTCCATACAGTCCAGCTTCTTGGATTATTTGCTCAGCATACGGATTGAATAGGTATGGTGAAAGGATACAACCCTGACGCACACCTTTCCTGACTTTAAACCACACAGTATCCCCCTCATTCTGTTCGAATGATTGCCTCTTGATCTATGTACAGGTTCCTCATGAGCACAGTTAAGTGTTCTGGAATTCCCGTTCTTCAAAATGTTATCCGTAATCTGTTATGATCCACACAGTCGAACGCCTATGCATAGTTAATACAACATAGGTAGACATCTTTCTGGTATTCTCTACTTTCAGCCAGGACTCATCTGACATCAGCATCTGTGTCCTCTTCTGGATCCAGCTTGAATTTCTGGCAGATCCCTCTTGATATACTGCTGCAGCCACTTTTGAATGATCTTCAGCGAAATTTTACTTGGGTGTAATATTAATGATATTGTTTGATAATTTCTGCATCTAGTGGGATGACTTTCTTGGGAATAGGCATAAATATAGATCTCTTCCAGTTTGTTGGCCAGGTAGCTGTCTTCCAAATTCCTTGGCATAGACGAGTGAACACCTCCAGCACTGCATCAGTGTTGCACTGTTTGTTGAAACATCTCAATTTGTATTCCGTCAATTCCTGGAGCCTTGTTTTTCGCAATGCCTTCAGTACAGCTTGGACTTCTTCCTTCAGTACCATCGATCCCTGCTTATGTGGCACCTTCTGAAATGTTTGAATGTTGACCAATTTTTTGGTATAGTGACTTTGTGTACTCCTTCCATCGTCTTTTGGTGCTTTCTGAGTTGTTTAATATTTTCCCCACAGAATCCTTCAATACTGCAACTTGGGGTTTGAATTTTTTCTTCAGTTCTTTCAACTTGAGAAATGGAGAGCATGTTCTTCCCCTTTGGCTTTCCATCTCCAGGTCTTTGTACACGTCACTATAATACTTTACTTTGTCTTCTCGAGCTGCCCTTTGAAATCTCCTGTTCAGTTCTTCTACTTCAGCATTTCTTCCTTTTGTTTTAGCTACTTGACCTTCAAGAGCAAGTTTCAGAGTTTCTTCTGACATCCATTTTGGTCTTTTCTTTCTTTCCGGTCTTTTTAATGACCTCTTGCCACCTTCATGTATGATGTTCTTGATGTCTTTCCACAACTTGTCTGGTCTTCAGTCATTAGTGGTCAGTGCTTCAAATCTGTTCTTGAGATCATTTCTAAATTCAGGTGGGATGTACTCAAGGCTGTGCTTTGGCTCTCATGGACTTGTTCTAATTTTCTTCAATTTCTGCTTGAACTTGCATATGAGTAATTGATGGTCTGATCCACAGTCATCTTCTGGCTTTGTTCTGACTGATGATTTCGAGCTTTTCCATTGTCTCCACAAATGTAGTCAATTTGATTCCTGTGTATTCCATCTGGCAAGGTCCACGTGTATAGTCACTGTTTATGTTGGTGCCAAAAGGTATTTGCAATGAGGAAGTCCTTGGTCTTGCAAAATTCTGTCATGGGAACTCCTGCATCATTTCTGTCACCAAGGCCATATTTTCCAACTACCAATCCTTCTTTGTTTCCAACTTTCGCGTTCTAATCTCCAGTAATTATCAGTAGATCTTGATTGCATATTTGATCAATTTCAGACTGCAGAAGTTGCTAAAATCTTCAGTTTCTTCATCTTTAGCCTTAATGATTGGTACATAAATTTGAATAATTGTCATACTAACTGGTCTTCCTTGTACGTGTATGGATATTATCCTATCACTGACAGGGTTATACTACAGGATAGACCTTGAAATGTTCTTTTTGATGATGAATGCAATGCCATTTCTCTTCAATTTGTTGTTCCCAGCATAGCAGACCATATGATTGTCTGATTCAAAATGGCCAATACCAGTCCATTTGAGCTCACTAACGCCTAGGATATCAATGTTTATGGGCTGCATTTCATTTTTGACGATTTCCGATTTTCATCGAGTCATACTTCGTACATTCCATGTTCTGTTAATTATGGATGTTTGCAGCTGTTTCTTCTCATTTTGATTCATGCCACATTAGCAAATCATGGTCCTGAAAGCTTGACTCCACCCATGTCATTAAGGTTGACTCTGGTTTGAGGAGGCAGCTTTTCCCCTGTTGTCTTTCGAATGCCTTCCAACCTGAGGGGCTCATCTTCCAAACAATGTTCTGCTGCTATTCGTAAGGTTTTCACTGGCTAAAGCTTTTCAGAAGTAGACTGCCAGGTCCTCCTTCCTAGCCTGTCTTAGTCTGGAAGCTCAGCTGAAACCTATCCGCCATGGGTGACCCTGCTGGTATTTGAATACCGGTGGCATAGTTTCCAGCATCACAGCAACACGCAAACCTCCACAATATGACAGACTGACAGACACTGTGTGTGTGTGTGTATATACACACACACACACACACACATATATATATATATACACACACACACACACAGAGCAAGAAAGAGAGATTTATCTCAAGGAAATGGCTCATGTGAGTGTAGAGGTTGGCAAGTCCCAAGTCCGTGGGTTAGGCATCATGCTTGAGGCTTCCCCTGACTTACATTGCTGCAGCAGACCACTGGCTCACAGGCTGCAGAGGCTGATGAATCCCAAGATGAGCAGATAAGATGGCAGCCTGCTGGCTCAAGTCCCAAGAATCGGAGGTCAGATGATGACGAGCTGTATGCATGATCTGGAGCAAGCAAGCAAGCAAGGTTTGCCAGAACGTCTGTATATATATTAGATGCAGGCCACACCTCGAGAAAACTCCTCTTACTACTGGTTGGCTATTTGCATCAGGTCACATCATGGAGGATGACTATATCATTACATAACTGCCAGACTACATCATAACATAACTGCCAAATTATATCATTACATAACTACCAAACCACTGAGAATCGTGGCCCAGCAAGTTGACACACAACCTTAACCATCACACCTTCTTTCATGATTTCTTTTTCCTCTTGAGATAAAGACCAAATATTTAACATGGCCTACAAGGCTTTATATTTTGGTCCCTGTCTGCCTCATCTGTCTCATCTCAAACTGTTCAAGAGGCCTCAGCCATCTTGTCCCTGTTTCAGTGTGCCAGGTTCTCTTCAGACTTGCAACTTTTGCACACAAGGATTTCCCCTGCTGTCCTTTTCACTGGGCCAACCCTTTCTTCTCTCCCTATCTGTATTAATTGCTTTTCCCCAACGATGCCCTTTTTAGATAGTTAAAACTCTAAACAAAGTTGAAATATTGACAGTATTGACAATGCAATTCTAAAACACAGATTGCTCATTCAGCTTGCTCTTTGAATTAACTATAAACTGTGTATTTCCCTGAATGATAGAGAAGAACCTGGTGAATTTTGTATGTGAGGCAGTATTGAAGGAATCAGGGTGAGGTATTTTCTGAAAGGCTTCATTGTGATTGTAAGGCTGTGTTAGGCAAGCAGAGAATTCCTAATTTCCTCTGCTGTGAGCCTCCCAAGGAGACATTTATATTAGTAATCCTGAATTTGCAAACGTGCATTTTAAAATTTAGCTCTATTTGTATTCCATGTCTCCCTGGGAGGTGTTCAGTACATTATGAAATTCTGTGCTTTTACCTCCTGCTAAGGATTTGAGTTCTTAGTCTAATTAATCATTAAGTGTTGTCAGTCTATCATGATGTGGTTAATTATCAGAGAGAGTGTCTGTGTTTCATACAGTCATGACCCTTTCCTGGGTAACTATAGAAACCTTAGCAGTAATAGTTATTATCTAAAATTATAGAATTTGGTTTTTAAAGCATTTTAGCCATTGATAGTTATGGTCAAGTAATTGACTATCATCTAGGAAAAAGGGAAAGCATACATGAAACTAATATCTTTAAAATAATTTATATATAATAGAAATCTGTATTAAATAATTGATAAATAATGAGGATGTGTTCTATAGAATATATCTGACTGCAACTTAAAAGGTTTATTCTCACCAATTTTGTCTGTTTGCTACAGAGAAAGGAATCTAGTCTTTATCAAAAATGTTTAGAAACCATCCTAATACAAGTCAGGTGATTTCTAAGACTGCCATTTAGTAGGGTGATTTTATAGTACATAGGAGCTGCATATCTGGGTGGAAAGCAGCTAAGTTTGGTGGCCTATATATACCTGTATAAGTAGACACTATTGGCAATGCAAAATGCTACTGGTAGATTCTTGAAGCTGTAGTTCTTCAAAGATGGGAGCAGAAGAGAAACAATTTTTTTTTTCTTATTCTGAGAAATTGCATTTTCCGAGAAAAAAAAAGATACATCATTGCACTTTCTAATATGAAGCTCAGCAAGAATTACAGCCTGAATGGGATTACCATTAACACAAGAAGTGGAAATCTGCCATAAATTCGTACTCTCCTTCACATACCACATTGTTCAGAGAACAAGTAACATCCCCTTTGAGCGAGGAAGTGTTTCGAGTATGTTTTTAGCTCTGATTGGTGGAGTGGATTTTAGTGGTGTGTAATGGTAGTAAACTGTTTCATGTTATACCATGCCAACAGATTATTTATGGATTATGACACACATGGCTCTTTCTTATTTTTGTGATGTTTGATTTCAAGGAGAATGTAGTGACCAGACCTTTAAATCTGAGTTTTTAATTCAGTGCTGAGTACTTGGTAATTTATTAGAGTAGACTAATGGCTTTTCTGTACAACTATAGATATTATAACTAGAGGATCACAATATTGGTACATAAAAACTTAAGGCCCAAGTGAATTCTATGTTTCAAACAAATTATAAATAAAATATACACATGCAAACATCTGCACTTGAGATTTGAAGGATTTTTGACTTTTTTTACTGCACAAGTTTAACTCTTGTAGTTTATTTCCCCAACTGACTATCACAGAATAAAGCTGGCATTGGTAAAAATCGATATTTACTTTTCAGATCAAAACATAAATTAAGGATTTTGGCAATAAGGATTTAGCTGCCAACTTAGTTGATGATGAACAATAATGTAACAATGGCTTTCGATTGTTGAGCTTCTACTAGAAAACAAAAGTATAATTTTTCTTGGTCAGAATTGTGAGTAGCTAGAGATATTAATGACTTATTGCTTTGAAAAAAAAAATTTTTAAAGGCGTCTAACCTTTTTTTAACCTTGTGGTATCATATGACTAGATACGCATTGTGAATGCATCTAACCTAAACCTAGCATTTGCTATTCGTTTAATATATTTTTGGTGTGACTTTGCTTTGGTGAATGTAAGTTCGTAATAGGCAGTTTTTGTTGTTATTATTCTGGCATTATGAAATGTGCCACTGGAAACCTCTTACTACATGCTAATAGATTTTTCAGCTTTGATTATTAGACTCTGCTCTTAATATTTATTTTTATTTATTTATCTGTTTTCCTGGCTAATCATGCTTTTAAAAGTTTTGCGTAGTGAGAAACAATGAAAATTAAATCTCTAATTTAAAATTGGTATTTAAAACAGCTACGTTCACAAATTTTGTGAGATGAGGGCGTGTTAGACTCTGTTATGGAGAGTGTAATGTCACTGGTTTCGTTATGCCAGAATGTTGATCAGCCTAATTATCTAAGAGTCTTCTGGTTCTCTGGCATGCTACAGCTGTGACTTTCCCTTTGTCTCTGAAATGACTATCTTCCACACTGCATATGCATGAGAGAATGCTTTATTGTATTAGTAGATCACTTACGAGTTTTATTTTTTGTTGAACTGATACTGTTTGCTAATATATATTAAGACGCTCCTGGTTGTTTATCTGCTTGAATAAAACCATACCAGTCATCCATTTGTAAAATATTTTAAGTCAGCCATATGAAAAGACAATTCAGTACACTAAAACTATTTCTAATTCAGCAAGAAAAATGTATTTTTGCACCTTATCTTCCCCAATTAGGCAATGCATCTTTTACCTATTTTTGTAATTCTCTCACCCTCTTTGGTTGAGCGTGAATGTTTCCAGTGTAGTGTTTTAATTGGTTTATTTTCATACTAATGGTTACTGCTAATAATTGGACCCACATAAAATGCTGGTTAGTTCAAATTACTTCTGACAAGAGGAAGGGTGAGAATTCCAGATTTGTGATTCTTTTTCTTTTTCCAAAGAGTGCTTGTCCCATGAAGATTTCTGTTCCATGTGCCTATTGTGACATTTTGCTTCAACTTGGATTCAACAGGATGATGTCTGTGCCAGAAGCTCTTCTTGTGTTAAACAAGTCTGGCAGTGAAAGCATTTTAAATAACTTGGCAACGTGACTTATCTCTCAATGGCCTCATTCTCTGAACTCCTCATGCAAGGGAAACAGTTAAGTCCAGAACATGCCTGTGATATTATGGGATGATCAAAACCATGGTACTTTCTCTTTTACCTGAATGGAAAAACTCTGGTGTAATGGTAATCAGTGTTAATATGTATGGAACACTTCCTATGTGCCAGACACTCATTTAGTCCTCCAGATAACCCATTTTACAGATGAGGAAACTGAGATCCAGGGAGGCTAAGTGTCTCATCCAAAGTCACAGATACTAAAGGGTAGAGTTGGGATTCAAACCGAGGCAGTCTGGCTTCAGAGCTTAGGTTCTTACCAGTTAACTATTAGTCTCTGAACTAGCAGCAGCATGTTTAGAGCTTTTCCTTTCTAGATGTACCTTGGATCCAATATTAGATGAAGTCGATGCTTTCTTTTGGCTTTTCATAGGCCAAACCCCGCTGCCGTCAAGTTGATTCCGACTCATAGTGACCCTACAGGACAGAGTAGAACTGCCCCATAGAGTTTCCAAGGAGTGCCTGGTGGATTTGAACTGTGGACCTCTTGGTTAGCAGCCATGGGACTTAACCACTATGCCACCAGGGTTCCCTTTTCATAGACAGAATATGAAAATTGTTTTTCAACTTTTATGTGTGTGTATAATTCACTTTTTAACCTGTCATAATGATTAAGGGGGCAAACCCTACAGCCAGAGTTTTTGAGCTAGAAAGTGTCATCTATAAAATAGGGATAATAGAACTTTCTGCCCAGTTGGGATGCTGTGATGATAAAATGAGGGAAGCAGGCCTCACGTACACTGCACACTCAATAAGTGTGAGTGATTATTAAAGATAGGACAGTAAATAAAGGCAAAAGAGTCATCTCCCTACCTGTCTTAGGGAAGACTTAGCTTATGGAAAGTGCTTTGCTATAAATCTTACAACATGCCTGCTAACTAGTGGTAATAGGCTTTCTTCACAGAATTTATATGCTCCAGCAAATTGCCAGTTAGGCAAATCTTTACAAAGTGAGTATTTTTTTCAACTTCTTTTCTCAAAATGACTTTGAAGATGACAGGGGACCATTTCTTTTTCTATTTTTTTGACCTGTAGATTATTGAGTTCCTTTAAATCTTTTAAAGCCGCTTTATTAAAGGATAACCTATGCTTTCTGGTATGAGAATGTACTGAATGTATCTAAAATACTGGTAATCCCCAATTTCACTTGCTCCTTACATGGTTTCTCATCTGGGGTGCTACTTCTGTGGCCAGACACTTTTCCTTGTCTTTCTTCTTGTCACCACAGATTCCGCTGCTTCATGAGCCCTTGCCATTCCTCAGTTATTTTCTGCACTGTTTCCTCCCAATTCTGTTTCTTACTTTACTCTGCTTCTGTTCAGTTTCTGAGGTTAGGGTCTGAAACAAGGAGATGGAGAACAGGAAGGGGAGAGAGAAAAGTCCTAGTAGACCACTCCTGTTGTCTGCCTTTCTTCACCCCCTGGCAGCCTAAAGTCAGGAGAATACTCCTTGACCATTCTCATTCCCCCAGTGGAAACGTAATTCAGCTCAGTGGGGAGAAATGGCAAGCAAACATTCACACACAGCGTGCTATAATTCCAGAGATAGAGAAACTACTTCTGCTTTGGGATTTTGGAAACTGTCAACAATAAGAGAAAACATTTGTGCTGGATCCCAAAGGCTGAGGTGTTTCCCAAGTCCGGTGGTTACTGGGCACAGCTGAGCCTGTCTTCACAACTAATGGGTCAAATAAGGCATTTGTGGGCTGGTCAGGGAACCATACTGCCAAGGGTAACATCACTTCTGTAGGAGATTGTTTCTGTTTTAAGCAGCTGATATACAAATATAACTTTGGTATACAACCCGTTTATAAGTTGATATAATATGATTACTCTCATAAGTATATCACATATATACTGCCCATCCTTCACTGATAAAGATGAGATTGCTGGCCAAATTCACGTTCAGATTTTTCTGCAGTCATAATGAATTTATACTGCTCCATCAGCATTTTTGCTCAGTGTCTAATAACATGTATTTGCAGGACCTGAGTTAAGGGTTCAGTTTGTGGCTGTGAAGATGATCCAAACTAAGGAGCCTGTGTGAAAATCAAGTCCATAACCTTGCTTTCAAAAATTAAACAGTCAAGGACAGCAACTATAAAACTCTCTAAGAATCAATAGTGGTAGGTAGTGTATGAAAAATGAATCACAGAACAAATACACTGAAAAAATATGTACCCAAACTCTGAAAGTATGATCGTCTTTTACTCACTATTCATATCATAAGAAATTGTACTTCTAACAGTTTAATCAGTTTTCCATTAATCTAAGGTGTTTCCATTACATGTTGTAACACTTCCTGACCCTTTGAACTTCTCAATGATCCTCTCCTTTCCCTAGGGCATGTATAAACAGTCCCTCTGTTCCCCCATGTGATCTAGCCCATTTTTCTCTCTCCAACTTTTTTTTTTCCCAGCCTCTCCCTTGAACTCTAGACTTCCACTACAGTGAATTCATCACCAGCAGTTCCCAGATGGGCCAAGCTATCTTATCCCTGTTCTTTTTTCTCTGCCCTCACCAAGCCCAACTTGGTAGTTTCTCTTTCAGGACTCAGCTTAGAAGTCAGGCCTTTTTGGCCATTCTTCCCTGACATATCCCACTGGTGCTCACTTCAGAGCTAGACACGCTTCTGCCATGCCCTACCAACCAAAACCCATTGCCATTGATTCCAACTCATAGTGACCCTATAGGACGGAGCAGAACTGTTTCCAAGGAGCATCTATCTGGTGGATTTGAACTGCTGACCTTTTGGTTAACAGCCAAACTCTTAATCACTGCAACTCCAGGGCTCCCCATGCCATCCCAGAACCTACCAAAATAGCTGGGTATTTATCACAAAGGATTACACATACTAGTCCCCTTAACTAGACCGTTAGACTCTCTATTCATTATTTCATTCCAAATACTTTAGCCTATTGCACAATATGCAGGAGGTACTCGATAAACAAGAATATGTTGATTTTTACTCGATAAACAAGAATATGTTGAATAAACTAGTAGGTTTTATTTACTTTTACTTTTTTTCTTTCCAAACTGTTTTAAATATTTAACTGATAGCCAGAGTTTTCAGTGGGTACCATTAATGCATCAGAATGGGTGGATGTATAGAACCAACAAATTGCTACTTTCTTAATTTGGGACACCATGTAAATCTTATAGGGAGCAGGTTATCCAAATTAAACTGGTATATGGTGACAGGCACAGCATGGTTCTGTTGGATCTTAAATTCAGGAAATTCAAGGTGCCTGTTTTACAAAGACTTAATTTACTACACCTTGAACTCCTTTGGATTCTGTAAAATAAGTTCCAGTCAAACAAAGGATGCCTCTGTTGTGTTCAGGTGCTGTGTGTTTGCCTTTGTTTGCTTTGGTCCTTTCTGTGAATTACTGGACCTCAGAGCTCCAGTGACCTGCATGCACTTCAGACTCCAGAGAGTGGCCTAAATTTTCTGCCATCTCCTTGGATGGCAATAAGCTAAACATTTGAAAAATTACTGTATTGCCAGGTACCCAAGGAGGTCACTTGAATGCAGTCTGGTTAATAAGTTCCCTGCCCTATTTATTTTCCCTTGCCGTTGTAGCTCTGGGATCCTTAGGACTTTATGAAGAGTATAGCTTTTTTTTATCACAAACAAACAAAAAAAAAATCACCTACATTGATTTTCTTCAACAAGCAAATAACAAAACATCACATCTAAAACAAGAGGTATTTCAGAGAATGGTACATGACAGTCCCACCAATGCAATGAAAAACTATATTCATCATAATATAGATACTCTGAGCATCAAATGCTGTGAAAATTGCAAGCATTTTGCTCCCATACTTAATAAAGACAAAAAGTGTCTGTAGGACTAAAAGCCGTTTGCCAGTCATGTGCTATGAAATGATCGTGACTTAGAGAACTACTTAGTTCTCTGGGCCTGTGTGATGACAGTGTTTGGTTTCTTTACAGTCCGGATCAACTACACATACTTATGTTTCTTGTTTGTTAAGACAGGTTTTTGCATCACAGATGAAAGAGGAAATTTGTTTTTATGGCAGCCTAGCATTTATTCAATATACCTTTTGAAATCCCTACTATATGCTATTTAGGAACACTTCCTAAGAGAACGCTGCTATTCCTCATCGTTAGGGTAAAGGATCACTTCAGCTGGATCATGTTTACTGTGCTGCGTAGGGGCTACCCTGGAGTTCATCCATTAAAGTACCTGGTATTATATTTCCCTCTTATTCTATCCCCTTCCCTCTTAGAGATCTCCACTTTTGTTAATCTCTTTTCTAACTTGCTTCCTAAATATCTTCAGATGTTGAGGCAGAGAGATGTTAAGAGGAGGCATGCCTCTAACCCAACTGTGGAATATGTATAGTGTTAGCACGATTAGAGGTGGTGATTCTAGAAGTTAACCTCTAACTCAGTATATCTAATTAAATTAGATCACCCTTTAGTAAATAGGATTTCTGGAGAGCAGGCTTTGTTTTCCCTTGACCAATTGAGCGAAGGAGTTTTGCTATTTTGCTTTAGCATAGCCAATTCATTTTTGGGTATCAGGATTCTGGACCCTCAATATATTCTTAATTTGTGAAAATTAATTCTCTTTTACTACCTTTCAAGGAAAAAACTTATTTTTTAATTGTCAGTTGCCTTTGAAAGAAAAGAACTTTGAGGAGGACCCTCAACACAAATTTTATGGACAGGGTTGAATATATGACCAGTGATATTCTACTTGATCCTACTCAGTCTTTAAGACTCCTTCCCCGTCTTCCCCTCTCCCTCCTGTTTGCTGTGTTTTGGGTGTCCCGTCCTTGGGTCTTCTAACTTGGCGGAGTGTGGCAGTTGAACTGAATTTATCCTTTGATCCCTTTAGACTGATCTCCTGTGGCATTGTGACTATCATCTCTGAGATTTCAATATGGTTCTTGGTCTACAGTAAATGTTTAATACATGTTTTATGAATAGATTTGCTTCTGTACTGACTCCTGAATGACTTGTGTGTCAAGTCAGGTAGAAATCATCTTTCCTGATGGTTATGCTTTTGAGAATTTAAAGTATCCTGGTAAATATCCACTTGCATTTAACCCAGTGTACTGAGAGGGTAAAATACACATAAACTAATGGGATTTATTATGCGAGGAAAGAAAATATCATAATCATGGAGGATGGCTGAGATATACTGACTATAACAAGTGGCCAAAAAAATAACTAACCCTCAATCCTGGCATTCAACTTGAACTTGAGCAGAACCTATAGAATATATTCTTCTTCAACAGCTCCACTTTATAGGGACTGTTGAATTCCCCTGGTACAGGCAGAGGAATAGGCAACCCACAGTGTGCAAAAATAATAACGAGTTGCCTGTTACTCAATTTTGTGATGCACACAGAGGAGTTCTTAAACTGACTCAGGGTCTTAAGTTATTATAAGCAACCAGGATTAAGATGATCCTTTCTTATACTAAACCAAATATTTTAGACCAAATAAATTTAACTGCCATTGGGTACCCCATCATTTCTGGTAGTTTTAAGATAGAAAAACCTGTTGGCTCTCAGAAAGATATCCTAGGTTTTTGCTCCAGTTGTTGTTGTTAGGTGCTGAATAGTCAGTTTTGACTGAAAGTGACCCTCTGTGTAACAGAATAAAACTAGGTCCTGTGCCATGCTAAAAATCATTACTGTGTTTGAGCCCATTATTGCAGCCATTGTATCAATCCATGTAGTTGAGGGTCTTCCTCTTTTTTCGCTGACCCTCCACCTTACCAAGTCAAGCCTGACATCCTTCTTCAGGGATTGATCCCACCTGGTAACATGTTCAAAGTACCTGAGACAAAGTCTCACTATCCCCACTTCCAAGGGGCACTCTGGCTACGTTTCTCCCAAGACAGACTTGTTCATTATTCTAGCAGTCCGTGGTATTTTCAATATTCTTCACCAACACTGTAATTCGAAGGCATCAGTTCTTCTTCAGTCTTCCTTATTCCTTGTCCAGCTTTCACATGAATATGAAGCAATTGAAAATACCATGACTTGGGTCAGGCACACATTAGTCCTCAAGGTGAAATCTTTGCTTTTTAATACTTTCAAGATGTCTTCTGCAACAGATTTGCCCAATGCAGTATGTCATTTTATTTCTTGACTGCTGTTTCCATGGGCGTTGATTATGGCTCCGAGTAAAATGAAATCCTTGACAATTGCGGTGGTTTCTCCATTTATCATGATGTTGCTTATTGGTTCAGTTCTGAGGATTTTTGTTTTCTTTAGATTGAGGTGTAATACATAATGAAGTCTGTAGCCTTTGATCATCATCAGTAAATGCTTAAAGTCCTCTTCACTTTCAGCAAGCAAGGTTGTATCATCTGCAAATCTCAGGTTGCTAATAAATTTTCCACTAATCCTGATGCTGTGTTCTTCTTCTCATACTTCAGTTTTTTGGCTTATGTCCTCAGCATACAGATTGAATAAGTATGGTGAAAGGATACAGCCCTGATGCATACCTTTCCTGATTTTAAACCACGCAGCATTCCTTTGTTTTATTCCAACAACTGCCTCTTGGTCTATGTACGGATTCTGCATAAGCACAATTAAGTGTTCTGGAATCCCATTCTTTTTAGTGTTATCCATAATTTGTTATGATCCATACAGTGAAATGCCTTAGCAGTCAGTAAAACACAGGTAAACATCTTTCTAATATTCTCTGTTTCAGCGAAGATCCATCTGACATCAGCAATGATAGCCCTCATTCCACGTCCTCTTCTGAATCTGGCTTGAATTTCTGGAAGTTCTCTGTCGATGTACTACTGCAACCACTTTTGAATTATCTTTGGAAAAATTTTACTTGTACATGATATTAATGATATTGTTTGATAATTTCTGCTTCCCATTGGATCACTTTTCTTTGGAATGGGCACAAATATGGATCTTTTCCAATCAGTTGGCCAGAAAGCTGCTTTCCAAATTTCTTGGCATAGGCAAGTGAGCACCTCCAGCCTGCATTCATTTGTTGAAATATCTCAATTGGTATTCCGTCAGTTCCTGGTGCCTTGTTTTTTGCCATTCTCTTCAGTGCAGCTTCGATTTCTTTCTTTAGTGCCATCTGTTCTTGATCATATGCTGCCTCCTAAAATGATTGAACATCGATCGATTCTTTTTGATACAGTGACTATACATTCCTTCCATCTTCTTTTGATGCTTCCTGATTTGTACAATATTCTGCCCATAGAATCCTTCAAAATTGCAACTGGAAGTTCGGCTTTTTTCTTCAGTTCTTTCAGCTTGAGAAATGCTGAGTGTGTTCTTCTCTTTGGGTTTTCTAACTCCAGGTCTTTGCACGTTTCATTGTAATACTTTACTTTGTCTTTTCAAGCCACTCTTTGAAATCTTATGTTCAGCTCTTCATAATTTTTTGTTTGCTTTAGCTGCTCTACATTCAAGAGCAAGTTTCAGAGTCTTCTGACATCCATTTTGATTTTTTCTTTCTTTCCTGTCTTTTTAATGATCTTTTTCTTTCTTCATGTATGATATCCTTGATGTCATCCCACAGCTCATCTGGTCTTTGGTCATTAGTGTTCAATTGTGCTTGAGATAGTCTCCAAATTCAGGTGGGATATACTCAAGATCATGTTTTGGTTCTTGTGGACTTGTTTTAATTTTCCTCAACTGACCTTGTTCTGGTTGATGATATTGAGATTTTCCATTGTTTCCTTCCACAGATGTAGTCAGTTTGATTTCTGTATTTTCCATCAGGTGAGGGCCATGTGTAGTTGCCATTTATGTTGTTGAAAAAAGGTATTTGCAATGAAGAAGTTGTTGGTCTTACAAAATTCTGTCATGTGTTTTCTGATGTCGTTTCTATCATCAAGGCCATATTTTCCAACTACCAACCCTTCTTTGTTTCCAACTCTTACATTGTAATCACTAGTAATTATCAATGCATTGATTGCATGTTTGATCAATTTTAGTCTGTAAAGGTTGGTAAAAATCTTCAATTTCCTCATCTTTGGCGTTAGTAGTTCATGTGTAAAGTTGAATAATAGTCATATTAACTGGTCTTCCCTATAGGCATATGAATATTATCCTATCACCACCAGCATTGTACTTCAGGATAGACCTTGAAATGTTTTTTGATAACAAATGCAACACCATTCCTCTTCAATTTGCCATTCCCAGCCTAGTAGACCATATAATTTTCTGATTCAAAATGTTCAGTTTCAATACATTTCAGCCTATGATACTGATCTTTATGCGTTCTGTTTCATTTTTGATGACTTTTGAGTCCTGTTTTCCTAGATTCATATTTCCTACATTCCACATTCTGATTATTCATGGATGTTTGCAGCTCTTTGTTCTCATTTTGAGTTGTGCCACATCAGCGAATGAAGGTCCTGAAAGCTTGATTCCATCTACTTCATCAAGGTCAACTACTTTGAGGAGACAGCTCTTCCCCAGCCGTCTTTTAAGTGCCTTCCAACCTGAGGGACTCATCTTCCGGAACTGTATCAGACAATGATCCACTGCTATTCATAAGATTTTCACTGGCTAATTTTTCAGAAGTAGACTGCCAGATCCTTCTTCCTAGTCTGGAAGCTATGCTGAAACCTGTCCACCATGGGTGGCCCTGCTGGCATCTGAAATACTGGCAGCATAGCTTCCAGCATCTTAGCCACATGGAAGCCACTGCAGTAAGACAAACAGACAGGCATGAGGGGCTCTTATGCATCTCTAGATCTCTCAGTAATAATTACATGATCCAGGACAAACCATTTAGAGGCTCTAGGAACTGGCTTCCCTATCTAAAAATATTGAGGTAAGATAGATATAGAAATAGGTAAGAGAGGGCAAGATATGATGCAGGCTAAAGTAATACCAAAAAGATTGTACATACTCTTTCCAAACTTGCAGACTCTAATATATTGGAAAGGAGCATTTTGTGTACATTTGTTTAAATGATACTGTATATATCGTATTGTATAATGTGATTGATGTAGAACATTTTCTCTATGGCTATGTCTCATGGTTTAAAATACCAGTTTTTAGACGTTCAGACAAATTTGGCATTAATTTACTTCCATTTATATTACTTGGCTCTGTTAGGCAGTTGTCATATTCTGTTATAAAACGCAATCCATTTTTTAAGTAGGTGAAATTGATTTTATTTCATGATAAAGCATTAACATTGAAATAAAATTTTTTAAGTATTATAACAGTTATGGCAACTATCATGTTGCAAAAATTGGATGGTATTTGATATTTATTTTTAAATTTCTTAGAACTAAAGACTTATGAGTTATATATATAAAACAACTCTATAACCTAGGGAAGTGATATCATGAAGTTTTGACATCAATTCGGCAATGAAGGAGGAACTGCCAAGAAAGCTATCCAACAACCCCCCCTTCTTTTAAATGAAAATAAGATGTTTAAACGTTAAAGAAAATGCTATCTAAAGCTAATCTATTTATTCTTGGAAATTTTAAGTGTGTTATGATATTGTCTGTAGTAGTTTTGGTGCTCTATTTCCAAGAACTTTGTGGCATCCTCCAGTGCTTTACATACATTCTCTATCTTGGTAAAGTAAAGGTCAATTTTCCATTAATCGTATTTTTGAAAAATATAAAAGTCATGGAACAATTTAGACCTCTTGAGCAGCATCTTTTTATAAGCTCTGTATGTCAGATTTGTTTTTTTGTACTTAACCAAAAATTTGGGGTGGGGCTGTTCTAAGGAAATTTCCTTGTAGTCTTGGTGGCCCAGAGTTCTACCTTATAGGTTTCCTCAAGCATGTTTATTTTAATGTGTCTTAAGTTGAAGTCTTAAGTTATAGTCCTATTTTTGACAAACCAACCAGGTCTTTGAGTCACTAAATGAATCCAAGCATTGGGAATTATTTCATTTACAGTTAAGGTTCTAAGAAGTGGTAGAATCTTTTGTGTTATAGGAAGTCCTCAGGGTATACTGATGTTTACATTCTGGTACCAGTGACTGAGAATTTTCTAACCTTGGAGTTGACATCACCTATTCCCAAAGCACTGTCTAAGAATCTGCCAATTTAAAGCTTCTACAGATGAAGCAACTACAGAAATATCAATAGTATATAGAGTGTAAGAGTATAAAAGAAAAACGTTCATCTGAAAAAACATAGAAAATAAAAGTTCATTTATCTTAAAATTGGAGCAACCATATCTTTAGTCATTTGGTGGCTGCTGTAGGAGTTGTGGACCTTTGGGCACCCTACTGTCTAAGCTTTTAATTTGTCCTTTGATCAGAGTGAAAATCATAACATTTACTCTAGCTTTAAATTTAGACTCCATTTTCTTGATAAATCAACATTAACATCATTTTCTCTGATACTGTTTCCCATTGCTAGTGTCTTACCCATATCACATTCTCCTCATTTAAACTTATAGGAAAGACACCTTACGTTCAAAGTAATAATCTTATCACAATGGTGAGAAAACATTGGCTGCTCATGGAATGCATTTCTAAAATGTTTGTAACTTTCTATTTTGCTCTCTGAAAGAAGACTTTTGAAGAAGGAGAGAATTTAGGAATGGAAGGAATCTTGGGAGCCATTTGGTTAATGAGGCTCACTTTGCAATTGAAGAAATTGAGACTGGGCTTCAATGGCTTATCCTTGAAACCCAGCCATTTGAGAGTTCATGGTGGTTGTAACAGATCCCAGGTTTTCTGATTACTTTTCATTGCATTGTTCTTTTTGAGTATATGAAATTGCCTCACTCTTTTAAGCTAAAGGTTGTACCAGTAATCGGATTTTGTCAGAGTCAGTGCCATTATTTTATTTACCTTGCCTAGATATTTGTTATTATTACATTCAGATTATTACAATATAGAAAATGGGATTGCCTTACTTAGAGATCCCACCTTGGTTTTTACTACTTCTGTGCCTATTTATTTATTAATCCACATCACTTCTGCCCTTCAGATATGAGAACTAGGAGCTTTGTACTTGGATGCTTCTAAAAGTTCTTTAATGTTAATAATCCTTGGTGGTGCCCTACAGGGCTTACAGTTTATTTTTATCACAGTTACTAAAATGTATACAGGGATATGGTTTCAGAAAGAATACCAGACAATATATTTTACATTTAACAAAAAGTTCTTTGGAGCACATGCCCTTGGGAAATCTGATAATGAAAGTCAGAAGGGTGTTAAAAATCTAATTTAGAAAGACTTCAACAATTTGGTAAATAGAAGAATTCTGAGTAGTGAATCTGGTAGCAAATATACATTTATTGGACTTTTGATTGGTTATGGATATGTGCTGAACTTTATGGGCAAAAGCACAAATATCAGAACATATTGTATTTTTTCTATCTTATATATATTTTTTAAGGTACTTTAGCATATTATCCCTTTGAACCTGCTTCATTGTTTTTGGTTATTAAAGAATATGGCAAATATGGCTTTAAACTTGAAATCTTAAAATAAATCATCGGAGCCAGAGTTTTGTATTTTTTATCAAATTCTGTATTGACCAAAGAACCATAATATGTACGCTGTATTTTAATACTGTGTTGTATCATACTGAAAACCAGGCAAAGCCCTGAGTTTCCCTTTGAAAAAGGGCTGTTTTTTAAAAAGAGAAGCTAAAGGGTGTTTAAAAAAAAAAAAGCTTAGAACTTTGTACTTTCCAACTTATAATCAATCACAAATTTTATGTCCACAACTGTCCATCTTTCCACACTTCCACCCACCCCCTGCATACACATACATCCTTCAGATACCTGAAGTACAAGCTCAGTCCTATGATGAAGTCCTAGATTTTGAGCAGTCAGTTAGAAAGGCCTCTGGCTTCTAATGCAGAGAGTTTACAACCTGGTGTGCTTCAGCTAATTTTAATTCTTCTAGATGTCTCATACACAAATTGCTTGATTACCTCCTACATCTCTCTTAATCTGGGTTACTGCACATAATAATAAGGTTTTTCTTTTTTTTTTTTTAATAGACCTACTCATCACCGGAATCTTTGAGCACTTCACAAACAGCTGGTGGCAAGCAGTATCACTGACATTCCATTAGAGCTCTTTTGGTTGCTTTTTTATCCCCCCTGATTGTTATAACCATGAATGAGGAAGGAAAAAGGATGACCAGTTTTTGTTTAATCCCTGGTGATCAAAAGAAGTCTGCAATAATAGCACACACTGATTTTGACAGTGACTTGTATTTGTAAAATATTTGAGGCTTGCTTTACTATAACTTTTTCTTTTTCTCTTTGATGGAGAGTTTTAGTTTTAGCCAGATATTCCATTCATATTTTAGTTCTTTTGTCTTCACCATCATGGGACTAACCTATCAGTTATTTCCGCCTAATTTGATTTGTAAAAATTTCTAACTTTTTCTGAAAATGGCAGACTCCCTAGTCATACAACTGTTTTGTTTTTGTTTGAGTGCCAATAAAAATACATACGCTTCCAGACCCAACGCTTACAGGATTATAAATCTGAAAGGCAGTAAGAGTATAGTTTAAGTATGCCCAATAAATTCTGTTGTCTTTTTATATTCTTATTCTTGATCTCTTTTAGAATTAATTCTACCCTTTTAATCATTAGACATCAAAATAAATTTCTATGGCTAGCTCTTTTATGTTTATGTAGGCATATTTGCATGCAGTGTTGTAAATTTAACTTTTTTCTGGCACTTTACTCCAAAACTTTGGAAATCACCCTGGATTTATGTAATCCTGATATGGGTGTGTTCAAAGGTGATGGAATTTATTTGGAAATAGGAGAGGTTAAAACTGCTGCAGTTATAGGTGGTTACTAGACTTGGGTTAAAACAATGAGGATACTTTCGAGTTTTATAATGTTGGCGGTAATGATCAAAGCAGGACTGCTCCTCTGTTTTGAAGATCAGAACTCTCTTATCCAATATTTTAAGTGAGTTTTTCATATTGAGACTCAAATCTCTATAAATTCCATGTAACCCAAGAGATGTATTGTTACTTAAAAAAAAATTAGAGTATTGGGGAATCTTTTACTTAAGTTTGATGTTGTAGTGCGTTAACAAAGGGTAACATGCATCCCTATGCCATGGTGTGCTAACATAGTGCTCAATTTATTATGGTTACATGTCTGCTGTGATGTGCTGCTAACAACTGGCTCTTGGGACAGGGGTGAGGTGGGGTGGTACTGATTTATAGCCTGTGCCAATTACCATGGTTAAAATACTCCCAACATGGAAAATTCAAACCTAGGACTGTGATGTTACTGAACCGAGAGTCAATAAGATGTGTACAGTAGTGCATCATTATGGAGCCTTTCCACCATACAGATGAAATACGTGTAAATAACCTCAAGAACACAGATAACAGTAAAATAATGAGTGATGAGTTTTGATTTTTATTACATTTGTTGGTAACATAATTCACTTAATTATAATTTTATATAATAAGGTTTTTAATAATTGACTAAAAACAGAGGATACCAGAAAGATGTTTACCTGTGTTTTATTGGCTATTTGTGGATCATAACAAATTATAGATAACATTTTGAAGAATGGGAATTCTAGAACACTTAATTGTGGTTATGTGGAACCTGTACTTAGACCAAGAGACAGTCACTGGAACAGAACAAGGGGATACTGTGGGGTTTAAAATCAGGAAAGGTGTGTGTCAGGGTTATATCCTTTCACCATGATTATTCAATCTGTTTGCTGAGCAAATAATCTGAGAAACTGGACTATAAGAAGACTACAGCATCAGAATTGGAGGAAGACTCCTCTGCAATATGCAGGTCACACAACCTTGCTTACTAAAAGTGTAAAGGACTTAAAGCATTTACTAATGGCGATCAAAGATCACAGCCTTCAATATGGATTACACCTCAACCTAAAGAAAACAAAAATCCTCGCAACTGAACCAAGAAGCAACATTATGATAAACAGAAAATACTGCAGTTGTCAAAGATTTTACTTGGATCCACAATCAATGCTCATGGAAGCAGCAGTCAAGGAATCAAGTACACTTTGTTTTGGGCGAGTCTGCTGCAAAAGACCTCTCTAAAGCGTTAAAAAGCAAAGATGTTACTTAAGGTGCACCTTACCTGAGCCATAGTATTTTCAGTTGCTTCATATGCATGCAAAAACTGGACAATGAATAATGAAATCAAAGAAAAATTGATGCCTTTGAATTATGGTGTTGGCAAAGAGTATTGAATATACCGTGGACTGCCAGAAGAATGAACATATCTGTCTTGGAAGAAATACAGCTAGAATTCTCCTTAGAAGTGAAGATGGTGACACTTCATCTCACGTACTTTGGACATGTTATCAGAAGGCATCAGTCCCTGGAGAAGGACATCGTGCTAGTTAAAGTAGAGGGTCAGTGAAAAAGAGGAAGACCATCAATGAGATGGAGTGACATAGTGGCTGTGACAATGGGCTCAAATGTAACAATTGTGAAGATGGCACAGGACCGGGCAGTGTTTCATTCTATTGTACATGGGGTCACTGTGCGTTGGAACTAACTCAGTGGCACCTAACAACAAACAGCAGTGTTTAAGAACCAGCTCACAAAATGCCTAAAAATTTAAATCTGCTTCCTTGAGGCAATATGAGCCAATACATCACTAGAAATATA
This sequence comes from Elephas maximus indicus, assembly GCF_024166365.1. Lineage (NCBI taxonomy): Eukaryota > Metazoa > Chordata > Mammalia > Proboscidea > Elephantidae > Elephas > Elephas maximus. The sequence continues at coordinate 103,575,067 of NC_064824.1, forward strand.
TGGTGGTGTTGACTCCTCTTGTATGTGTGAAATTTACTGTTTTGATTACTGTTTTGGCCTTTTAAAATGCAAATGCTTACTCTGTCTGGGTAATTTATCGTTCCTGTCATAATATTGGAAACTCTGGTGGTGTAGGTGTAGTGGTTAAGTGTTATGGCTTCTAACCAAAAGGTTGGCAGTTCGAATCCACCAGGCACTCCTTGGAAACTCTGCGGGGCAGTTCTACTCTGTCCTATAGGGTCGCTACGAGTTGGAATCGACTCGACGGCAGTGGGATTGGGCTTATAGTAATATTACAATAAACTATTTTAATAAGGTGCTTATGTTTGATAATATTCTTGTTTCTGCACAGACTAACTTAAATATAAGCAATCATTACCCTTGACAAATTTTAAACCCAGGGCAGATAGTATCAGTCATGGAAAGAAGATAGGAATATTCAAAACATAAACACTGAACAATGATTAAGTTACATATTTTTCCAGGCTGAGAGTAGGAGAATATATTCCCTTCCATCTGATTAGTCCAGTAATACCTCCAATGGATTAAAACAAGATTTTGTTGAACCGTGCCCTTTTCCCTTTTAGTATTTGAAGAGATAGATAGTGATTATAGATTATTTGGTTGCCACTGTGAATAGAAAGTCTGTGTTGTTCGTTGTACTCTTATATACCAGAGTAGCTCTCATGGTGCTGCCCAGAACAAAATTCTGAGGCCACTGGCAGATGTAAGGAACATGTGGGGCTTATTGCCAAGTACCAGAGGGAGCAGGGTTGCTTTCTGTGGGGAAATGCTCAGCAGGTTAGTCAAGGCTGAGAATGAGATACTGATCTGGCCACCACTATCACCAACAAAGAATACAGGCTAGCAACCCATGCTCTCTGCAAATACAGGTATTCTAAGGAAGTGTTTAAGCTTTTATGTGGTTGGATCATCAGAAAACTTACTAGCTGATTCTGCCTCAGAAATGTATTTTCTTACCTTCATTTTAGTATTTTTTTTCTTATTGAGAACAATTATAAACAACAGGTAAATTAACAGGAATTAATTTCTGTCCCTTGAAACATTTATTTTTTAAGATAAGGATCCTGCATAGTATATTAATCCTCACATTTTTACCTTGATAATCAGTAAATCAAAGTTAAATCTAACAGGTCTGTGTTAACATGTGTGATTGATACTTGTTTCCCAGTCATTCTGCATGTTTTGATCTTTCTCTGCTTTGCGTACATGTTATTTTTTATATGCGACCTCAAATCTTTTAACAGAAAGTAGAGCATAAATTATTAAAAACTTCAGTCCAAAGCTTTAATGGAAAAATTAATGATGTGTGATGTAGTAAATGCCACCTTGGTAACTGTTGCTGGTTGTCTGTAATTCCAGTTGCTATTCTCAGTCACCTTTTTCTTTGTCACTATTTCTACCCACGTGACCTCCATGATTTTGGGCATGAGGAGACAGAAGCGTTATGTTTAGAACTGCTGTTACCTGGTATTTCACAAGAAGCAATATGGCACTGCACAAACAGGCCAAGTATCATAGGTGGCAAGAGAGATTCACTGGCAAAGGGGCAATAGACTCTGTCTTCATATCACCACAGTGGGGAGGACAACACTGATTAAACTTGGACAATGCCACAAACAGAAAGCTTATAGCCATCCTGTGCTTGGGTCAGGGAAAGGAGCCTTACCTTCCCCAAGACAAAGAGACTAAGAAGGTGTTTCAAATATTAACAAGCCCAGGAGTCACTTCTCTATCCTGAACATCTCAACATAGACCAGCCACGTGAAACTTGGGTACTTGGTACATAGTGAGCAGTTATCATTCTTTATTTAGCTGGTCAGCATGCAAATGTAGTTGATCTTGTGATTTCCAATTTCTGAACTCATGTGATGAAATGCAGGCACTATGTTCTAACCCATATTCCTTTGCTATGCTATATTAAGATATACTTACATTGTTCTTTGACCATGCTCATTTTAAACATTAGATTAAAACCTTTTTATTATAGAATTTTGAAGCTTTTGCAGGAAAACTAACAGGTTTGTGTATCATTAATAATTTAACAACCTGCAAAGAGTTATGGAGCCCTGGTGGTGCAGTGGCTAAGAGCTACAACTGCTAACAAAAAGATCAGCAGTTCGAGTCTACCAGCCGCTCCTTGGAAGCCCTAAGTGGCAGAGTTATAGAGCATGAGAGGACTTTTTCCTGTTGAGATACGGTTATGTTATAAGATACCAGGTATAACATTCTCTTCTGTTTTATATTTAGACTACTGAAATACATTCTCAAATTTCATTGAACAGGTTTATTGCCTGAAAGAAAATGTAATCAGTTAAAAAATACTTTGCACCATGAAAAGCTAAATATCTCTTTATTTTCTTTGGTTGCTTTGTTATTGTATGATGTTATTTTTATAAAGGAAAATTATTCAAATGAATATTGTATCATGAAAGCATATCTGTAAATAATACCGATTTATTGGAAAATTACATGAAGAGTAGAAACAGCTCAGACAAGTATATTAAAAATGGTTAACTTATAAACAGACATCATTGTTTCACTGTTCTTAGTAGGTTACTTTGCTTCCAACCTTTGTGAAGTTAAGTATATTTCATATCAGCATATAAGATACCTTAAATTTGTGAGTTTTTAAAAATGAAGTTTATTGCCATATCAGGGTTTCTGCAATGGAAAAGCTTTTCTGGAAGAATGCCATTGGCCCAATGAGATAGGAGAAATGCTCTATATAATTTGAAAACACATTTTTTAGGTGACATAAAAGGCTAAGGAAGCCATTTTTAAATTAATGTAATTCTCTTGGGAGATACCTTTGCATTCAAAGATATTGAAGTTATCTCCAATATGTTCTATAGGAAATTTATGATGTTGGGTTGCATTTGTCTTTGTATTTGTTTAACAATTTTACTTATATTGAAAGAGGCTTCCAGTTTCAACACCTTTGTAGTAGTACTGAGAGTGAAATCACCTACCTGTATACTCATTTTGCAGAGTAGTGTGTTCCTGTCACGAATCTCTCCATTTCTGTTTGTATTTGTATTCATTGAGTTCTGATCGTGTCTCCCAATGCCTGTAGGGGGAAGCTGGAATTTTGGTGACTGCTGCTGTAGCTAAATGTCTGGAAGTAGTTAGCACATATTGCCCATTTTATTCTTTATTTACGCAGTGGTTTATGTAGACTGTACAATGTTTGAAGACTTTGTTTCATCTCCTATAGTGCTTAGGGCAGTGTTTAGGCAAGTGGATTTATGTAGACTGTACAATGTTTGAAGACTTTGTTTTAGCCCCCATAGTGCTTTTTTTTTTTAGTGCTTAGGGCAGTGTTTAGGGCAGTGTTTGGGGCAAGTGGCAGAAATAGAAATTCACTTGACTTGTAGATAGTAAGTACATCTGGCTCATTCCTGCTGTGGAATTTGATGCTGGGTGAGGTAGAGTCTTGGGTGTTTCTAGGTCCTGATGGGCCAGGAAGAAAAAATATTGGAAGGGACTGCTGAAATGGGAGTTGGGGGTGAGGGTGAAGATGAGATTCTGGTATCTGTAATATAATTGTCTGTATAGAATCTAAATAGTTAAAGACGTTCTATTTGTCTACCTGCTAAAAAGAACCCACTGCTGTCGAGTTGATTCTGGCTCATAGTCACCTGTAGGACAGAGTAGAACTACCCATAGGGTTTCCAAGGCTGTTAATCTTCACAGAAGCAGACTGCCACACCTTTTTGCACACAGCCCCTGGTGGGTTTGAACAATGGAAGTTTTTAGGGTTTAGCAGCTGAGTGCTTTTAACCACTGCCCCACTGGGGCTCCTGCTTGTCCACAGACTTCCAAATATACTGTGGTTGAGTCCTGTATTATCTTTCTGTTACTGTGGAGATTTTTTTCATATTTACCATCTTAAGCAGTTGTTGAAATTAATTTCAGTAATTAAAGCTCTTTCTTAGTTCTGATTTTCCCTTTATACTTTCTCTAACATAATTCGATATAGTTCACTATGTTTATTCTTTTTGTTTTTGATCTCTTTTCTGTTACTCTTCTTTCTTCTTTTTTTTGTCTACTTATAGTCATTCAATTAAAAGTCTTTAACTTTGTGCTTTTGCCTTTTCTTTCATACTTCATTATATTATTGATACTCAATTGTTTGTATATGTGTATTCTCTGTTTACTTCCAAAACCCAGTACTTTAATTAAGAGGTCTGAACATCTTTCCTTCCTTTTTCCCTTTTAAAGAATGTCTGTCTTCTTGGAGTATACTCTTATTAAAAACTTATGGCCTGTACTATTTTACAGAACTTACGTAGATAAATTCCTATAAAACATATGATGCCTGGAGCACAGCATTGTTCTTTAAATGTTGATTGAATTATTTTTGAACCCATGCTAATTTCTGGCCTTGGATGTAAGAACATGACACTTAAACTTTAAAAAAAGTATATCTTAAAAATATATAAAGTTCTGTAGATTAATAGTTCCCAATACATGGTTGTTTTTGCTAGTTGCCATTGAGTTGATTCTGACTCATGGCTACCCTGTGTGTGCAGAGAAGTTCTCCATAGGCTTTTTCAGGCTGTAACCTTTGGAAGCAGATTGCCAAGCCTGTCTTCTGAGGGGCCTGTGGGTGGGTTTAATCTGCCAACTTTTCAGCTAATAACACTTAATTGTTTATACTACCCAGGGACTCCCAATATATCACATAATAAGTCTACTGAAGATTAAAATATAGTAGTGTACAATCCTGAGGCAGTACTGATTGCAAGCCTCATGGATTCTTACCCATTGTGTCTGCAGCAGAGCTATAGATCCCTAACGCTTTATCAATTTGGAGAAGTTTTTTAACCAGCCTTGAGCTGCCTTCACCTGCATTAAAACTAACATTTGCATAAGTCTTTTCCATTGCACTGTTTCTGTTATAGTCCCGATTGGCTCTTTTGGGGACATTTTACCTGACAACATTTGTTGTAGCATTTTTGTTTTTTTGACATGCATGTACACGAATGAAAATATCACCACAATCGAGATAAGGAACATATTCATTTTCCCAAATCTGACCGTGAGCTGCTTTATAATTGCTCCCTCACGTACCTCCCTGTCCTGGTTCCTCGCCAGTTCCTAAACTGCTTTCTATCACTACACAATAGCTTAAATGTTTTACATGTTTTTATAAATGCAATCTGACAGCAATGTACTCTTTTATGTCTGGCTTCTTTCACTCAGGATAATTATTTTGAGTTTTATGATGTGTAGTGTGCACAATTTATTCCTTTTTTATTGCTGGATAGTATTATATTGTATGGGTATACCACAATTTGTTTATCCATTCATCTGTTCATGGACGTTTGGGTTGTTTCTCATTTTTGAATAGTACAAATAAAACTGCTATGAACATTTGTGTATAAGTCTTTTTATGAGCATATACTTTTATTTTTCTTGGGTTAATACCTAAGAGTGAAATGGCTAGATCCAATGGTAGGTGTATGTTTAGCTTTTAGAGAGCTACCAAAATATTTCCCAAAGCAATTGTGCAATTTTTACTTTCCCACAGTATTATGCTACTAGTGTATTAGAGCTCCAATTGCTCTGCATCCTTACCACTGTTTGGTATGGCTGATCTTTTGAACTTCAGTCATTTTAATAGTATGGATGATAATTTGAACTTTCCTATCTTTGTTTTTTTTTTCTGTTACGAGCCATGCTTGTCATATTTAAGGAATTTTTGACTAAACCCAGGTTGCAAAGGTTTTCTTTTATGTTTCCTTCTGAATGTTTTATAGTGTTAAGTTTTAAAATTAGGTCTGTGCTCTATTTTGAGTTACTTTTTGTATGTGGGCAAAATATGAATCCAAGTTTATTTCGTTTTTATATGGCTATCCAGTTGTTGCAGCACCATTAAAAAAAAGTAATGACCCTTTCTGCAGTGAATTGCCTTTGCGCCTTTTTTAAAAAGCTGTTGTCAATGTACATGTGGATTAATTTCTGGACTCAAAACTATCAGAATTATTGTAGCTTTATAATATGAATCTTGAAATTAGATAGTGTTAGTCTTCTAACTTGGTTCCTTTTTTAAAGGTTGCTTTAACTGTTCTAAGTCTTTTGTATTTTCATATGAATTTTAGAATCTTGTCAATTTCTGCCTAAAAGTCTGCTGGAAATTTGATGGAATTGTGATGAATCTCTAGTACAGTTTAGGGAAAATTTAGATCTTAACAACGCCTTTTCTTCTCACCCATAAAGAAGGCTTATCTTTCCATTTATTTAGCTCTTCTTTGACTTCTTTCAGAAATCTTCTGTATTTTCAGTGTATAGATCTTCCACATTTTTTGTCTGATTGTGTCTAAATATTTCAGAACTTTTAAATTTTATTATAAATGATATTGCTTTTTAATTACAATTTTCGATTTTTGCTGCTAGAATTTAGAAATACAGTTGATTTGTTTTTTGTTTTTTAATCCAGCAACATTTCTAAACTCACTCATTGGATATATATTCCTATGGGGCAGTTGTACCCTGTCACGGGGGGGGTCACTATAAGTCAAAAATCGACTTGATGGCACCTAACAACATACATACATATATACATGTATTGATCCACTATTTTCTTTCTTCCATTATTTATGAGTAATGTGCAGCTATTCTTATCTTTGTTCCTCTGTACATGTGTTTTTTTTTTTTTTTTTCCCTCTCTGGTCTGGCGGGTTAAGAGATTTTCGCTTTGCCATGTGCTTTGAATGATTTGTTTATGAGGTGCCTTTTTTTTTTTTTTTTTTAGTATAGTTTTGGTTTCTTGTGCTTGGGGTTCTTCGGGCGTCTTAGATCTGTAAGTTAATAGTTTTCACAAAATTTTAAATATTTTTGGTCATTACTTTAAATGTTTTTTCTCCTTCCCTAATTTCTTCAGTGACTACAACTACACATAATTAGGCAGCTTGCAGTTACCCCGCAGCTTATTAATGTACTGTTCAATTAAAAATATTTTTTTCCCTGTTCCTTTTGGTTCACTCGTCTTATTTTCCTCAATGCCTAATCCATTGTTAATCCCACCTAGTATATTTTTTCTTCTCTCACACTGTGGTTTTTATCTCTAGAATTTTGTTTTGGTTCTTTTTATGCACATCTCTATCTGTTTTTATACATGTCTGTATTTAAACTGGAGCCCTGGTGGCACAGTGGTTAAGAGTTTGACTGCTAACCAGAAGGTCAGCAGTTCAAATCCACCAGTTGCTCCTTGGAAACCCTACAGGACAGTTCTATTCTGTCCTCTGTCCTATAGGGTAACTATCAACTCCATGGCATTGGGTTGATACTCTAAATATTTGAGCATATGGAATGTAGTTATAATAGCTGTTGTAATGTCTTTGCCTATTCATTCTAACATGTTTGACAGTTCTGGGTTGTTTTGGATGGGTTAATTTTTCTCCTCATTATACATCATTTTTCAGAGTCTTGGCATGCCTGGTAATTTTTTATTGGATGCCACCTAGTGTAAGTTTTATTTTGGTGTGCTGATTAATTTTTTTTTTATTCCTGTAAATATTCTTGATCTTTGGTCTGGGGTATGGTAACATTTCCTGGAAACACTTCATCCTCTCAATTCTTCGTTTTAAGATTTGTTAGGTGGGACCACAGTAGTTATCAGTATGGCTTAAGTATTCTCCATAACTGAGCTGTGACTTTTCTGTGTACTCTGCCCAGTAGTATGTGAGTCTTGCATTTTTTAATTTGACTGTTAGGAAGAGACCCTATTCTTGGCCTTGCGTGATTGCTGCTACTGTTCTCTCTGAAAATTTTCAGGTAGTTTCCTTATTTGTTGTTGTGTGCTATCCAGTCAATTTCTACACATAGCGACCCTATAGGACAGAGTAGAACTGCCCCATAGGGTTTCCAAGGAGTGGCTGGTAGATTTGGATTGCCAGCCTTTTTGTTTGCAGCCTGAGCTCTTAACCGTTCCGCCATCAACACTTAGCTTAATACTCAAGGGGATCCTCTGCAGATATCTGAAGTTATTTCTTTGTGCAACTCTTTCCTCTCTCCTGTGAATTCTAGCCACCTCTGACTCTTCAGATTCTCAGATTCACCTCCTGAATACAGGAAGTCTGTCATATTTCACCTTAGTTTCCCTTCCCTGCTCTCTAGCATAGAACCTATCAGGGCAGAAAGCAGGAGCAATTAACTGTAGATTGTTTCAAGGAAGCAGGTTAAACACCCAGTCTGTTACTTCACCTTGGTTGAAATTAAATTTCACTTGGAGTATATTTTAAAAAGGGGAAATTGGCTTATAAAAGTATAATCCAAAACTGTCTATTGTTTTATATCCACAGAGGTATATCCTTATGGCATAAGTTGCCCACTGCTGAGAATAATTCTTCCAGACAGGTACACATCTGCTTTAGCATTCAGAAACATTCAAATAAGTAGTGACTTATTTGGCAAAGGCTTTGAAGTGATTATGAATCTAAAAAGTAGAGTTACAAGAATAAGCTAGTAGTTGTTTCCTCAGTAAGAAAGCATGGAGTAAAAGGAATTGGATTTATTTCCTGACTTTCATTTTAGAACCTTATGACCTTGGAAGTATTACATATTATTTACCTATAATCCTCAGTTCTCACAGGACTAAGTGGAAATGTTGGTTTAATCAATTTATGAGTACAAATGAAAGTAGATATTAATTATTCACACTGATTTTTCATTTTGAAAATAGAAGGTGTTTGTTAATGCAAATGAGTTTTTTTTTCTTTTTTTTCGATAAGGTTTATAGAAACACTTGAGTGTCATGGATTGAATTGTGCTGCCCAAAAAATGTGTGTACCAGTTTGACCAGGGTATGATTCCTGGTATTGTGTGATTGTTCACCATTTTGTTACTTGATGTGATTTTCCTAAGTGTTGTAAATCCTACTTCTATGATGTTAATGAAGGGGAATGGGTGGCAGTTGTGTTGGTAATGCAGGACCCAATCTACAGGATTAGAGTGTGTCTTGAGCTGGTTTCTTTTGGAAAATAAAAGAGAAAAGCGAGCAGAGAGACAGGGGGACCTCATACCACCAAGAAAGCAGTGCCAGGAGCAGAGGGACTCCTTTGGACCTGGGGTTCCTGTGTGGAGAAACTCCTAGTCCAGGGGAAGATTGATGACAACAGTCTTGCTGCCACAGTGGATGGAGAAAGCCTTCCCCTGGAGCTGACGCCCCAGATATGGACTTTTAGTGTATTTTACTGTGAGGAAATAAATTTCTCTTTGTTAAAGCCATTCACTTGTGGTATTTCTGTTATAGCAGCGGTAGATAACTAAGCACTAGATAACTTTTAGATATCATTTTGGAGCACTCATTCATTTACTCATTCATTCAATATGAATTGATTGAGCACCTACTAGGAGCCATGCGTTGTTTTAGGTGCATCACTGTTATCTGTAAACAGAAATAGTTGTCTAGAATACACTATTGTTTTTATATTGATCTGAAATGTGTTAATGTAGTGCCAGTGATTCCTGTGGGATTATCATACAGTAATGACAATGTCAGTAGTTTTATATGTATCAAGATGTTATTGTTGCATATATTAATGCTATTTTAAATGCAGTTATAAAAAGAAATATGAGGGAAATTATTAAATAATTATCAGAATGATGTTGAATTAATAGGTGTGACATCCAATTATAACTTGCCCCAAAAGAAATATTGAGTGAAAGTTGAACATTTCAACCTTAGCTAAGACCCCTGCTTGTGCTAACTTAGACTAGATGGGACTCATAATGAGAAAGGAAATTATTGTTAGTATCTCCTGTTATTAACACCTTGATAAAATTTAGAGCCTATGTATTATATACATGGATTGAACTGTCAGTTGGAAGATTATTCTTTTATTTAAAAATCTTGCTATTGTGGCCTGAGTGTAGACATAAAGGACAGTTCGTCTCCAGCAGTTGGTAGAGACAGAGATTCTAAGCTGTCAAACTTGGGTTAAGCTGGGCTTTAATTCCATTTAGTGGGACGCCATTCATTGTGAGCTCTTAAGGGCGAAAATTGTATCTTCTTTTTACATACCCAAGGATTAGCGTAGTCATTTAGATGTAGTAAATATTGAAATGTTTATTGTTACTTCTTGTCTTAGTCATCTAGTGCTGCTATAACAGAAATACCACAAGTGGATGGCTTTAACAAAGAGAAATTTATTTCTTCGCAGTAAAGTAAGCTGAAAGTCTAAATTAAGGGCATCAGCTCCAGGGGAAGGCTCTCTCCCTCTGTGGGCCTTCTCATCAATCTTCCCCTAGACTAGGAGCTTCTCTGCGTGAGGATCCCGAGTCCAAAGGAGTCCCTCTGCTCCTGGCACTGCTTTCTTGATGATTTGAGGTCCCCCATCTCTGCTGGCTTCTCTTTTCCTTTTTATCTCTTGAGAAATAAAAGGTGGTGCAGGCCACACCCCAGGAAAACTCCCTTTATATTGGATCAGGGATGTGACCTGGGTAGGGGTGTTACAATCCCACTCTAATTCTCTTTAACATAAAATTACAATCACAAAATGGAGGACAGCTACACAATTTTGGGAATCATGGCCTAACCAAGTTGACACATATTTTTGAGGGGCACAATTCAATCCATGACACTTCTCTAGCGAACTCATAGTTTATTATTATAACTATGATACTAAAAAAAAAAATGTGTTAAGATATTGATATAGTATCTTTCTCATGGAAGTAGAAAGTCTTTTTTTTAAAAAACTCATCCACCTATTTCCATTTATAATATGTGAGAAAACATATATAAAAATTAAAGCAATGTCCTTAATTTTGCCTTTGTTTGCTTGAAAGATCTATTCCCATACCTTTTGGTTGTTGTCCTGTAATGTGAGGCTCATTGAGTTTTCTAATGATTGATCTTAAATGTTTGTTGATGCTTGAGAAATAAAAACTAAAATTGTAACTGTCATTATTTGTGTAAAATTTGAATAAGTCAATGATCCATTCTCACAATTGTTGAAATATTGTGCATTGAACTAATGTTAGCAATCCAGCATTAGTGACATCGTACCTTATTTATTTATATCAGAATAGCGGTAAAAATGCATTAAATTACCGTACATGGAGAACTTTTTATAATACAGAGGGAAGTCAGTGACAGGGTGAGGATTTGTTCATGTATTACACGAAAATATTAATTTAATTGGTTTCCTTTAAAACTTTTGTGAAAGTGGCAGTGATGGCTATAGAACTAGGACGATAGATCTTGCTTAAAGAGATTTGGCCTTCGCTTTTGTTAATGAATGACTTCAAAGCTGAAATTTGCATTAAGAACATTAATGTGATAATTTTGAAAGTACCCATTAGCCTGACACTTTTAGGATAACAAAACTAAATTCTAGTGAAGCTGAGACATGTGGAAGAACACTGGTAGATATTAGGGAAAAAATAATCTGATCACAATAAAAATATGCTTTCGCTTGAAAAATCTGTCCAAATGAATTTCACATATTTAAAAAATGCATGTTAACTGTGCTTTACTAAAGTTTTGAAGTGGATAAAAATTATATGCAAATTAATGCAAATGCAAATAGTGAGGCTTAAAGATTAAGTTTTGAAGTGCTAGCTGCTTTTCCTGAAGTAAATTGCTGTTAAATGAAAGGATACATAAATATATGGCTAACCAGCTGGCTGGCTAACTGGCTGAATGAATGGATGAATTTGTTTCGCTTTGATAGCTTTTATATTTTCTTCTCTACCAGAGGCCAATTTTTGATGACTATCAAAATTGTAAAGACCTCTGTGATGATACCTATCCAGCATAAAATCCCTAAACTGTAGTGCTTCTGAACCCCAGTGGGTAGATGCTGTTTTTACAGCATGCATTCATTCATGCATTCATTCAATATGTATGGATTGAGCACCTACTAGGAGCCATGCGTTGTTTTAGGTGCACCACCATTATATGTAAACAGCAATTGCTATTGTTTTTGTCACCTGTCCCTTCTTGAAGGAGTGCTGGCAGCACATTGGTTAAGAGCTCATGCTGCTAACCAAAAGATCAGTAGTTCAAATCTACCACCCACCACTACGAGTTAGAATTGACTTGATGGCAATGGATTTTGTTTTTGGCCCTTCTTGAAATCTTCTCCTCTTTGTATTCTGGCATATTTTTTTCCTGGTTTTCCTTTTATTTCTGTAAAATTTACCTCCTTATATATTTCCTTTTCTGACCCTGCCTTGGGAGTTCCCTGGAGCTCAGTCTTTGCCCTCTGTTCTTTCCCTGCTCCAGTAATTCTCGGCCTTGTCTGTGATCACAGCCTCAGGCGGGGAGGCCCCAAGCATGCATGAACAAATTTTAAAAGCTCCAGGAGTGATTCTGATGCTCAACTAGAGTTGAGATATATATATTTTTATACTCCAGTCCAGGGAATTGTTTGTCTCTTAAAGCTTCACTTATGCCTCAGCTAATTAGTGTAATGCCAGTATTTCCTTTCACTTAAGTGCCTGCTCTGTACTCCTGGCTAACCAAGACATTTCCATTTTGAAATATCATTTCCTTGCCTTTCCTTTAAAATATGTCTTACCTCCTGATTTAAAAAAAAATTTATTCTCTATTTCCAATCCCCAAATTTTTTTCTTTGACACTTTTTCTGTCTTCTTCCATTCAATCTCTCTTGCACACTAAAATCAAATCAACTCTCCTTGTGAGGCTAGCGTTACCCCTTCTTTTCCCCAAAAGCTAATGACTGTTGTCTTCAGGGTCAAATTAAAAATTGCAGTCTGGAAATACAAAGCTTCAAAATCTAGACCCATTGTCAGCTTCCTCACAGGACATCTGCTTCAGCCTGTTGAAGGAGAGCCTAAGCCTTCCCACCTTCTGAAAGCCTTTCCTGACGCTTCTGCGAGCTGTAACTATCTTGCCCTTCTGAGTCTTAATGATAGTATGATGTATTGAATCATGCAGCTCTCAAAGCTGGGCTGTTACTTGTAAGACAAAATCCTGACTGGTCTTGTCCTAACACTTAACTGTGAATGTGTACTTAAATTTTTCCCTTTTTTTGTTATGAGCAAATATTTTTTAATGAGTCAAGAAAGTTGATGAAAAGTGAGGTATAGGTTGTAGAAACGAGGTAAAGGATGTTAAAATTAGAAATAGTCTATTTTACATAGAACAGTTTCTACAAGTTTGTACTTCAACATTTACTGTATGCCTATTACATACTAGAAACCCTGGTGGCGTAGTGGTTAAGTGCTAAGGCTGCTAACCAAAGGGTTGGCAGTTCAGATCCACCAGGAGCTCCTTGGAAACTCTTTGGGGCAGTTCTACTCTGTCCTATAGGGTTGCTATGAGTTGGAATCGACTCGATGGCACTGAGTTTGGATTTTTTTTTTGTTTTTGGTCTATTATGTACTAGGAACTTCCACATATATTTCTTATTGTATCCTCATGTAAAATAAAGCAGTAGTATCCTAATTTTAAGATGAGAACACTGATGCTGAGGTCCAGTGACATCAGTCAGCTTTCCTCAGGTCAAAGGGTTGAGTGGGATTTCAACTTGCATCGTCTGACTGCAAATTTGGTGCTTTTTCTCCCTATCCTACCATTTTTAAGCTCTTGAGGGGGTGGTATCTTTATCCTTTTATTACATTAGCATTTCTCTTTCATTAAACTCACTGAGCGGATAGTCACTCCTTAAGGTGTTAGTAAATAAATGAAGTGTGAGGAGGAGCATAGCATAAGCCGAATTTACTGGCTCTCCCTCCAAAAGCCCTTCTAGATGCAGTCCCAAGTAGAAAGGCTACCACTGGCCAACAGCTATCAGCACTGGATTGTGTGAGCTGTGTAAATAAATGCCTGGTGTATAGAGTGGATGTTAAAATGTTCTAAAATTATTTGTGCTTTTAAAAATATATCATTAAGACACTATCAGCAATTCTATTGATATCCCGCAATGGGTTGTTGTTGTTGTTATGTGCCGTTGAGTTGGTTCTGACTCATAGTGACCCTGTGCACAACAGAATGAAACACTGCCTGGTCCTGCGCCATCCTTACAATCGTTGTTATGCTTGAGCTCATTGTTGCAGCCACTGTGTCAGTCCACCTTGTTGAAGGTCTTCCTCTTTTCCACTGACCCTATACTTCGCCAAGCATGATGTCCTTCTCTAGGGACTGATCCCTCCTGACAACATGTCCAAAGTATGTTAGACTCAGTCTCACCATCCTTGCTTCTAAGGAGCATTCTGGTTGTACTTCTTCTAAGACAGATTTGTTCGTTCTTTGGCAGTCCGTAGTATATTCAATATTCTTCGCCAATACCACAATTCAAAGGCGTCAGTTCTTCTTCGGTCTTCCTTATTCATTGTCCAGCTTTCACATGCATATGGTGCGATTGAAAATACCATAGCTTGGGTCAGGCACACCTTAGTCTTCATCTTTGCTTTTTAATACTTTAAAGAAGTCCTTTGCAGCAGATTTACCCAATGCAATGCGTCTTTTGATTTCTTGACTGCTGCTTCCATGGCTGTTGATTGTGGGTCCAAGTAAAATGAAATCCTTGACAACTTCAATCTTTTCTCCATTTATCATGATGTTGCTCTTTGGTCCAGTTGTGAGGATTTTTGTTTTCTTTATGTTGAGGTGCAATCCATACTGAAGGCTGTGGTCCTTCATCTTCATTAGTAAGAAGGACTTGGCAGTCTACTTCTGAAAAGCATTAGCCAGTGAAAATCCACAATAGGGCGGGGGTGAGAAATGACATAAATGGCATAATGTTTGCATAGTGAAAGATTAATTAATATAGGTCAGCCTAGTGTCTTAAATTTCTAAGAAACAGTTTTAATGAACTAGGGTTTGAACCCTGCCATTGCCATTTGAAGATTCATACTAATGAAAATTCAAGATGCTGTAGACCAAGGTTTTGTCCTTCAAAGAGAAAGGTGAGTTTCCCCACAACTATCACTATGAAATCGGAAATAAAACCAGTGTTCCTTTGGTGCCTATTTTCCAGGTAGGAAAGACTTCCTATCCCTATCTCCAGGAGACAAGAGACCACAGCTGCCTTCCATCCTCTTTGGCTAGAGAGAAGGAAATTTAGCACTTTCCTGAAGAACACCTGTCCCATTGGGTCACTGTGATATGTACGAAGTGTATTTCATAGTTTAGATCTCATGAGCAATGGGGTTTAGGGTAAAGAATTTAATTCTATCTATTTTTGCTGAAATATACCTATTATACTTTTAAAATGATAATTTTATTGTCTAACTGAATAAATTGAATGCTTATCCTTAACCATTTCTATTTTTAATTTAATAAATAATATGCTTTAGTTATAAAGGTAACTAAATACTGTTGTCTGAACTCTCCTTCGTTTCCCAGATTTAGCCCAATAGCTTTGTTTTCGTAGACGCTCTGTTATTCAGAATTTTACTTGAACTTTGCTATGAATAGAAAAATTAGGAGTAGGAAGCTGAACTTCAAAGAGATACGTAATTTTACTCTTGCAGCTAAGTCCCTGAGATCAAAAGCATTTAAGAAGTGACCTGGGTGGCTATTATAAGTAATTGGAAAAGAAGTACAACTTCTTCTTACTGCATCTAAAAATGAGTACAGCATTCTTTAGATATCACATTTATATAAAATGTTGCACACTCAATCCGTGTCTTAATTAGAAGCCACTATACAGACATTTCATTGTTTTTATAACTTGTGTTCAGAAATAAAGTTGCTCTTATTTAATCACTACTCAGTAGATGTTGAAAATCAAGTTGAGAATAAAGAAAATGTAGAAAATGGTGATGGGCCAAAAATTCATCTCAACAGAGTTTGATTACAATGAGAAGGAAGCTGTGTTTTTTCTGCTCCCAAACCAAATCTGAAGTCTACTGAATTGACTTGGCTTATTTTTTTGTATGTATTTGGCAGCTAAGGAATGAATTGCCTTTCATACAAAAACCTTTTCACTGCAGTGGCTCACTTTGTCGTTCCTAGTTTACACTAATGGAACCTTCCTCTTTGAGAGGGAACTATTCCAATCAACGGGAATGTATGGATTTTGTGAAAGACGTTTTCAGGAAAAGTTTATGGTTACAATATAAATAAATTGTATTGAACAGTATCTGTCATGCTGGGTCCATGACTCTTGGGTATATGTAGATGTTAACTTGGAGAGCTACAGTTGGAGAATCCCATTATTTTATTTTTTAAATAATTTTTATTGTGCTTTAAGTGAAAGTTTACAAATTAAGTCAGTCTGTCACATATAAGCTTATATACACCTTACTACATATTCCCATTTACTCTCCCCCTTATGAGTCAGCCTGCTCCCTTCTTCCAGTCTCTCCTTTCGTGACCATTTTGCCAGTTTCTAACCCTCTCTACCCTCCCATCTCCCCTCCAGACAGGAGATGCCAACAGAGTCTCAAGTGTCCACTTGATACAAGTAGCTCACTCTTCATCAGCATCTCTCTCCAACCCATTGTCCAGTCCCTTCCATGTCTGATGAGTTGTCTTCGGGAATGGTTCCTGTCCTGGGCCAACAGAAGGTTTGGGGACCATGACTGCTGGGATTCTTCTAGTCTCAGTCAGACCATTAAGTCTGGTCTTTTTATGAGAATTTGGGGTCTGCATCCCACTGTTCTCCTGCTCCCTCAGGGGTTCTCTGTTGTGTTCCCTGTCAGGGCAGTCATCGGTTGTGGCCGGGCACCATCTAGTTCTTGTGGTCTCAGGATGATATAAGTCTCTCGTTCACATGGCCCTTTCTGTCTCTTGGGCTCATAGTTATCGTGTGACCTTGGTGTTCTTCATTCTCGTTTGCTCCAGGTGGGTTGAGACCAATTGATGCATCTTAGATGGCCGCTTGTTAGCATTTAAGACCCCAGACGCCACACTTCAAAGTGGGATACAGAATGCTTTCATAATAGAGTTTATTATGCCAGTTGACTTAGAAGTCCCCTTAAGCCATAGTCCCCAAACTCCCACCCTTGCTCCACTGACCTTCGAAGCATTCAGTTTATCCCAGAAACTTCTTTGCTTTTGGTCCAGTCCAGTTGAGCTGACCTTCCCTGTATTGAGTATTGTCCTTCCCTTCACCTAAAGTAGTTCTTATCTACTAACTAATCAGTAAATAACCCTCTCCCACCCTCCCTCCCTCCCCCCTCTCGTAACCACAAAAGAATGTGTTCTCAGTTTATACTATTTCTCAAGAACTTATAATAGTGGTCTTATACAGTATTTGTCCTTTTGCGTCTGACTAATTTCACTGAGCATAATGCCTTCCAGGTTCCTCCATGTTATGAAATGTTTCACAAATTTGTCACTGTCCTTTATCGATGCATAGTATTCCATTGTGTGAATGTACCATAATTTATTTAACCATTCATCTATTGATGGACACCTTGGTTGCTTCCAGCTTTTTGCTACTGTAAACAGTGCTACAGTAAACATGGGTGTGCATATATCTGTTCGTGTAAAGGCACTTATTTCTCTAGGGTATATTCCGAGAAGTGGGATTTCTGGGTTGTATGGTAGTTCTGTTTCTAATATTTTAAGAAAACGCCAGATAGATTTCCAAAGTGGTTGTATCATTTTACATTCCCACCAGCAGTGTATAAGAGTTCCAATCTCTCCGCAGTCTCTCCAACATTTATTATTTTGTGTTTTTTGGATTAATGCCAGCCTTGTTGGAGTAAGATGGAATCTCAACGTAGTTTTAATTTGCATTTCTCTACTGGCTAATGATCGAGAGCATTTTCTCATGTATCTGTTAGCTGCCTGAATATCTTCTTTAGTGAAGTGCGTGTTCATATCCTTTGCCCACTTTTTAATTGGGTTGTTTGTCTTTTTGTGGTTGAGTTTTGACAGAATCATATAGATTTTAGAGATCAGGCGCTGGTCAGAGATGTTATAGCTGAAATTTTTTCCCAATCTGTAGGTGGTCTTTTTACTCTTTTGGTGAAGTCTTTAGATGAGCATAGGTGTTTGATTTTTAGGAGCTCCCAGTTATCTGCTTTCTCTTTGTCATTTTTAGTAATGTTTTGTATTCTGTTTATGCCTTGTATTAGGGCTCCTAATGTTGTCCCTATTTTTTCTTCCATGATCTTTATCGTTTTAGTCTTTATGTTTAGATCTTTGATCCACTTGGAGTTAGTTTTTGTGCATGGTGTGAGGTATGGGTCCTGTTTCATTTTTTTTGCAAATGGATGTCCAGTTATGCCAGCACCATTTGTTAAAAAGACTATCTTTTCCCCAATTAACTGACACTGGGCCTTTGTCAAATATCAGCTGCTCATATGTGGATGGATTTATATCGGGGTTCTCAATTCTGTTCCATCGGTCTACGTGCCTGTTGTTGTACCAGTACCAGGCTGTTTTGACTGCTGTGGCTGTATAATATGTTCTAAAATCAGGTAGAGTGAGGGCTCCCACTTTCTTCTTCTTTTTCGGTAATGCTTTACTTATCCGGGGCTTCTTTCCCTTCCATATGAAGTTGATGATTTGTTTCTCCATCACATTAAAAAATGTCATTGGAATTTGGATTGGAAGTGCATTGTATGTATAGATGGCTTTTGGTAGAATACACGTTTTTACTATGTTAAGTCTTCCTATCCATGAGCAAGGTATGTTTTTCCACTTATGTAGGTCCCTTTTAGTTTCTTGCACTAGTACTTTGTAGTTTTCTTTGTATAGGTCTTTTACATCTTTGGTAAGATTTACTCCTAAGTATTTTATCTTCTTGGGGGCTACTGTGAATGGTATTGATTTGGTGATTTCCTCTTCGATGTTCTTTTTGTTGATGTAGAGGAATCCAAGTGATTTGTGTATGTTTATCTTGTAACCTGGGACTCTGCCGAAGTCTTCTATTAGTTTCAGTAGTTTTCTGGAGGATTCGTAGGGTTTTCTGTGTATAAGATCATGTCATCTGCAAATGGAGATAATTTTACTTCTTCCTTGCCAATCCGGATGCCCTTTATTTCTCTGTCTAGCCTAATTGCTCTGGCTAGGACGTCTAGCACAATGTTGAATAAGAGCAGTGATAAAGGGCATCCTTGTCTGGTTCCCGTTCTCAAGGGAAATGCTTTCAGGCTCTCTCCATTTAGAATGATGTTGGCTGTTGGCTTTGTATAAAAATATAGATGCCCTTTATTATGTTGAGCAGTTTTCCTTCCATTCCTATTTTGCTGAGAGTTTTTATCATGAATGAGTGTCGGACTTTGTCAAATGTCTTTTCTGTGTCAATTGATAAGATCATGTGGTTTTTGTCTTTTGTTTTATTTGTATGGTGGATTAATGTTTTTTCTAATATTAAACCAGCCTTGCATACCTGGTATAAATCCCACTGGGTCATGGTGGATTATTTTTTTTGATATGTTGTTGAATTCTATTGGCTAGAATTTTGTTGAGGATTTTTGCATCTATGTTCATGAGGGATATAGGTCTGTAATTTTCTTTTTTTGTGGTGTCTTTACGTGGTTTTGGTATCAGGGATATGGTGGCTTCATAGAATGAGTTAGGTAGTATTCCATCATTTTCTATGCTTTGAAATACCTTTAGTAGTAGTGGTGTTAACTTCTCTGAAAGTTTGGTAGAACTCTGCAGTGAAGCCGTCTGGGCCAGGGCTTTTTTTTTTGTTGGGAGTTTTTTGATTACCTTTTCAATCTCTTTTTTTTTGTTATGTGTCTATTTAGTTGTTCTACTTCTGATTGTATTACTTTAGGTAGGTAGTGTTTTTCTAGGAATTCATCCATTTCTTCCAGGTTGGCAAATTTGTTAGAGTAACAATTTTTCGTAATAATCTGATATGATTCTTTTAATTTCAGTTGGGTCTGTTGTGATATGGCCCATCTTGTCTCTCATTCAGGTTATTTGTTTCCTTTTCTGTATTTCTTTAATCAGTCTGGCCAATGGTTTATCAGTTTTGTTAATTTTTTCAAAGAACCAGCTTTTGGCTTTGTTAATTCTTTCAATTGTTCTTCTGTTCTCTAATTCATTTAATTCACTCTAATTTTTATTATTTGTTTTCTTCTGGTGCCTGATGGATTCTTTTGTTGCTCGCTTTCCATTTGTTCAAGTTGTAAGGACAGTTCTCTGATTTTGGCTCTTTCTTCTTTTTGTATGTGTGCATTTATCGACATAAATCGACCTCTGAGCACTGCTTTTGCTGTGTCCCAGAGGTTTTGATAGGAAGTGTTTTCATTCTCGTTGTATTCTATGAATTTCTTTATTGCCTCCTTGATGTCTTCTATAACCCAGTCTTTTTTCAGCAGGGTATTGTTCAGTTTCCAAGTATTTTATGTCTTCTCCCTGATTTTTCTGTTATTGATTTCCACTTTTATGGCCTTGTGGTCTGAGAAGATGCTTTGTAATATTTCGATGTTTTGGATTCTGCAAATGTTTGTTTTATGACCTAATATGTGGTCTATTCTAGAGAATGTTCCATGTGCACTAGAAGAAAAAGTATACTTTGCAGCTGTTGGGTGGAGTGTTCTGTATAGGTCTATGAAGTCAAGTTGGTTGATTTTAGCAATTAGGTCTTCTGTGTCTCTATTGAGCTTCTTACTGGAAGTCCTATCCCTCTCCGAAAGTGGTGTGTTGAAGTCTCGTACTATAATTGTGGAGGTGTCTATCTTACTTTTCAGCTCTGTTAAAGTTTGTTTTATGTATCTTGCACCCCTGTTATTGGGTGCATAAATATTTAATATGGTTATGTCTTCTTGACCAATTGTCCCTTTAATCGTTATGTAGTGTCCTTCTTTATCCTTTGTGGTGGATTTAACTTTGAAGTCTATTTTGTCAGAAATTAATATTGCTACTCCTGCTCTTTTTTTATTGTTGTTTGCTTGAGATATTTTTTTCCATCCTTTGAGTTTTAGTTTGTTTGTGTCTCTAAGTCTAAAGTGTGTCTCTTGTAGGCAGCATATAGACGGATCATGTTTCATTATCCAGTCTGAGACTCTCTGTCTCTTTATTGATGCTTTTAGTCCATTTACATTCAGTGGAATTATAGATAAGTATGTGTTTTTTTTTTATGTGTTTAGTGCTGTCATTTTGATGCCTTTTTGTGTGTGATGTTGACAATTTCAGTTCTGCACTTATTCTTTTGTGCTGAGACATTTTTCTTTGTAAATTGTGTGTTCCTCATTTTCATAGTGGTAGAATTTATGTTTCCTGCGTCGTTATGTTTGTCTTGGTTTTTTTTTTTTGAGGTATGGAATTGTTAGACCTCTTTATGGTTACCTTAATATTTACCCCTAGTTGTCTAAGTAAAAACCAAACTTTTATCATCCTATATCACCTTGTTTTCCTCTCCATATGGCAGTTCCATGCCTCCTGTATTTAGTCCCTCTTTTTGATTATTGTGATCTTTTACGTAATGACTTCAATGATTCCCTGTTTTGAGCGTTTTTTTCTTTTTAAAATTAACCTTAATTTGTTTTTGTGATTTCCTTATTTGAGTTGATATGAGCATGTTCTGTTCTGTGACCTTATGTTGTGTCGTTATCTGATGTTATTCATTTTCTGACCAAACAATTTCCTTTAGTATTTCTTGTAGCTTTGGTTTGGTTGTTGCAAATTCTCTAAGCTTGTGTTTATCTGTAAATATTTTAATTTTGCCCTCATATTTGAGAGAGAGTTTTGCTGGATAAATGATCCTTGGCTGGCAGTTTTTCTCCTTCAGTGCTCTATATATGTCGTACCATTGCCTTCTTGACTGCATGGTTTCTGCTGAGTAGTCTGAATTTATTGTTATTGAGTCTCCTTTGTAGGAGACCTTTCTTTTATCCCTGGCTGCTTTTAAAATTTTTTCTTTATCTTTGGTTTTGGCAAGTTTGATGATAATATTTCTTGGTGATTTCCTTTTTGGATCAATGTTATATTGGGTTTGATGAGCATCTTGGATAGATATCCTTTCGTCTTTCATGATGTCAGGGAATTTTTCTGCCAAAAGATCTTCAACTATTCTATCTGTATTTTCTGTTATCCCTCCCTATTCTGGAACTCCAATCACATGCAAGTTGTTCTTCTTGATACAGTCCCACATGATTCTTACCGTTTCTTCATTTTTTAAAATTCTTTTATCTGATTTTTCTTCAACTATGTTGGTGTCAATTGCCTTACCATCCACCTCCCCCACTCTGCATTCCAGTTGCTCGATTCTGCTCCTCTGACTTCCTATTGAATTGTCTAATTCTGTAATTTTACTGTCAATCTTTTGGATTTCTGAATGCTGTCTCTCTATGGATTCTTGCAGCTTATTAATTTTTCCACTATGTTCTTGAATAATCTTTTTGATTTCTTCAACTGCTTTATCAGTGTGTTCCTTGGCTTTTTCTGTAGATTGCCTTATTTCATTTCTGAGGTCATCCCTGATGTCTTGAAGCATTCTGTAAATTAGTTTTTTATATTCTGCATCTGGCAATTCCAGGATTGTATCTTCATTTGGGAAAGGTTTTGATTCTTTAATTTGGGGAGTTGTAGAAGCAATCATGGTCTGCTTCCTTATGTGGTTTGATATCAACTGCTGTCTCCGAGCCATCTATAAGATATTGTAATGATTTATTTTATATTTGCTCACTGAGTCTTATCTTGTTTTGTTTTCTTTCAATATACGTAGATGGGCTACTAGATTGCACTGTCTTGATTTTTGTAGCCTTTGAATCACTTATGTCCTCTTACCAGTTGGTTTGGGCCGTTACCAGAAATATAATTCTAAGAGTCCATTCACTATTCTTGAGTGGAATCTGATTTTGGGTCACCAAGTGTGTTGGGTAGACTGTCACCTACTCGCTTAGAGGAGTGGTGGTGATAGTTGTGTGCACCAGATTCTAGTAGCAGCAGGGGGTCACATTCCAGTGGGGGGGCAGGTTGCTGACAGTCTTTCCCCAAGTTCCAGTGAGGTAGGTGTGTCTCTACTCCTAAAGCACTTTGGTGGGTGGGCTCTGGAGTTGTACCTTAGGCACCCAATGCATGTACCTCTACAGATTGGTAGAGATCACTATCCTCAGACCCCTATGGCAGGAGGTTAGGTGGTTTCGGTGGAGCTTCAGCCCTCAGTTCCCTGTTGTGGGTCAGTGAGGGCTCTGTTTAATAGGTAGAGATATCAGACCTGGGAAACTTGTCTTTCCAGTAATCCCCTAAAACAATTACTGTCAGACCACTATCAGAATTGCCTTTGCATTATAATAGCCACCTTGTTCCCTGTAGGGATGAAAGCCCAAGACTGTGGATCTCATATGCTTGGCTGGAGCTAGTTCTGTATTTTTAATCCAATTTTGGGAAGTCAGGGAAGGATTCTTGGTCCCTGGGTTTTGTGTAGCTGCTTCTCTCAGGCCAGGAGAATGGGTTAGGAAAAGACAAAACAAACAAACAAAAAAACACAGCAGAGCACTTCACTCTCTGGCCCAGGAAATTCCAATGTTAATGAAGCCGCCTGGAAAGGGGAGGGGAGGGATCAGATAGATAGGAGATAGGAGTATAGACTTATCTTGCTTGGTGAGGACTGTTTTATCTGAGATTCCTGAGGGGCAGGTAGCCTGTGTGCGATTGCCCCGGGGGGTCATGCCTGTGTCTTGTGCATGTGCTGTCTCAGAAGCCGTAGTCATTTCCTCCGCTCCTGGTCCAAAGCTCAGTGCCATGGTTCCCCGGCTGGGATGCCACACTCCAGGCTCCAAAACCAGTGGCTGCCTCCCGGTGACTTCTCCTCCTGTCAGCCGTGTTGCTGCGCTGCCTGCATGCACTGGCTGGGCTTCCCCGGAGGTCACTTCAGGGGGCTAGGGCTGCGTCATTTGTTTGCGCCGTCTCAGGATGCCGTGCTCAGCTCCCCTGCACCCAGTCCAAAACCCAGCGCCAAGGTTTTCTAACTGGGACACTGGCTCCAGGCTCCGAAAACAGTCGCTGCTTCCCTGTGATTGCTCGTTTGTTCTCTTGTTAGCCCCATTAGTGTGCAGCCTGCTTGTGCTGGCTGAATCTCTACGGAGGTCACCCCCAGGGGCTAGGGGTTAGGGCTGTGTCCAGTGCGTACCCCGCCTCAGCAAGCCGCTGTCAGCCCTGCCACTCGGCACCAGGGAACCGTGAGGGCTCAGGGCTGTGGAGTGGGTCGTGGGTTCCAGAAGCGGTCGCTGTTTCAGGGCACAGCTTTTCACTCACCTGTCACTCAGGTCAACTCTTTAGATCTGTGTTTGATGGTCAGGGTTCGTAGATTGTCATGTATGTGATCGATTCACTTGTTTTTCCAAGTCTTTGTTGCAAGAGGGATCTGAGGTAGTGTCCACCTAGGCAGCCATCTTGGCGCCGCCTCCTCCCATTATTTTTTATGATCTTAGAAAATGAAAAAAAAAAGAAAAAATTCTGGATTATCTGTATGCTTTTTTTTTTTAAAGGCTATTTCCACACAGTGTCAGTGGCCATGCTTAACTTTTGTGTTAGGATCAGGTCTATGGCAGCTGATTTTTCTGTATGGATGAGAATTAAGCAGTTGTTCAAGAATAGAAAAATGATGGAAAATTGAATTACCACATGGGACACACCTTCTCAGTCTGTACCTCACTCATCTTGTAAGTAGCTGGATATTCCATAGGAGAAGAGATTGGACATGCCATGTGGAAAGAACAGCTTGAACCATACTTGGGACCAGCTGTGTATATGGAGGTGGGTTTGGGTGGGGATAAGGGAAGACTGAGGAGGGGCATGAGGTGGTAATAATCTCTAAGAGTAGGTGGAATCTAGGGTGTGGAGAATGCTTTATACTTGAGCAATCAGGAACCACCCAAGGTCTCAGGGCGGTGGATCATTCATAGCCGCATTCTAGAATTTGCTTTTCATTGTAATGCATTTCCTTTTGAAGTATATCCCAAAGTAATTGTTATTAGTTATCATAAAAAAAAAAAAGAAAAAAGGCCTTTTAGTTACATAGCACAGTATGCTGGCCACTATAAAGAGAAAATGAATGCCTGGTCCCTATCATTAAGGAGCTAGTATACTTAGAAAACCAAAGAGCTATACAGATGTAAGGTGGCATTTTTACTGTAGTAGAAGAGAAAGCATGGTTCTAAGCAGGCAATTAAACATACAGAAGATTTGTAGCACCAAAAGTACCCTCAGACTCTAGCTTGTTAGCTAACAATGCTTTCATTTATTATGAAAAATGGTGAATGCAAATTACATGCCCTATTATGGTTTGACTGGCAATTTCATCATTGCATAAACAGACACCAAGCTATAGATAAATATTGAAGAGTCCAAATGTTCAACATTAAAATAATTGTCCATATTTTCTGGCATCTTTGAATGTTAAAGCTAGGAAAGATTTTAGATACTCCAAGTTTTTTTTCCCCCCATAGTGAGTTAAAAAGGCCCAGGACATTAAAGAGTAGCCCTGTGTTACTTCACTGCTTTAACAGCAGAGCCAGAGCTCCAAGTAAAGACTCTGGCCTCCAGGTCAATATTGGTTGTGGCTTAATTTAGTCATACGTATACATTGGCTCATGTCCTCTCTGGCTTAAACCCTGTCAGCCTCTGTCTTAGTTATGTAGTGCTGCAATAACAGAAATGCCACAAGGGGTTGGCTTTAACAGGAATTTATTTTCTCAAACAGTTTAAAAAAAAACCCATTGCTGTCAAGTCGAGTCTGACTCATAGCAACCCTATAGGACAGAGTAGAACTGCCCCATAGGGTTTCCAAGGCACGCCTGGTGGATTTGAACTGCTGACCTTTTGGTTAGCAGCTGTAACTCTTAACTACTGAGCCACCAGGGTTTCCTCTCACAGTTTAGGAGGTTAAAAGTCCAAAATCAGGATACCTTCTCTAGGGGAAGGTTTTCTCTCTGTGTCAGCTCTAGGTGGAATGTCATTGTCTCTTCAGCATCTATTCCTTGGCTCCATGGTGATCTTCTTGTGGCATGGCATCTATCTTCCCCCATCTCTGCTTGCTTACTTGGTTGTTTATTCACTTTTATATTGTATCTCAGAAGAGATTGATTTAAGACAGCCCCTACACTAATACTGTCCATTTAACATAACAAAGAAAACTGATTCCCAAATGAGATTATAACCACAGGTATAGAGATTAAGATTTACCACACATTTTTGGAGTGGGGGGTGGTGGTGGAGTACAATTTAATCCATAAAATGTTCTGCTGTTTACATGGAATAGAATCTTTGGTTTTTAACCTGGCCCAGAAGCCCTGAATCGCACGGTCCTGCCTACCTCTCCAAATTCATCTCCCATTACTCTTCCCCTGCTTCAGTGTCTCAACCTCAGAAGTCTTGCATTTCTTGAGCCCAACAAACTTTCTCGCTGCAGAACTTTCCAAGAGCCCGAAGTGCTCCACCCACTTCAGCCTCATCCCCCACTCTTCACCTGGTGGTATCCTCTGCTCTCATATAAGCATTTTTTCCCCAGGAATGGCTTTTACCTTTTTGACCTTTTAAACTAAAACAAGTCTCACTGTGCTAAGAACACCATTTATTTTTCCTTCATGGAAAAAAAAAAAAAAAAAAAATGAAGTTGAAATAGAGTTGGCTCCAACTCATAGTGACCCTGTGTGTTTCTGAGTAGAACTGTGCTCCAGAGTGTTTTCAGTGGCTGAGTTTTCCTAAGTAGACAGCAATGCCTTTCTTTCGAGGCACCTCTGGGTAGACTTGAATTTCCAACCTTTCATTTGGCAGCCCAGAAGGTTAACTGTTTACACTGGCCAGGGACCCCGTTCCATCATGCTAGCACTTACTATTTGTTGTTGTTGTTGGGTGCAATGGAATTGATTCCAGCTCATAAGCAACCCCAGGTGGAGCAGAACTTTCTCATAGAGTTTTCTTGGCTGTAATCTTGATGGAAACAGATTGTCAGGTCTTTGTCCCATGGAGTGGGTGGATTTGAACAACCAACCTTTCAATTAGCAGCTGAGCTCTTAACCATTGCACCACCAGGGCTTCTTTACTATTTATAATTACATGTTTATTTGAGAATATTTCCTTTACCTATCTTTTCTATGGGAACCCTGGTGGCATAGTGGTTAAGTGCTATGGCTGCTAACCAAAGGGTCGGCAGTTCAAATCTACCAGGTGCTCCTTGGAAACTCTAAGGGGCAGTTCTACTCTGTCTTATAGGGTTGCTATGAGTCGGAATCGACTTGACGGCACTGGGTTGGGTTTGGTTTTTGGATCTTTTCTATTGGTCTGTTATCTTGAAGAACAAATATGCTGGTTTTGTTCCCAGCTGAACATCCAGTGCCTAACACAGAATACAGACTCAATAAATACTTTTTTGTTACTGGTATTTGGATGGGGGTAAGGGGTAAGATTCAAGTATTATGAGAAATAGAAGTATTTCTTCATCTTTAAATAATCAAGCAAATGGCTGTTGAGCCAAATTAGAATATAGTACAAGAGCTATGTTAAAATGGCACTGAATAAAAATATCTTTAAGTGAAGGTAATATTACATATATCTGGTCATTACTAAACCATTAGTAGAATATATATTAAAAGAACATTAAAGTTTTTTGAGTAGCATATATGTGTTTTCTAATTATTTTCCTCATTAGAAGATTTAAAACGTTGATTCAGAGGAATGCATTTCCACAGTGAAGGGCATTTTGAAAAATTACAGACTGGAGCCTGAAAAAGAAACATAAGGGTTAAACCAAAAAAAAAAAAAAAAAAAAAACCCACTGCCTTCCAGTAGATTCCGACTCATCGTGACCCTATAGCTTAAAAAATGAAGGGGAGAAGAAATTTCTCCTATCCCGATCTTCTTCCCACAGTTCAACAGCAGCGTAATTATTAAACCAAAAATGATCAAATCACTTTTACTGTGTCAGCCATAGACTGAAAAAGGCACCTGCATTTCATGAATTGATGAGGAATTGTTTTTAGTCCTGATTCTAAGTACCCTGTTGATTGCCGTAGTGTGATGTGGTTGAAAAAGCACTAGATTTAGAGTTAGAACACCTGGATTTGAGTTTACTTTGTACACTGAACCTGGGACAAATCACTTGACCCCACCACGAATGATTTTATTTAGGAAATGGTACCTCACAGGATCCTTGGGTATATAAAATCAGATTATTACAGGAAAGTACATGGAGAACTGAATGCAATAGTAAAATGGGCTTTTGGGAATTATGTATACATTTGTCTTTAAGTGATACACTTTGTACAGATGAGGGAGTTATGCAATAGCCCCTGCTCTGGGCAAGCTTGTATTCCACTGGTAGATGCACACCAAGAAGTGCAGTATGATGCAGTACTGTTATCCTGCAGGTTATGTGGTGTATAGCTTAAAATTAAGGTTCAATGTTACGCGCTAACATCTGGTGAAATCAGGAGGGCCTCCAATGACCTAAGTGCAAGTTCCTCTCCCCATTCTGCTCCCGTGGATAAGGTCTCCTTGCCAAGCAACCCTCCATATCAAATGGACCAGGTGTAGTTTCTGCTTATCCCTGGGTAGTGGTTTAAGTTCCCTGCTTGCCCATGACATTGTTCAAACAAGCAATCACACCCTCCTGCAGGAACCAGGCATCACCCCCCCCCCCCCTTGATACTACAAAACCTGCCTCCCACAGCCTCTGCTTGTTCACTGTGTGGCCCTGTCTGGAGTGTGGTGCCCTCCTCCCCTGGGCTGTGAGTATATGTGAGTGATGAACTGCTATCAATCTCATCTGTCCAATTTTGGGTGTTGTGTGTTTGGCCATCCCCATAAACCTAGGCTGGGACTTCCTCCCTCACCTATGGGGCGAGGAGGAAGCAATTAAAACAGGACATGACACAGTCTGCTTTGTGAGTTTAGACATGGAAATGATCATCCCTGACTGAAACATCAGTGAAACATACTTTAGAAGAGTTATTATTTAGTGCAGATCTTGAAAGATGAGTGGAGTTTCCATCATGCATTTTTTCTCTTGATGTATTGATCTCTTCTTGCTCTTCCTTTCCTCTGCTCATTCCTCCCTTCTTTCTCCTCTCTCCCTTGTTCTGCTTTTCTTTTTTTCTTCCATCTGCGTTTGCCTCTCCTTTTCCTCTCTTTTTTACCTCACATTCCCATTGAGAAAGCAACATGATAGTTGGAAAAGAGAAATTTGTTGATCTAAGGAATGAGTAACAAGTTCACTTTTGAAATAAAATATTCCATTTCCCCACTCCCAATAATAATAATAATAATAATAATAATAATAATAATAATAATAATAATAATAATAATAATAAAAAGACGTACCTGAGAATGAGGTGAAATCAGTACTTTCTCAATATGTTTTGAAATTAGTTTAACCATAACACAAAATACTTGACAGCTTTTCATGATTTTTTGCCATTGACCAATCAAAGATAGTCTTAGGGTTGTATGGCGATACTAAGTATATAGATTATGACTGTATTTTATCAACAGAGATAGTAAATGCTGTTATTTTATTAAGTTTTAGAAGTGTAATATTTTTGCATTTCTGAAATTAGAATATTATGTCTCTGAAATTATGATGCAAGTTAGTCAGAAATATAATTAGATATATGAATTCTATTTTACACATAACTTAAGGACTATATATAATGGATAAAATAATGTTCATATAAAATTATGTTCATACACCAGACAGCACACAGATTATTTGTGTATGTGTGTGCATGTGTGTGAGCAAATGTATGAGTGAATGTGTGTGTGTGTTTGTATAAAGATATACTTGAAGAAAATATAGTGCTAACAAAAACCCAGTGCTAGTACTGGTTATATATGATGTTTTTTCATTATGGTGTTTTCATCTTAGAGATTTTCTTCAATGACCATATGCTATGTTTATCATAAAAATAATGTAAAATGAATTTTCACATGCTGTATAAAACTAAGAGGCTTAAATAAATTTTCTGCCCTTTGAAGTGTAAGGTCTCTGCAGCAACAGCATTGCCCCCCTTTTTTAAAATCACACTTCTGGTGCCCAGTGAGCTGTTTCACCCTCAATAGCGTGAGGTGTTTAATTAACATCCAGTGGCGTATGATTGGACCCCCCGATGTGGCATACTTTCACATGAATTATTATAATGCAGCCTACGTTCTAGTAATAGCAATGAAGTTATCCAGTAAGTTGTCATAATTAATAGCTTTTCCTCATATTTATTTATTTCGATAGTAATTTAAACTTTACTTTTACAAGATGCATCCTCTTTAAAAAATCTAGAGACACGTTAGTGGTTAGTACATTTAGTTATCATCTTTTAATAGCTAAGTGATTTAATTCACTACACGGGTCTAAGAATTTTAAGGGTTTGGATTTTCTTCCAGTAAAAAAATAAAAAATAAAAATTGTGGTCTTTCTGAAAGGGAGCTTTACCTGAGCGTGAATATACAATTTCATAAGAAGATGAATTTGGTTGTTACTAAGTTTGGAAAGGGGCCTGCTGACTCCCTGTGGCGACAAGGTGCTCACCATATGCTGTAGGAAGGACCATCTCCTAGTTGGGCAACTCTACTCGTTTAGAAATTTTTGTCTAATCTCTGCTTCTAATTTCTACCCCTTGGTAATATTTTGCTTTCAGTAACACTAGTGAATCAGACTATTTCTTTTTTTAAGTATTAACATATAACAATCATGCTTTTGAAGACTGTCATTTGCCCTATATAACTTTTCTAGGTCCCAGATTCAGTTCCTTCAGCAAACTATCTAAAGCACTGCCCTCTAGGAAGTGAGACTATCAACATGACAACGATAACATCATCAAAGAGCTTATGTAAAACAGAGCAGAGACAGATACACAAGCGGGTAAATTACACAGGCTATGCCTGGGTGGTGCAAATGGCTGCCAACCCAAAGGTTGGAAGTTGGAGTCCACCCAGAGGTGCCTCAGAAGAAATGTCTGCAGTCTATTCCCAAAAAGTCAGCTATTGAAAACCCTGTGGAGCACAGTTCTACTCTTCCACACATAATGTTGCCAGGTGTCTGAATCGACTCTATGGCAGCTGGTTGGCTTTATTAAAGAATGGGGGATAAAGAGCTGTGAAAATTATAAGATCCTAACAAGTAACAGTGCTAAGCAAGAGGAGACTTTTCGTAGAAGGCCATCACTGAATTAGGTTTGAAAGTCACGTAAGAGTTTGCTCCCAGAGAAGCGGAGGGAAGGGCGTGCTGTACAGCGGCAACATAACTGACAAAGAACCAAGTTTCAAGACACGAAAGGGCCTCTTCTGGCCTGCAGATAAAAATCTGTATGAGAGGATTCTTGGATATCCTTCTCTGATAGCTATATGTAGGTTTTAAGGAAAGAGTGTTTTAACCATAAAAGTAAAGTTATATCCTACCTTCCTTAAGACACTCCAGAGAAAGCACAATGTTGACTTGCCAGATTTGTAGTTAATTTGTCACTGCTAGCCTGCACTTAGGCTTAATTTTAAAGAGTGAATTGTTTGCCACAACTTTACAAGGCCAACCTTGTTCTAGGTTAGTACTATTAAGTAAACTTAGTGTTTTGGTTATTATAATAAGCTCCTTGTATTTAGCTTATGATTGGTTTACAAAGCACCAAGTTGGCTTTCATTGCAGCATAACTTTCCACAGTCAATTTTGTAAACAAAGCACCTTGTGTGTGATAGTATCAGTTATATTTTTTTTGTAACAGTGGACATTTCGTTGAAATAACAAAAGTATTCTCTTATTTCAAGTAAGCTAGTTTTAAAGAAACAACTGGGTATTAAATGTACAACTCACTAAACTCAAACTTCTCCCATTGCTTAACATATATTTTCTATTTTGCTTTTGGAAAAATCTTAAGCCTGGCCACAGCTTTAAGTTGTTTTCTTACATGCAGTTCCTGCTTAAATATGATGTGAGTATGACACTAAATCCTTAATTCTGTGTGTACTTTTAGAGAGAGAGATGATTTGTTTCCATCGTTTTCTCTTCCACATCCCAGCAATTCCCTGTATCTTCCATTCATTACATCTTTCCTGTACCTCTTTTTTGGTAATTTATCATTCTCTCACTCAAGGTTAAGGAGAAAGCAGAAAAAAGACAAGCACTATAGTCAACAGGAAGAAAGATCCTACTAAGAAGTAGCAACCAAATTCTTCATAAAGAATGACGATTCAGGATCCTAGGGCTTGGAAAGAGGTTTGGGATAGAAGCAGAGAACTTGAATAGAAAGCTCTCGTTGACTGTATTGCTGACATTCTGGGGATAAAGTTGTGAAGAAACCTGTCTCATTTAGCAGTAAGTATTGGAAACCCTGGTGGCGTAGTGGTTAAGTGCTACGGCTGCTAACCAAAGGGTTGGCAGTTCAAATCCACCAGGCACTCCTTGGAAACTCTTTGGGGCAGCTCTACTCTGTCCTATAGAGTCGCTTTGAGTCGGAATCGACTCGACGGCACTGGGTTTGGTTTTTTGGTTTGATTTGAATACCACTTATAAAATATATTTTCCTTAAAGATGAATAACTTTCTACTGTGACTGTGTAGTTCCCTACCCCCTACCAAACACTCAAATTCAGGGAGTTAAGGGATGAGAGAGTTACTTCCTCTCTCCATCAGAAAATCAGAACGTGTGCAGTTATGCAACTTATACAATTTATTATAACAAACAGCAGTTTAAATGAAGTTACTCAGTAGCTTCTATAAATTACACATAAAAATAGAATTGAATAAATGTTGATTTTATACAAATTAAGGAGTCAAGAAAATCTTGAAGATTTAGAAGGGTTTCCAAATACAAGTTACTTAGGGCTGCTCTGAAGAAATAATTTAGTGATTGGACAATCCTATAGAAAAAACTTTTTTCTATACTCATTTTTTCTTCATAAAAGCTATAGGAAACGGGAAGTGTCTTTACACACCACTTTTACTCTTTTTTGTACAAAATTGATACATAATGGCATGTTTCCTATAATTGCCATTGGCACGTTCTTTTGAATCATACCAGTACAAGCTAATCCCTATCATATGGTGTTTTAGAGTATTTTTTTCTGTATAATGTTTTCAAAAGTGTAAGTATTTTCAGTGCTTCTACCTTAATACTGCTTTTGATCATATTTTTCTTTGGATGAGAGTTAACATGCATATGGAATTAATGTCCAGATGTTCTAAGGCTTGATCAGTGGTGAAATTGATCTTGAAGGTGGTGCAGCTTCACTAGAGATCACTTAGTCAATTAGATTAGAGGGCGGAGTCTGTTAGTGTTACATGCATAAAACTTTTTTTTTTTTTAAATTTCAGAGGCTTTTGATTCGTTCAGATTTATACCATGTGTAATAGCCAAACTCAGTACTTTAAAAAAAAAAAAAAATTCACAGAAGTATATTTTCAGCATCTTTTTAAAAAAAATTTGGTCCAAGTAAAGATAAGAATCCCTGGGTGGCACACACAGTTAGGCACCCTACTACTAGCTGAAAGATTGGCAATTTGAACCCACCCAGAGGTACCTTGGAAGGCAGCCCTGGCAATCTGCTTCCCAAAGGTCATAGTGTTGAAAACCCTATGGAGCAGTTCTACTTTGTATACATGGGGTTGTTATGAGTCAGAATGGGCTCGATGACAACCAATAACAAACATTTCACACTCTGTTAAAACATACTGTTTCCTAAGCTACAGCAAAAACTTAATTGTATAATATTTGTTAAACATTAATCATGCTTGACAAAATTTGTTTTATGTGGTAAAAATTTCAGATGTCCTATTCTGTTAATGTTCTCCTTTGAAGAATAATACTGCCCACTTGACCACCATTCAACTCAGAGGTGCTTTCATGATCTTTTTAGTCATTCTAGACTAGAAATACAATGATAGTGAAAACATTTTTTTATGTTCAGAATATTGCTTAACAGTTCTAAGTATATAGTCTATCAAAGATTGTCAGTCTTGTGTTTTAACAAATTGTTAGTATACATGGAATATGGAATAACTGAATCACTTAGTCCCAACTGCTCAAGTTAAGGTTGCGGTAACCCTAGTATAAGTAATCCAAAATCTTGGCTTGTTCGCCTTTCCCAAATGACCTAATTTTAATATGAGCATATGAAAATTTGTGAAAAAAGATAATTTAAGTTTTCCTTTATGCTGTAGTCCTTAGAAAACAGCTCATCTCCCACAACTATAGCTATGAGAGTTTGATCCTTTAGTTATTTTTCCTAATGATTGACATTTTAGATTAATTCACATTTTGCCATGACCAGGAGGTCATTGAGGATGCCAAAAAGTAGCTTGTTCTATGTCTGTTTTCATAATTTAAAGTTTCAGTTTTCTCCTTCTCAGTTATTTTTTGTTTGCTCTGAACCAGAGGCGTATCTGAGGTATGGGAGTATAGTACGTGCCTTGGGCACCACTTGAAGTGGGCACCACTGAGCAGTTTCTATGAACCATGGCAGTTTCCATCGCCAACTGTGAGAGAACGTTCAGCAAGTTAAAACTTACACTTTCGTATTTGATAGCCTCCATGGGTCAAGGCAGACTGTGTAATCTTGCTCTGCTGAGTGTAGAAAAAGGGAAGAAAAAGAAAAAAATGAGCACATCGTAGACCAATTTTCATCAGCAAAAACAAGGAAGTACAGCTGTAATTTTCATGTAGTGCCATAATGTTTTAAGTGAAAGATTAACAAAGTTTACTTGTATTTTTGAGCTGATATTATGGTAATGTTATCTAGCAGATGGGGGTCACATGTTTGGACAGGGGTGCAGAAGCGTAGCGAAGGGGGCCAGAGGGGACACTTGTCCCAGGGAGTGAGTCCAAGAGCGGGGGTGGGGTGGGGGTGGGGGGGCGCCAGACAAATATCAAAGATGGCTGACTGAGACAGCCAGACAAGAGGGGGAAGGTGTTTCTGCCTACGTATCACCACTATCAACGTCTTTGCATCTTGAAATTGCCCCTGGGTTCTTGAACTGGAGGGGGGTGCAATTTAGAGATTGCCTCTGGGCACTCCTTACCTCCGCAAGGGGTCTGCAGGGGCGCAATTTCAGTGCTTGCCATGCTGCTACTTTCTGCAGGTAAACCTCTGGGTAGGACTCCTTCCCCTTTGTGTTTGGATGAATACTGGTGGGGATGCTGCTACTGTTTGCAAGCTCCAAAATGAAGCTGAATGGAAAATAATAGCTTCAGGGGTATCTCCTAGGAAGGCACTGAAGAGAAGGTATCTGTCCACATTGTGAGAAGTGGTGTTAAAGCAAAATTACCTGGTATTACAAAATATTGTGCAGATATACAAGGAAACTTTCCATCACTTTAACAGTGTATCTTACTTTTCTGTTTAATTTCACCTATTTGTAAACCTGAAAAATGCCCCCTTTTTATCTTCGTTTAGTTACGAATGCAAAAAGTTTCATTCTAGAATGGTGTCATGTCAGTGTCCGTGCCTGCTGAGACAATACTGTGGCTTCAGTATGTTGTCGTTTAAATGATTTTGTTCTTGAAGATGCAAATCATCAAATATATACAGATTTTCATATCATCACTGGAGTGCTGGCTCAGCTTTATTTTATGATGTGGAAAAATTTCCCTGTGGCTTATTTTTCCCTGTTTCTGGTGAAAATAATGTTTTTTCTATCCTTTCAATTGGGAATAAGTCAATTTCTTCATTACACTTGTTAAGACCTTCATGGTATTAGTTAATACTTAAAATAGGCCGTTATATAAAATAGTTTGTCAATATTGCATTGCTATAGTTTTTTTTTTTATATAGTAATCAGCTAAATATTTAAAAAACTGAGATTTAATGAATCTCAGTTTTAAATTAAATCTAAAACAATAGGGGAAAAAGTTTTTAACATTGTGGGAAGTTAGAGAAAATATCTGAAATACAGTAGTAAAATGAATTTAGATTACATATTTCAAATGAGCAACACATTTCGTGTTGGTAGTATTCCAGAAGGCTCAGCTGCCCCATAGAAAATTAAATATCTGAATAATTTCCAGTCAGATTAAAAATGGTTTGAAAAAATTTTTTGATTTGCCCATTTATTTATTTAGGTTTTCTTATCTCAGGGTTGATTCCAAAGCAGAATATTGAATTTCCTTATGTGTGTTTAATAGCAGTTATTTTTCAAAGCAATAGCCTTTCAAGCCCTTCTCTAATCTCTCTAGCATCTAAAATGAGGTGATGTAAAACTTTCAGGTGGTTACTAAATATTAGATGTGTTGACATGGGCATAGGTGTATGGGTGGTACTGGGAGGAAGAAAAATGA
Source organism: Elephas maximus indicus (assembly GCF_024166365.1). Taxonomy (NCBI): domain Eukaryota; kingdom Metazoa; phylum Chordata; class Mammalia; order Proboscidea; family Elephantidae; genus Elephas; species Elephas maximus. Next base: position 103,611,174 of record NC_064824.1, read on the forward strand.
TTTTACAGAAAGTATATGCTGTGGAATTAAGGTGGTCTTGGCTGCTTTTAGTGCCTTTAAAGGCAGTGTTTTCTCAAATGAGGCTTAAAAAAAGAGTAGTAATTCATTGACAAAATCTAGTATGAAGAGTTATAAATGATAAGAGGAATCAATACCAGAAAATAGTAAAACATTTTCCTAAACAATGGAAGGGGCAAAACTAATAATTAAAATTTTTAAAAATGTTCTTGAAAAATTATAGGGATTTTCCTATTCAAATTTATCTTTTAAAAACTCCCTAGAGGAGAAGAGTGAATTCCTGTTAGCTGGTTAGGATTTCTGAACCATGGTACTGGAAAAGTGATTTAGAAAATTTTAAACCACTTTAAATCTTCATTTAAACCCATTTTTATCCCTGAGTGGCAAACACAATTTGCACTCAATTATTAACCAAAAGGTTGATGGTTCAAATCCACTATCTTAGTCATCTAGTGCAGCTGTAACAGAAATACCACAAGCGGATGGCTTCAACAAGCAGAAGTTTATTCTCTCTTAGTCTAGTAGGCCAGAAGTCCAAATTCAGGATGTCAGCGCCAGGGGAAGGCTTTCTCTTTCTGTCAGCTCTGGAGGAAGGTCCTTGTCATCAATCTTCCTCTGGTCTAGGAGCTTCTCAGTGCAGGGACCCGGGGCACAAAGGGCGAACTCTGCTCCTGGCACTACTTTCTTGGTGGTATGAGGTCTCTCTGTCTCTTTGCTCACTTTTCTCTTTTATATCTCAAAAGAGATTGACTTAAAACACAACCTAGTCTTGTACATTGAGTCCTGCCTCATTAACATAACTGCCTCTAATCCTGTCTCATTAACATCATAGAGGTAGGATTTACAACACATAGGAAAATCACATCAGATGACAAAATGGTGGGCAGTCACACAATAGTGGGAATCATGGACTAGCCAAGTTGACACACAATTCAGTCCATAACATCCACGTAGGGGTGCCTTTCTTGGCAACTGCCTCATAGAAAATTAAATATCTGGATAATTTCCAGTCAGACTAAAAGTGATTTGAAGATATACTTCCACAAGATTATAGCCATTGAAAACCCTATGGAAGATCACAGTTTTTGAAAAGCCTATGGAGTGCAGTTCCACTCTGAAACACGTGGAGTCCTCAACTCAAAAGGTGTGGGTGTGGGTATTTTTGGAGGGGGCAGTTTGTGATGAAGAAACTTTCACTGTACAGCAGGCCTGCACCTGTGCTGTTTAACCAGTTCCTCCAGAGTTGATTCACTGACAGCTATTAACCTTGCTCTCCTCAACTATTGAATTCTTTGAAGGGAAACTGAGTCATTAAGGAAATGTTGTACTAGAATGGGGGAAAGTAGATCATTTTCCTAGACTGGCAAAATTTTATCAGCTTCACATCCACTAGAGCAGGGGGTTTCAAACTTTAGGGTATATCAGAATCTCCTGGAGGATTTATTAAAATACAGATTTCTGGGCCTCACTCACAGTTTCTGATTCAGTAGGTGTAAACTAGGACCCGAGAATTTACATTTCTGACAAGTTCCCAGGTGCTGCTGTTGCCACAGATCATGGGGCCACATTTAGGGAATCTCTGATCTAGAAGAAGCTTGCAGAGAAACAAAATCGGGCAAGTCATGGCCTAAAAGTTTGGCAGTCTGCTTCACAGTTGAAACAACAAGGGGACTACCATTTATTATTTACTAGATACTGTGCTAGGTCTTGACATTTAATCTTACATCTCAAACTGTGAGGTAAGTAGTGACATAAAAAAAACCCACGTGAAAATGCTAAATTAATTTTTTAATTTAATAATTTATAAAACTAGTTTATATGGAAACTCAACTTTATTCAATGTGCAAAAATGTTCTTACTGAGATGTCATTTTAATCATGTACGTTGTTAAATATATCAAATTCAAGTATAAACTCTGGTAATAACTTGTTAGCACCTGGATGACAGGGCTGTGTGTTATTTTTTGTATCAAACACATAGCCTTGCTTGGCATCTGGAATATGATAGGAGTCAGTAAGCATTTGTTGAACAAATGATGAAGCAGTGCTTAGTTGAGTTATGAATCTCTTAGGGTTGCTGTAGGGTCGCTATGAGTCGGAATCGACTCGATGGCACTGGGTTTGGTTTTTGGTTTGGTTTTAGCCCAAGTTATCTTGTTTTTTTTTGTGAGATAAAAATTTTATAAGGTGTTTATAAGAACTTGAACAATTAAGTTGTAACTTTCTTTCTTTTTTTTTTTTTAAAGTTTATTAATGCCCTTATATTACTGATTTCTTCTTTGGGTATATTTTAAAATATGACAAGACTATTTTGTATGTTATATTACTCTTTGACCTGTATTTCCAATCCTTCTTACCCTCCCCACAAACTAGGTCAGATTCCTAGATCAAATTATCAAGGATAAATAAAGATTGAAGATATTTGAGCTGTAAACCCTTGCAGAGTACACACCTTAAAAGACGAGACTGTATCATGCATGGTAAGGATTACCTATAGCTAAATGCGAGTTGGAAATAGAAGTGTGCCTTGAACTTGAAGTCAGTTTGGGAGAATGTGATGAGCATGATCTGACAGGTGTTAATATTACCCTCAAAAGGAATAATGGGGAAGCCATATAAAGTATATGCTGCTACCAGTCATTATGTTACACAATTTTCCTGCTCACTTGAAGGGAACTGTGAAGATTAAAATAACTAGTTTACATGGCATAGTGGTTAAGAGCTTGGCTGCTAACCAAAAGGTCAGGAGTTCAAATCTACCAGCTGCTCCTTGGAAACCCTATGGAGCAGCTCTACTCTGTCCTATAGGATCGCTATGAGTTGGAACCAATTCAGTGGCACCCAACAACAACAGCAGTTTTGTAAAGCCATGTATTCTAAAAATCTAAGGTTTAACTTTCCGTTTTGAATAACTTTTTCACGTGGAAATCTTAACTTATTAAGATTTCTTATTAAGATAACTTATTAAGAAATCTTAACTTACTAATCTTAATAATTTATTTTCTATAATGCTTAAAATTTTTTTTAAATAATAAGCTTTATTACAATAATCAGAAAATACCAACTGGAATTATATTTTAATGTTGTCCAGATTTTACTCATAGACTAATAATTTCATTCTTAGGCATATAAGGGATAGCAATTAAATACCTTTTTTTAAAATTTTAATGTTGCTAATTTGTTATATAATATACAAAAACCAGGAGTTCTAAAGATTACACATATGCGTTCAGTCTGATTTAACATTTTGTAGAATATAAGGGTACGGTTGATTTCTTTCAATTCTGAGAACTTTGCATAAAAGACCCTCTCATTTATATAGGTTGTGATTGAATAGATTCTGATTTCAGCTGATTTTATTTCATAGAAAACTGTAACCATCATGATTGCACTTAAATCTCAAATTTCTTATAGAGATTTATTATTAAAAACAAAACAACTCATTTCCCTGAACTGTATTTAAGATAGTAATTCATCTGAGAAGTTTTTTTTTTTTTTTAATATTTTATCATCTCCCTGACCTATGGAAGGGTTTGATACATATACCTATGTAAAAGTGGAAAACAAGTATGTGATCAAATACCGTGGTAGTTAAAAGACAAGTACCCACTACTGCCGTAACAGGCTGGGAAAGAATATCAGCGACATATGTTACAGTCAAAGGGTTCATATCTAGAATATGAAAAAAAGATTCCTGCAAATCAAAATTTAAAAGAATGAAAAGAATAGAAAAATGCAAAGGGTTTGAAAAGTAAATTTATAGAAGAATGACAACATATAAGAAAATGTTCATTCTTAATGTTTATCTGGAAATTGGAGATTAAAACAAAGAGCTTTCCTAATATTGACAGAATTTGTAAGGAATGATACTATCCTGTGTTGGTTTTTTCACACTGGTGTGGAAAAGCAGTTTCTCTCATGTCCAGGTGGTGGGTGTCAAAAAGCTAAGGCCTTTTTGGTGAGACAGTTAGGTAGGAATAACTTTCCAAAGCAAAAATAAGCATGACTTTTGATCCAGCCTTCAAATTCTCTGTATGTAACAGATCTTTTCCCATGTATACAACAAGGTATATCTACTGCAGAATTTTAATAGTTTGGGAGAAAAAGAACCTTAATGGTCATCATTGAGAATTGTTTAAATATATTATGATGATCATATAGCAGAATATTAGGGAGTAGTTAAAAATGATACTCATGCTTCATGTATCAGGGAATATTTCTTTTTCCATTGTCTTCTTTATTTCTTTGGATGAATGTGTTACCTCTTCATTGAGAAGAAGTAGTTCTTATACCAGGGATTCTGGCTTCTTGAAATGCAGTCAGTTTCTTGAACCAGAGAAAATATGCCCAGTGTCCTTCCACCCCCGCCAACTCATCTCCTATGACTGTAGATGAAAGGGGGAATTACAGAGCAGTACACATTGGTGTCATTCTCTTTTTGTAGATTGCACTGCACATTTCATAATTTAGTAATATTTTAAGTTTGTTGCTTTTATTGTAGAATACATATACCAAAAATATATGTACCATTTTAATAATAAACATTCCTGTGTAGTCACACACAAATGAAGGAATAGACTGTGGCCACATATTTCTGTATCTGTAAACAATATATTGTTTTCGTTATGTTTGTTTCTGAAGGAAAATTTATAATAGCTATTTTTCTGCAACTTGCCTTTTTCACGTTGTATGATGTTTTTAATTCATCCACGTTGATGGGAGGAGCTGTAGCTCATCCATTTTCACTGCTGTAGAGCAGTTGCTTTCAAATCATTTTGACTGGAAACCACTAAACGAAATACATCTTACGTTGCAAATTAGTATACATATAGGCACACACAGAACTGAAACTAAAGTTTCTCAAATCGACTTAGTTTTACTATGAAGCAAGGACTGTTACACTTTTTAGTCCATCCTACTTTATTTTTTTTTTAAAAAAAGGATCATGACCTAGTAAATTGATTTCCTAACTCAGCTGCTGTGTAATATTTAATTGTAGGTTGCATCAGAATAGATTTGTTCATCTCTTTTACTCTTTATGGACATTTTGGTTGTTTTCTACCATCATTCTCATGAACAGTGAACATTATTATGAACATTTTGTGTATACATCTCTGGGTCATCAAAACTAGATTCTTTCTGGTAATGGAGTTGCATGGCCTTAGAGTGAGTATGTATCTGGGGGGTACAAATGGTTAATACGCTCGGCTGCTGACAGAAAAGTTGGCAGTTAGAGCCTACCCATAGGTGTCTCAGACAAAAGGCCTGGCAGTCTACTTCCCCAAGATCAGACATCAAAACCCCTCTGGAGCACAGTTCTACTCTGACACACATGGGATCATCATGAGTTGAAATTGACTTGACGACAACTAGTTTTGGAGTGGGTGCATTAGTGAATTTTTGTGTGCATTAGTGAACTATTCCCCCAAGTGGTTGGTACCAATGTACACTCTTGCCAACAGTATAAAAGAGTTCCCATTGTTCTGTTTCTTTGCAACAACATTTATTGTCCAACTTTTGAGATGCCCTGGTGTCCCAATGGTTAAAGCATTCGGTTGCTAACCAAAAGGTCAGCAGTTCGAACCCGTCAACCACTCCATGGGGCAAAAATGTGGCAGCCTTGGAAACCCTTTGGGGCAGCTCTGCTCTGTCCTACAGGGATGCTGTGAGTCGGAATTGACTCTGCTGCAGTGGGGTTTTTTTTTTTTTTTTTTTTGGTCCAGCTTTTAATTGTTGACAATGTCATAATGGTTCCATTTGTATTTTTTTTTTGTTGTTGTTAGCATTCAGTGAAATCCTTAAGGATCACTCTGTTTGTTAATGAGCTCTTTCTCTTCCTTCTGTGATAATTATTTATGATTTTTGAACATTCTTCTGTAGTTTTGATGGACTTTTTAAATGATTCATTGCATTTTTTCAACTGTGTCCTGGATATTAATCCCTTCTTACTGCGGAAATGTCATTGTCCAGTCTTGAGACTTGTTCCACTCTTTCTGTAGCATCTTTTGATGAAGAAAAATTTTTAATTTCAGTATAGTTGAGTTTGTCATTTTTTCTTTATAAATTACACTTTAAAAAATTTTGTTTAAGAAATTGTTTCTAATCCCCGAAACCTTAGATACATTAAATACAATCTTTAATTTACATGTAATTGATTTCTGAGTGTTAGGTAGAGATCTAATTTTACTTTTCCATTTAGATAACCAGCTACCCCAGGACCATTTAATGAGAACCCCACCCTTCCCTGTTGATCTTATATGTAGTGAATGGGATGCTTTGCTCATTGGCCGGTTTATCTATAGCTTAAAAATTCTGGCTTTGTTTATTCATTCAACACGTGATAAAATTTATTGAGTGCCTCCTGTATGTCAGACAGTTTTCTTGGTGTTTGAGATAACTTAGACTCGACGCACTGGTTTTAGGGGGCGAAGCAAGGAATCCTGCACTCTGGAACATATATTCTAGTATGAGAAGACACATAAATATTACATAAGCTAATTATAAATTAATTATGTAGTATGTTGTTGTGTGCCATTGAGTCGATTCTGACTCATAGCAACCCTATAGCGGCCCTATAGTACAGAGTAGAACAGCCACATAGCATTTTCAAGGATATAAACTTTCTGGAAGCAGATTACCAGGTCTTTTCTCCCACAGAGCTGCTGGTGGGTTCAAACCATTGACCTTTCAGTTAGCATTTCACCACTGAGCCACCTTGTTAAAAAGGTGATAAGTTCTATTCTTCCTCCTTACAGAAAATAAAGAAGGAAAAAAAGAAAGCAGATGATTGGCTTGGACAGCATCGGAGGAAAGGGCTGCAATATTTAATAGGATTGGCACATTGCTATTTGTTGGGGAAGGTCCGCCACCTTTTTTTTTGTTTGTTTATTCAGGGGTCTATTGTTTATTCTGGAAACCCTGGTAGCATAGTGGGTAAGTGCTACAGCTGCTAACCAACAGGTCGGCAGTTCAGATCCACCAGGCGCTCCTTGGAAACACTATGGGGCAGCTCTACTCTGTCCTATAGGTCACTATGAGTCAGAATCGACTCGACGGCAGTGGGTATTGTTTATTCTCAACCATTTTGTTTCCCATAGTAATTTCAGAGTTAGTTTATCTAAAAAAAAAAAAACTAGATCGGTAAAAATACCTAGATATTTTAACATAAATAATTATCAAAATCTTGTTGTTGTTAGGTGCCATCAAGTTGGTTCTGACTCACAGAGACACTGTGTACAACAAAACGAAACACTGCTCTGTCCTGTGCCATACTCAGAATCATTGCTATGTTTGTGCCCATTGTTGCAGCCACTGTGTCAGTTTGTCTTGTTGAGAGTCTTCCTTTTTTTTTCACTGACCCTTTACTTTACCAAGCATGATATCCTTCTGCAGACCCTGGTCCCTCCTGATAACAAGTCCAAAGTACGTGAGACGAAGTCTCGCCATCCTCACTTCTGAGGAGCATTCTGGCTGTACTTTTTCTAAGACAGATTTGTTCATTCTTCTGGCAGTCTGTGGTATATTTAATATTCTTTGTCAACACCATAATTCAAAAGCATCAATTCTTCTTTGGTCCTCCTTAGGCATTATCAAGCTTTCACATGCATATGAGGCAATTGAAAATACCATGGCTTGGGACAGGTGCACCTTAGTCCTCAAAGTGACATCTTTGCTTTTTTAACACTTTAAAGAAATCTTCTGCAGCAGATTTGCCCAATGCAATATGTTGTTTGATTTCTTGACTGCAGTTTCCATGGGTGTTGATTGTGGATCCATGTAAAATCAACTCTTGACAACTTCAGTCTTTTCTCCATTTATCATGATTTTGCTTATTGGTCCAATTGTGAGGACTTTTGTTTTCTTTACGTTGAGGTGTAATCCATACTGAAAGCTGTAGTCTTTGATTTTCATCAGTAAGTGCTTCCAGTCCTCTTTGCTTTCAGCAAGCAAGATTGTCTGTCTTCTGCATATTGCAGGTTGTTAATGAGCCTTTCTCCAATCCTAATGCCGTCTTCTTCATATAGTCCAGCTTCTCAGATTGATGTCAAAGTCTTAAATAGTAAATACTCCTCACACCCCTCCCCCCTTTCATGATAAGTATTTAACTCCTGATTTTGGAAGTTAATTTCTGATAGCATAGGGTTTTAAGCTGAAAATTAGTTTCAGTCCATTGACTATCTTATCCCACAGTTTTTTGGTTTCTGTGGTTGCTGTGAAGATACTTGCTTTCCTTCGTAAGGAAAATCTGTTTCTGTCTGGCCGTTTCTAAGGTATTTTCTTTTTCTGAGTTCTTTGGATATTTTACCATGATACATCTAGTTTGGTATTTCCTTTTGTTTTATCCTGCTTAAGATTTGTTGGATATGAAATTTGATAACTTTTGACAATTTTGGAAAACTTTTAACAGTTACCTTTCGGGCTGCATCTGTATAATTTTTCAGGTCTAATTTCCTTCCATTTCTTTCTTTTCTTCAGCAATGTATATTATGTTTTTTTATATACCCATTATGTTTTTTTCTTTAATTTCAATTATTAGATTTTTTACTTTTTTAAAGACTTGCTTGGTCTTATTTATGGTTTGCCATTCTTTGTGTTTTTTCTTTTTTTTTTTTAATTTATTTTGTTGTTGAGAATATACACAGCAAAACATACACTAATTCAACCATTTCTCATGTACAATTCAATGACATTGATTACATTCCTTGAGTTGTGCAGCCATTCTCAACCTCCTTTTCCGAGTTGTTCCTTTCCCACTAACATAAACTCACTGTCCTCTAAGGTTCCTGTCTAATCTTTCCAATTGCTGTTGTCACTTTGATTCCGTATAGATAGTTCCTTAAAAGATCATAAAGCTTGAGGCAGACATCGTTTTACTAGATTAGCTAAACTGTTGTTTGGTTTTAAGAAGACTTCAGGGGATATTTTTGGTTTAAGATTTAAAGATTATCTCAGGGCAGTAGTTTCAGGAATTCATCTACCCTCCATGGCTCCAGAAAGTCTGGAGTCCATGAGAATTTGAAATTCTGTTTGCATTTCCCTCCTTTTGATCAGAAGTCTTCTGTAGAGTCTTTGGTCAAAACATTCAGTAATGGCAACTGGGCACCATCCAGTTCTTCTGGTCTCATGGCAAAGAAGGCAGTTGTTCATGGAGGCAATTAGCTCCACATTCAATATCCTCCTCCTGTTACTGACTCTCTTTCTTCCTCTGTTACACCAGGTGAATAGTGCCCAGTTCCCATGCTCTGAATGGCTGCTTGCAAGTTTTTAAGACTCCAGGCTCTATGCAATGAACTAGAAGGCAGAACAGAAGCTCTATACTTATATATTAGGCCAGTTAGCTGGATGTCCCATGAAACCATAACCCTAAGCCTCCAAACCGAGGATCCAAATTCTGTCAGGTTTTTGGTTGTAGGTAAGCAGTCTCAGCACCTACTCTTTTTTGTTGGTCATTGTTTTAAATATATCTATCACACAGCTTTTGCCCCTTCAACTTTATATGGGTGTATAACATATTTGACATCAATTACAATAATTGTGCAACTTTACCCATAATCAATCACTAATAAACATTGATCTCTATACATTTGCCTTTTCTTTTTATATAAGTGAGGTCATACAGTATTTGTCCTTTTGTGATTGACTTATTTCCCTCAGCACAATGACTTCAAGTTCCATCCACATCATAGCATGTATCAAGACTTGATTTCTTCTACTGGCTGAGTAGTATTGCATTGTGTGTGTACCATGTTTTATTTATTCATTCGTCCATCGGTGGGCATTTAGGCTGTTTCTACATTTGGGCTGTTGTAAATAGTGCTGCAGTGAACATTGGTGTACAAGTCTCTGTTTGGGTCTCTGTTTCCAAGTCGTTTGGGTGTATACCTAGGAGTAGAATTCTGGGTCATATGATAGTCCTATTTTTAGTTATTTCTTTCAGTACATTAAACAGTTATTTTATATTTTCAGTCTTAAAATTCTAATACATTTTATCTTTTTTGATCTGATTCAATTGTCTGTTTTTTCTGCAGTCTCACTCAAATGCCTTTTAAGGTTTTTTGGTTGTTTGTATTGTTCTTTTGTTTTTAAAGCTCATGTTTCTTTGATACTGTGTGGAGATTATTTGAGGGGTAGGGGTGTGTGTGTTTGTGTATGTGTGTGTTTCACCCTTATGGGAGGACTATTATTCAGAATGACTTTAAATTAAATCTACAGCTTCAGGTTTTTGGAATTGAGGAGGCATACATTCAAGTAAGATTTTCTCCCCTTCATCCATTGCCAGTGCCAACACAGTCACATTTCCTTGCTGCATCCACTTTCGTGTGAGTTACTTTTTAAAAACTCTGTTGCCCTGAGGGTAGCACTTTTTTTAATGTCCTAGATTTTCATGAAAGTCTGGTATATACTCTTTACCTTACACCTTCCTTAGGGTTTATTTCCTTTATCTTATACTCTCTGGAAATGAATAATGTCAAGATTTCTAAGTTTCATCAGATACTCTCAGGATAAAAGCTGACTTTGGTTCTCTCTAACTTCTTGGGCCCCTTTTTTTCATTTGAATTTTAGCCTTATGGATTCTTTATGACCTTTGATTCATACCTTTTCATTTTTTAATTGAAAAAAAAGTATTATTTAGCTTTTTAGTTATTTCTCATTTGGAGTTTTGTTCATGTTAATAAAAGTTAAAGTTTTACACTAAATAGACAATAGGTAGCTATGGTAAAGGGTGAGACAGTACACAATACTGGGGAAGCCAGCACAACTCATACAAGACAAGGTCTTGGAAGCTCCATAGGCACATCCAAGAGGGACCAAATTACTGTGTTGAGGGCTGTGGGGACCATGGTCTCGGGGATTATCTGGCTTAACTGGCATAATGTAGTTTATAAAGAAAATGTTCTACATTCTACTTTGGTGAATAGCACCTGGGGTCTTAAAAGCCTGTGAGCAGCTAAGATACTCCACTGGTCTCACCCATTTGGGAGCAAGGGAGAATGAAGAAAACTAAAGACACAAGGGAAAGATTAGTCCAAAGGACTAATGGACCACAACTACCATGGCCTTCGCCAGACTGAGTCCACTACAGCTAGATTGTGCCTGGCTACCACCACTGACCACTCTGACAGGGATCACAATAGAGGGTCCTGGACAGAGCTGGAGAAAAATGTAGAACAAAATTCTAACTCTCAAAAAAAGACCAGATTTGCTGGCCTGACAAAGATTGGAGGAACCTTGAGAGCATGGCCCCTGGATACCCTTTTAGCTCAGTAATGAAGTCACTCCTGAGGGTCATCCTTCAGCTAAAGATTAGATAGGCCCATAAAACAAAATGAGACTAAAGGGGCACACCAGCCCAGGGGCAAGGACTAGAAGGCAGGAGGGGACAGGAAAGCCAGTAACAGGGAACCCAAGGTTGAGAAAGGAGAGTATTGACATGTCATAGGGTTGTTAACCAATGTCATAGAATAATATGTGTTGTAACTATTTAATGAGAAGCTACTTCATTCTGTAAACCTTCATCTAAAGTACAAAAACAAAAACAAGTTAAAGTTTTCATTTTAAGCTCATTATTAACAATTTTTAAGATCAATTTTTAAGGTTCTTTTTAAAGCACTTGATAAGATCCCTTAAGGTCGTTTTCTAATTTGTTTCATCATGCTTGTATAACTGTAGTTCTTTGATATAGAGGCTACTTGGGTATGTAAATTGACTTTGTGAAAATTCTTGCAACACAATTTTAAGGAGGAAAAATGTCACAAATGAGAAGTCATGGCTATTGGAAAAAGACATCCACTGAGAATTTAAGAGTCAAATTTGGGGCCTATTAACCTTGACAGAATAATTAGAATGCTGTCACATTTCTGGCAGATAGAAAAATGAATGTTCAGTTGGATGTATAGGGCACTCAGAATCTCCCAAGAATTATGAATATGTCTAATTCATAAAGTACTGTGTGCACATTCTTTAAAAATAGAAACCATTTTGGTAAATACATTATTTAGACTTCTAAACTAAGCCAGTCTGCTGTGCTGTCTCAGCGTATGACTAGACTGCATACTGACCTTCTCGAAACCTTTTAAATGAGTGCAGTTTGGGGTGCTGACTTCTCACTAATATGAGAAGCATGTTGGGATTTAGTGAACAGTGAAGTGCTGACATCTTTGTAATCTAACTTTTGAACCTTTTGATGAAATTTAAATGTTAGTACAGTGTTACCATTCCAAAACACTAATCTAAAGAACCTTTAAATGATTGTATTTCTACACCTTAGGCTTTGGTGGGTATCTGACTAAATGACACATTAATGCCACCGATTAGTGACATATTACTTATCATTTTTAAGAATGGGACAGATCTCAAAAGAAGAAATCGTTTTTCAAAACAATGCCCTATTTCCCACCTTGGTAGTATATACCTGTTTATGGCTAGGAACTATTGTTAATTTAGCATTAATTTTTTTTTTTTGGTTGGGGTGGGTGGCTGGCCTAAGTAACCATCTTCTCTGAGTGGCACAAATGGTCTGTGCTTGATTATTAACCTAATGGTTTGAACCCACCCAGCAGTGTCTGGCAAGAAAGGCTTGGAGATCTGCTTCTGTCAAGATTACAGCAAGAAAACCGTATGGAGTAGTTCTATTGTGTAGCACATGGTATTGCCGTGAGTCGGAATTGACTTGATGGTAACAGGTTAAGTGATTGTCAAAAACTGGGAGTTAAATGGGTGTATTATATTATAGTAAATTAAGAATATTATCATTTCACTTTCCTGGAAGTAGTAGTAGTTTTTGGAAATGAAGAGATTAAGAACTAGGACATATTGAATAAAACAAATTAGTATTTGTTTTTCTAATAACTGAATTGTTAACATAAAGTGTTGTATATCCAGGTCTATGCATATACCCACACTCCTCTACAACATTTTTTTTTTCTTTTTTAATATCTACAATCAATTTATTGATCAGGAAAATTAAAAAAAAAATAGTACTGGGAAATGTGACTCTAGATCAAAGTATTTTCAAAGTAGGGGTGCAGTTCAGTGGACTTCTTTGATTTGAACAATAATGCTTATGAACACTGTCCTCCCCTGCAGCTCCTTCCCATAAAGGGATATCCTGAAAATTCATCAGAAGAAAATGTAGAAAAAGGAAATACGGCTCCAAAGACTTGAAACAAAACAAACAAAAGGATTGAAACCACTCTCTCATCCCGTACTTTCTCTTCAGACCTCCAGTTCTTAAGTTTACTTTCCCATTCACATTCTTCTTCACCTGTCTGCAGGCGAGGCTTTTGTTCGGTCTCCCTGTGGCAGAATATGCACAGTGTGTCTGTGGCCCTGTTAGCTCCTGGCAGGGTTAGAAAATGGCAGGTCCACATCCTGCGTTTGTGAAGAAACAAAGACATCATGGCTGCCTCGATGGTCAGCTGCATGATTGCCACTGACTGGTGGATATTCTCACTGTATATTCTGAAATTATTGCAAATCAGTGGTATTATAGGAGGAGGCATTGACTCTGAAAGCTTTGGGAAAGCTATTCTTACTGGAACTCAATTTCCAATCTTTCAACCTTGAGGTGGCTTTCCAAAAAAAATTTTAAGCCTATAAGCCCTTGTTGAAACAAATAAGCATGGGGGTGTGTTTTGAATGGTGTGAGGTCATGGAGGGGGCAAAAAGTAGACCCCAGGCAGGTTAGTCTTTCTCTGATAGCCATGTCCCACAGCTCCGGGGTGGTCTTTGCTAGAGGAGCCTGGGGGGTCCTAGGAGCACTTGCAACAGCCACTACCTCACATGATTCCTTAGACCTTTTGCAGGTTTTGCACTCACTGGGCCTGTGAATCTCTATACAAAATCTAATCCATCAACCTCAAACTCAGGTGATGTGCTTCCTTGGACTTGCTCATTTGCAGGGCCAGCCTTCACCCATGTTCCATTCCTTATAGCTGTGTCCACTGTGGCTCTGACCATCACACTTCCCCTGTAGCCAAGATGAGTGGCAGATGCCATCCTCACAAAGATTACAAAAGGAGTTTTCTTAACTGACATTTTCTTATTTTTAGTTGTTGAATCCACATTTCTTTACACTCAGTAGAGTCACTTTCTATAGGCTTCAACTGGAATTCTTTTATGACAGGTCTTTTAGGAAACTGCCTTTCTTATACTATGTCTGGAACTGTGGGAATGCCTTAATCATTTTCTGTTACAGCATGGTCACATCTGTGTATCTTCTGGGTATACCCAAGGAGCCTTCACTCTATGATACTTTTTGAGCTGCCACGTTTTAGCCCAGGTCTCACATGGTAGTCAATCATGTTGAAAAACTTTGATGGCTTGTCTTAACAAAATTCTGGTATTTGCTGTTTGCAGATTTGCTACTTCAAGCTTAGTTGATATTTTGTCTCTGTGTGTTGTTTCTTTGAAAACACTGTGTGGTCTAAAATTTGATAAAGTGATATTCTTGTTACTTTTTCCTTCTGATTTTCTTAATAAATGTAAATGAGTAAGTAGTAAGAGAAGTAATTGAAGCCACTGTGTCTCCTTGATACTTTTCAGAAAGAAAACCTTTCTGAGACAGCTGAGATTTTTTATTTATTGTGACTCAGGCTGTAGGCAATTGAGAAGGGAACCTGGGTGAACTGCCCTAATCCATCAAATTTGCCTTAATAGTCAAAGTATATACCATATTTTTGTGCAAATAACATGTGCCTTCCACGTTTGTTTGCCAACCATCGCCTCACCCTGTGAGGTATTTTCATTAGTACTGTTATGCCAATTTTTTTTAACGTGTTGCTGTAAAAAAATTAGTCTAGCTTGCTTATAAAAATAAGCTCATCGGGAAAGGGCGTGGTTGGCAAACAAAAGTAGAAGGTCCCATTATTTGTATAAAAATATGGTACATACATACATACGTGATTGATGGGGTGAATGTGATGAAAGCATCCAAAAGGCTGATGAAGTGTTTGGTGCCCCTCGCTCAGCAGGAAGTTGCTGTTATAGGTGTTGTGTCATGAGTTCATTGTGTTTGGTTAGTTCCTGGAGGCAGTGCCAGGAGATTTTCCTAGAGCCCTTGACTCTTGCTCTGGAGGTGTTACTCTTTTTTTTTTCATCGCTCGAGCAACTGATGACCAAATGCCAAAATACATGACTCCACCCATGCATTCACATATGTTGTGAGCTAAGGCAGGAACTGTGCTTAATGTATATTTTATGTTTTTGCAAAATATCTTAGCAGTACTCCACACATGGTATATGCTCTCTTTGTATTGGTAGCTTGATCATTATGACTGTCTGGCAAATTGCACAGAGTGCTGTACAAGGAATCATATTGTTCCCATCTGGCGAAGTTAAGAGGAACAGAAGCAGAAGTGCTGTTGCGCTCCTCACTTCACACTAAAGATTTTAATTTAGCATGCATTTGGTTGGTAGATAGTGCTCGTTTTTCTAGTAGGAGTTAACTTAGAGTAGGGAAAATGCTCCCAAATTTCGGGAAACCTTGAGCAATGTGACTGTTCCCGAATGGAATGTCAGTGATCTGAGCCATCAGCAAATAAAGCGTCGAGATTTACCCTGGTTTATATTACTATGCTCCATTGTTTCCCATTTATTCATCTGCCTTTTATGTCACTAATAAAAGATTAGCAAACCAAGATAAGAAATATTTCAGGTCTGCATGTCTGATCAGTTTTGCTGTTTATAAAC
The DNA here is from genome assembly GCF_024166365.1 of Elephas maximus indicus. Classification (NCBI taxonomy): domain Eukaryota; kingdom Metazoa; phylum Chordata; class Mammalia; order Proboscidea; family Elephantidae; genus Elephas; species Elephas maximus. Next base: position 103,626,881 of record NC_064824.1, read on the forward strand.
TCTGGGAGGGTGTGGTAAGAAGGAATCATCCACTGTGCTATGAACTCCAAATGACTTGGCCCATGGCTTTGGAAATAATAGAGTATCAGGAAACTATTAGAACTTTAGAAAATATAGTAGAATAGAATTAAGCTACCCTGTTGTCAGCAAGAGAGGTATGCATAGTAACAAGCAAGATTCTGAATAAAAAAATATTTTATAGGTTTATTTTAGAAGTAACTTAAAACAAGACTCCTTGAAAGGTACCATTTTCTGTGACCATCAAACTCTGAGTTTGCCATTAAATATTTTACGTAGGTTAAAGAGATTAGCAAGGTTAGCCCTAAATCCCATTAGTAAATGGATATATTGTAATAAAATGCCCATTATCAACTCTTGAGTAATGGTCTCAACAAAGAGAACAAAAACACATGGACCTAGCATTTCAACTACACACACACACACACACACATATATGTAGTTTTGATTGATGAAACAGTCTCAGAATGAATCATTACAACTCTACAGTGTGATATAAGGCAAAGCATTAGAAAGTAAAATTACAATAGTGCTTTACAAGTGGCTGCCATTTAACACATTCGGGAGCTATTTATTCTTTGAGGTTTCTTTCAGCAAGTTTTGCTCAGCAAAACTTGTTTTCCATTTTTGAAGTTGTTTTCTTTCATGGTGTTTTAGGTGACTGATCTGCTTTTAGATTCCAGTGAGTACAGTGCTCTTTAATTTTTATAACTGTAATTATACAAAATAGCATCTGTGTGTGTGCTTGTGTGAGTAAGATTCTTTTTAAGGTTTGTTACAACTCACTAGGGTAATACAGGTAATTTTATAATAATGCCTGTGGTGACCATGTAATGTTTTTTGTCCAGTACTTTAAGTGTCCATATTAAAAAAGAAAACAGTCATACTTTTGTCAGTTGCAAATTAGAATAATGTGATAAGCATTCAGCAAGAAATTTATTAGAGTTGATATTTAAATACTGAAAAAAAAAAAAAAAGACTATATACAACAACAGCCTGTTTTAAGCAGTAGATTTCTAGGGATTAGTGTATTCCCAAGAGGCTGAAGCACTCTGCCTCTGGTCATGGTCCTAATGTACTTGAGAAATGCAATAGTTCTGCAGGAATGCATTGCTTCAGAGTGTCTTGTTTCTTAATTATAAAAGCAGTTCTATTTTTTCATTCTAAGTGTTAACTTATTTAAGTTTTAAAGGCTCCGTAACTCACGTAAAATTTCTTTAATTGAGATAGAATAGGAACTGTTGATCTTGTTCTGTCGCTGATACGTAATAAGGGGAACACATCACAATCCGCAACTTGATGTCCTAATGATAAAAGTTAACATTGCTGAAGTTCTTTCCCGCCTGTAAGTCATTATACGATATTACTCAGTTGTTCATCTTCATTCTTATCGAATGTTAGGCTTGGAGTTTTTTGGGAATTTTGTCAAATATGCAAGCATTTGCTAGGTCTATAGATCAATAAGAGTTCTCTACTTTCTGCTCTTACTCTTTTTGGTGTTCTTTTAGGCTATCTTTCATGTAACCACATTTTACCCTTACTGTTGTGGATATCCAATCATTCATTAGCTTTCATTAAGTAATACTATGTGCTTAGCCCATTGTGGTCGAGTGGATTCCAATTCATAGCGACCCTTTAGGACAGATTAGAGCTGCCCCGTAGGGTTTACAAGGAACAGCTAGTGGATTCAAACTGCCAACCTTTTGGTTAGCAGCAGAGATCTTAAGCGCTACACCACCAGGGCTCCATACTATGTACTAGGTCCAATTAAAAAAAAAAATATATATATATATACATATATATATATATATATATATATACACACATACCAAACCAAACCCAGTGCCATCAAGTCAATCCCGACTTATAGCGACCCTATAGGACAGAGTAGAACTGCCCCATAGAGTTTCCAAGGAGTGCCTGGTGTATTTGAACTGCCAACCCTTTGGTTAGCAGCCGTAGCACTTAACCGTTACGCCACCAGGGTTTCCATATGTATATATACACACAAATGTTGCACAATTTCAAGAGTTTAGAGAGGGACAGTTGGGTGAGTTGTATAGTACTATGTGCAACCTCCATGATAATAGAATAGAAAGTGGACCTGCAAATCATAAAAGAGGACATCTTAACCATCCTAAGGAGTCAGAGAAGGCTTCTTGGTGGATGCCACATTTGAACTGAGTTTTGAATCTAAAATCTAGTGTTGGCTAGATGAAACTTGAGTCACTGGTCATTAGTTAATTGCTTGACTACTAACTGAAAGGCTAGCTGTGGAAATCACCAAAAGGCACCTCAGAAGATAGATCTGGCGATCTGCTTTGGAAAAATTACAGCCTTGAAAACCCTGTGGAGCATGGTTCTACCGTGCACACGTGGGGTCACCATAAGTCAGAATTGTCTCAACGGCTACTAAGAACAACAATAGATGAAGCCATACTTACGAAAGACATAGGGCAGAATGGTAGGCAGGGTTGGATATTAGGGTCAAAGGTTGGGCAAACTGAGTTATCCTACTTCTTTCAGTGTTGTGTTTGCGCTACACAGAGTAAGTCAGACTTAAGGAAGCTGGACGTGAGAATCAGTATTGGAACTTTTCATATACATAAGCTCAGCAAGCTAAAGGACATGCTGACAAGCATAACAAAAACTAGGTGAGTGATGAATGAACTTTGGAGAGGATCAAAGAAAGAAACGCAGTTGGAGGAGGTGTTCAATCATTTTTTTCCCACAGATATTAACTGAGCACTTTTTATTTACTAAGAGTGATGCCAGAAGCTGAAGAGAGAAAAATGAGCAAAATAAATATGATCCTTGTTTTCATGTGCCTCATAATCTAGAAGGAGAAAGAAATTTTAATAAATCATTGCACAAATAAAGGGGTAATTATAAGTTGTGATAAATGCTGGGTAGAAAAATTAAAGGATTTAAGAGAAAGGATGTTGTTTTTAGGTGCCATCAAGTCAGTTCTGATTCATAGTGACCCTATGTACAACAGAACAAAACACTGCCCTGTCCTGCACCATCCTCACGACCAGTATGTTTGAGCCCATTGTTAAAGCCACTGCGTAAATCTATCTAATTGAGGGTCTTCCTCTTTTTTGCTGACTCTCTACTTTACCAAGCATGATGTCCTTCTCCAGAACTGGTCCTCCTGTTAACATGTCCAAAGTACGTGAGACGAAGTCTACCCGTCCTTGCTTCTAAGGAGCATTCTGGCTGTACTTCTTCCAAAACAGATTTGTTTGTTCTTCTGGCTGTCCATGAAATAGTCAATATTCTTTGCCAACAACATAATTCGAAGTTATCAGTTCATCTTCAGTTTCTCTTATTCATTGTCAAGTTTTCACATTCATATGAGGTGACTGAAAATACCATGTCTTGGGTCAGGCGCAGCTTAGTCTTCAAAGTGTTACCTTTGCTTTTTAACACTCCAGTGAAGTCTTTTTGCAGCAGCTTTGCCCAGTGCAATATATCAGTTGATTTCTTGACTGCTGCTTCCATGGACATTGATTGTGGCTTCAAGTAAAATGAAATCCTTGGCGACTTCAATATTTTGAAGTTTGAATAAGTATGGTGAAAGGATGCAACCCTGACACACACGTTTCCTGATTTAAGAGAGAGAATAGAGGTGTCTTATTTAAAGGGGGTCGAATAGACATCTTTGAGGAAGGAATATCACACTGAGACCTAAAGGGAGAGGTAGAAGTAGTAAGGGAAGAGTCAGAGAAGGTGTAGAGTATTCTAGGTAGAGAAAGAAGCACATTTGAAGATCCTAAGGTGGAGGAGATCTTGGATGGTTCAAGATACTGAAAGAAGTTCCATGAGAATGAAGTAAAGTGCACAAAGGGACAAAGTGCACGAAGTGCACAAAGATGAGGCTAGGAGAGTAGGTGGGAGAGAACACAGAGGGGTCAAGAAACTAAGATGAAGAGTAAATTGGAATTAAGAAGTAGAAGGGAACTCTTAAGGTCTGTATGGAAGTGGTGCAGTTTGATTAGGGTTCAGGGGGATTTTTCTTTTATTACATCTTTACACAGCAGTTTCTTCGATGCAGTAGGACTATGGATTGACGAGGTAGACATATATTTGATACAAGGATGTAGATTAGAAGAACACATCACAATATTTCTGAGAAAATTGAAGAAATATAATTTAGAATAGGGAAACAAGGTAGTCTAGATAATTTGGTGAAAGACAATGAAGCAGCATGTATGGGGTTACAATCAAGATGCTCAGAGATATTTTCCACCAAGGATGGGTAAAAAGTCTACTTAGGTGAATGTTTCACAGTGAAAGGATAATGCCGGTCACATAGCAAACATTCAGTAGCTTTTGGTTTGATTGACTTGCTTGGGACATAGGGATAAATGTCTCCTGAACTGCAGATACTCTCTTGTTCTTTTCAAAAAAGACTCCTTTCATCTTCATTGGGGGAATAGTAGTCTCTTTATTATAAGAGTATATAGATTTCTAATCTCTCAGGCCCAGACAAATGGATATATAGTTACACGATGCCCGTGGTGATGTAATCAGATGATTTTCTTTGAGCAATTCTACCTTTTTTTCTCTACCCCCTTTTAGTTTTTTTTAAATCTCTCACTTATTATCAGTTACTGGTAAAGGGTCAGCAAAACTCAAAATAGTATCTGTTTTTGCATCACTATCACAATGCTGTGAATTCCCTGGGTTGTACAAACAGTTAAATGCTCAGCTACTAAATGAAAGGTTGACAGTGAGTCAACCCAGAAGGGCCCCTTTAGAAAGGCCTAGAGACCTACTTCTAAAATATCACAACCCTTGAAAACCCTGTGGAGCACAGTTCCAGTCTGACACAGGTGGGACGCCCTTGTGTTGGAATTTACTTGACAGAGCTGGTTTATTACAATGCTGCATACCAATCCCCAGATGAACGTTCAACACCGTTTTTTTTTTCTTTGAAACGTCCTTCAGTTAATATCATTGACAAGATTCATGAAGGCACAGCTCCTCATAGGTTGTTGAATTTGCACCATGCATTTTAGGGGCAAAGCCTCTCATCAGAAAATAGCTTTTACTGCTGAGAAGGAAGACTAACCTTGTCCATCTCTCAAGTTGCCGGTGTCATTACGAGTCCTATTTGGAAGTGAGTTTAGCCCAAGAGATGAGGAGTTAGGCCAGGAGAGGATGAGAGAATGTTATTCCCAGCAGATCATCTGAGGGAGGAGGCTTCTGAACACTTGCTACCTTGAATTTGTCTTTCAACCTAATCCCTAATGGAATTCATCTGTGTTCTTAGCTGCTCACTTGTATTAAGTTACAAATGGACTCAACACAATAGTAATATCTTAAACTTATACAAACCATTTAATCATTCATTTTATGAAATAGTATATTAAGACCATCATATTAACCTCTTAGTTTTATTCATGTGGTAAAATCTCTTTCAATTTCAAGTATCAGAGATCTTTACCTGACTTTACAACAACATTTTTTATACTCACGATTAAAATTTCTAACAACAACCTTATGTTTCAGAATATTTATTGCTTTTAACTTTCACAAAATCATTCTCATTTTTCTAATATTCTATGTGGTCTTGTCTAAGTACTTGAGCAAACTGAAAGTCTTTAAGAACTTTTCCACCCCAAAAATTTCTGTAAAATTGGAATATAAAATCTTGAATGTGAAGTAAATATGGGTTTTATATGATTTTTGTTAAAAATGATTTTGCTTCAAGACAGGAAATTATTTGTTACATTTAAGAGCAAAATGTAATAGCTAATTCCTTAGTTTTTTTCAAGGTGAGTAAAATATGGGTAGTGATAACTATAGTGAAAATCTACTTAGTGATATCCCTAAATATTCAACTATACCAAGTGTGTACTACTCCATTTTGAATAGCAAATTTGGAAATCAAAACTACAAACTTTTTATTGCACACGTTTTAGGAGTAGAAAAGATACTGTATTTTTAGAGATTGATGATAATAATCATATGCCCTGATACCAAGACCTGTGGTTTACAAAGCTTTAAAAAATAAAAGAAATGTGAAGGCTAATACTATGAGAGCTTCCTCCACCATTTATAAAGACCAGACATGCCTTCAGGGAATGTTACCATCTGTTAGTAAAGATTGGGAAACCTCAGATGTCGTGGCTGAAAATATGTATATTTTCCAACATTTAGGGAGAATGATATCATTTCTTCTGAGTGAACTTGATTCCTACCATTCACTTAAATGGTAATTTAAGTTGGTATTGGGATAGCAAGGTCTACCAAATTTCATGGTAGTTCATTTATCCTGGAGTTTCTGATCAGTTATTGGGAATAAAAGGGTCTCACCCTGAAGCCTGGACAGTGATAGAGACATTAGATGAATTCCCAGTAGTAACAAACCAAAAATGAAAACCCTTGAGCATAATCCACAGCAAATAGCTTTAAGGAATTTCGTGGTGGCCATAGGGAGGATATTAGTGGGACTCTTTAGGCTTAGCCTAGTTAAGAGTCTGTTTTGCAGTTCTTGTCGTTTCTACTTTAAAGTCAGGAATTTTAAGTAGATTAGAATGAAGAATAGTGCAGTGCAGCATGCAGTTAACATTATACTGTTAATAATATTCAACTGAATTATTAATTTCTACCAGAAGTTGCTTTTAAAATAATCAGGATTAACTGTAGAAATAAGGATTGTTTTCCCCTCTTTGCTTCTGTATTCAAAGAATAATTCATTATAATTGATAACATCTTAAAAAAAAGAAATACAGCCACATGAACTTGTTATATTGTTATATATTAATGACTGATTATATTAACATTTGGTAGCTGTCTAATTCCTTATTTCAACAGGGGAGGGTAAAAAAAAAAAAAACACACAAAGGAAATTGTTTCCATTCAAATTGTTGAGCATTTTTCATCTTTAGAACCAGTTTGTTAAGAGGATAGTTTTGGGAATGATTAGCATGACTGGTTAAAATTGAAAGGTGCTGGTTTGCTGTTGCACACTCACTGGTGAAAGAGCAATTTGAAACATAGCACATAGGCCGGACTCGGAAGCAGAGAGCCTGGCAGATGGTACCACAGGATGGAGAAACTGCTGGCAGATGGCATGGACTATTTGAACGACAAAGATACTTTTGGCTATCAATGCTAAGAGTTGGAAAGAATAAAGAAGTCAACTCCTCCCGTGTTGCCAGCTTGTATATAGAAAATGTTTTGGCAGAATGGACACTGATAAAAAAGAAAACATTCAATTGTTAACTGCAAGGGAAGAGAAGAGTTGTTGTTATTAAATTTTATAAAGTGTGCTCCCTGTGGTGTGGTTTGAACATAGTTTCATCTAGAAGGACCCTTTAGAGATCATCTAAACCAACTTTGCCGACTGAATTTTCAGACACACTCAACTTTGTCTTTATTACTGAAAAGATACTTCTTTAAAACGATTTACAAAAGCATAATCTATGTTTCCTTTTCCAAGGGTTTACAAAAATCTTTATTGGTCACTCCATTTCTCTGATTTCATATTGTAGACTGACTCTGTAGCTTTACACTGTAAGGATTATGATTGGTTCTTGTTTCTCAAGTTAAGGTGCCCTCTGGTCATGCCTGGCATACTAAAATAATGTTTGGTGAAGTCAGGTCTGACTAACATGATATAACCAAAAACCAAGCCAAACCCGTTGCCATTGAGTCAATTATGACTCATAGCAACCCTATAGGATAGAGTAGAACTGCCCCATAGGGTTTCCAAGGAGCAGGTGGTGGATTTGAACTGCAGATCTTTTGGTCAGTAGCCAAATGCTTAACCGCTGCACCACCAGGGCCCCAAACACGATATGTAGACTTAGAGTTTTATCAGCAAAGGGTGTACATGTTTGTGTCTCTGAATTACTTTTGGGGCTATAGTTGTTACCACATGGATCACATTTGTTTTCCGGAGCTGCTGAAACCAGCTGTACCAAATAGGTGTTTAGTTCCTAATGGTTTCATTGGGGGCTGCTACAATCTTTATTTCTAGCTTTTTAACCTATTACTGCCTATTATCTCTTCCTTGTATGCATCTTTTTAGATATGTGTTTCCAGAATTAATTTATTTAGATGACTTTTATCTAATAACCTTCACTGACAAGCAGCACTTTAAATTGAAATACATAACCTGGTTGTTCTAAAAGTAATTATTTTAATACATCAAAAAGTATGTTAAGAAAAATATTTAGGAATGTTTAAAATGAAATTTAAAATTGAAACACATTGCCTAAAATAGAAAAACCGATCCCATATATAGTCTTGATGATTATTTCTCCTCAGCTCACTGGTATTCAGACTTTTGGTATCTCACTTATTCAGAAAACGACTGAAATTCTGGACGTAATTGAAAATGGTACTGAACTGAGATTAAAAGAGATAAGTAAATTATATTCAGAATGGAGTCACTGGAGTTGCCTCTGAATCACCCAAATTACCATTATAATGACTGTTTAACTTTTGAAAGGCCCTCACTCAGAGTTTACAGACTTACCTTACACAGTATTCTGTCAGTCTTCATTCTCTAATTTCTCAGTCCATACAAGTCAAGACTGGAAGCATCCAATTAGAATTGGAGGTCTGTAAGAGGGAAGCATGGGGGATAGACAGCACAGCTGATAGCTTAACTGAAAAGAGAACCCATAAAAATTACTTAATTACTAAAGAGTGAGATGATGGCTTGAAGACTTCAAGGAAAAAGAAAACCCTTATTTTAATATGCTTTAGTTAAGAAATTTAAAAGACATTTCTCAAAAAAAATAAAGGGTAAACATGTTGGCACTTAGATGGCAAATGTTCATTTTCTGGAATATACAAACAATTTAGAAACTTTCACTACATGCTTTATTATATAGAGTCTAGATTTTATATGGTTTTGTTAACCTTTAAATAATTTCTGTAGGTTAGAGATTATGTGTAAGAAATTTGTTGAGGGGAATATGCCTTTGTACATATAATAGCTACCCCCCAGAAGCCCCCCCCCAAACAGATGTTGTTTTTTCCTTCTCCTCATTTTGATAGTGAAGGTGGTGGTATAACCGTGGAACTGACCACTGGGTCATACAAACCAGGCAGCCCCCTGTCTGCCTTTAGTCTTAGGCAAGTCACATATCTTCATCTTTCTGGCCTTTTTTTTTTCACCTATAAATAAGGGAGTTGCCTTTTAATGTCCTTTCTACTTTTATTAATCCCTGAAGCTTTTCCTGTCACTCCAGAACGCAACTTATAAAAAGGAGGGAAAATTGGTATTGATTATTTTAAATCTATGACAAAGGAAAGTAAAATCTAAAAAGCATATAGTAATAGGTGTTTTATTATCAAACATTTTGGATATTAGTCCAAATTTATGACTAGATTCCTTTGTCTTTCAATGGCTGCTTCCTTGTCTGAAATGAGAGGTAGATCCAGCTGGATGAAATCTGTAAGATTTTCTGTATCAAAGACTGAATGATTTTTAGTTAAATTTAGTAAATTTAAATTCATGATTTCGTTCCTTTTTTTTCCTCTCCCCAAGAATGTCTTGTTAGAACACATGCATCTGTTCTTGTCTCTAGACCCCCACCCCTTCACTATTCCTTTTTTCCATCTGCCCGTTGATTCTACAATAAATGTTAAGTCTCTGAACTCTAGGAAGAGAGAGGTGAGACCTGACTCGTTCATCACTGCATCCATGGCTTGAGACCACCACAACCCCTCCTTGTATAAAGGAAGGTGCATCAGGGCATGGGAGGGCCCCTCATTTTCATTGTCAATGACATTAAACATAAAGAATTGGAATTTTCAGTAAGTTTTCACATAGAGGCAATGTTTACAATTGTTGTTAGCTTTGATGGTATCTTAATACAGACACAATGTAAATTAGACAAACTTTTGTTTGCTGGCTAAGAAATCTAAATATTATTTATAACATAATTGCTTCTCTGGGAATATATATTCTGGGCTCCAAGTAATTGATTTGAAAATGAACGTCTGTAAGGCAATCCATTTATAAGTTGAAAATAGCCTTTTGGCCACTGATATAGAAAGGTGTATCTGGAGAAGTATGGATGTTGACGTGCATGGAGTTTGCAGTGCCTCAAAGAGAAGTTGTTAGCATGTGACAAAAGAGGAGAGTGTTCCCAAATCAGCCATTGGCTTTCTCCACATGCACAGATTTTTACTTTAAGCAAAACCTTTCCAGAACACATATACTACAAGAGCAAAGTGAAACTGAATTTTGTGAGAACTGAATTTGAATAAGGGTGTCATTATTATAAACTTTGCCTATAGTTCCAAGGAAAATTTAAGTGGGTTATTTCATTTAAACTGTCATCTGTGTTTTGATTTTCCATGGAATGATCTTTTCATTGGATAGTGCTTCACTGGGAAAATCTTTTGATAGCAAAGAGATTTCTTCCTGTTCTATTTTTATGCCTTCATGTTTCTGTATATCTAAGTCACCCTCATCTTTTGCCTGGACTTCAAAATTACCCCTGGACTTCCATATTTGCCTCCTCCCCTCAATGTAATATAGAAACGAAAATAACCAAACCCATTGCCATTGAGTCAATTCTGACTCATAGTGACCCTATAGGACAGAGTAGAATTGCCCCGTCAGGTTTCCAAGGAGCACCTGGTGGATTCGAACTGTGAACTTTTTGGGAGCTTTAAAAATGGTAGTCATTATTTCATTTCCTTGATTAAACTTTCCAGTAACCACCTATTGACTTAGAATAAAATATAAATTTCTTACCAGAGACTTGAAAGGCCCTAATATTCTGGCCGTAGCCTACTCCTCCAATTCATCTTGAACCACAGTCCCTCTTTGACTCAACATGTCCTGGCTATACTGGCTTCTTTCTGTACTGCTGTAACACCCAAGCTCTTTCTTGACACAGAACTTATGCACTGGCTGTTTCTTCTTTTTGTTTCGCTCTTTCCAGAATCTTTGCATGACCAACACTTTTGTAGTTAAAGTATCCACACTAGAATACTGCTATTCAAAGAGGCCTACCCTGACCATCTTATCTATTATAAGTCTAATATTAGACCCATCACTTGCATCTCTCTTCATTATATAGCCGTGTTTTGTTATCTTCATAGCATCTGTTACTATCTGAACTAATTTTATTTGTTTTCTCTCCTTCTTTTGAATGTAAACTCTGAGACTGGGGTATTGTCTGATTTGCTTATCACCATGTCCCTGGTGCTTAGAACTATGTCTGACACAGAGTAATCCAACCTGCTGCCCTCCAGTCAATTCCAACTCATAGAACCCTGTAGGACAGAGTAGAACTGCTCCATTGGGTTTCCGAGGAGTGGCTGGTGGATTTGAACTGCACACCTTTAGGTTAGCAGCCGAACTCTTAACCACTGCTCCACCAGGGCTCTCTAACAAATTGTAGACACTCGTATATCTAAGTGAGTTAATTAACAAATGAATGGTTTGGGTATTAGATATATAGGTCAGAGTTTTTCAGCCTTGGCACTATTGACGTTTTGGGACAGATAGTTCCATGTGGTGGGGCTTTTTCCTGTGCTTTATAGGATGTTTAGCATTATTCCTGGCCTCCATCTAGTAGATGTAAGTAGCATCTACTCAATGTGACAACCAAAAATTGTCCCCAGACATTGCCACATATTCCCTGGGGGTGCAAAACTTGTCCCTAGCTGAGAACTACTTATATGGGTAGAAGAAGAGTAAATCCTAAGATTAGTGTAGTAGAGTGGTATGATATGCAAGGAATCCATTCCCAACATTTATAAGATGTGTGAACTATGCTTTTATTTTTTGATCTCTGAGCCTTGGTTGTGAGTTATCATGGGGATTAAATGGCTTGACCAGTGTGCTGCATTTGCTTTCTGGACAGATATGACCATCAGCCAGAGCTAGCCTCCTGTCTTAGTTGTCTAGTGCAACTGTAAAAGAAATACCACAAGTGGATGGCTTTAACAAAGAGAAAACGTATTTTCTCACAGTCTAGTAGGCTGTAAGTCCAAATTCAGGGTGTCAGCTTCAGGGGAAGGCTTTCTCTCTCTTTCGGTTCTGGAGGAAGGTCCTTGTCATCAGTCTTCCCTTGGTCATGCTCTGCTCCCAGCACTGCTTCTTGGTGGTATGAGGTCCCCATGTCTCTCTGCTCACTTCTCTCTTTTATATCTCAAAAGAGATTGGCTTAAGACACTACTTCATCTTATAGACCCCGTCAATATAACTGCTGCTAATCCATTTTATTACACCATAGTGATGGGATTTACAACACACAGGGAAATCATATCAGAAGATAAAATGGTGGACAATCATGCAAGGGAATCATGACCTAGCCAAGTTGACAGATATTTTGGGGGGACACGATTCAATCCATGACACCTCCCAACTCGTTAGAAGCAGTTTCCCCTCTCAACCTCAACATGTGTCTTCAGTGACAGCTTATAGCAGACACTACTATTATCGTCTCCATCCTTATGTCCTGTGTAGCACAGAAATTTTTTTTTCACTCTTAATCGATTGGCCATTACTTATATCTCCTAGAGAAAGAGTGAATCCTAAGATTGAATACTAACAGTCAAATACATCCAGAGTGTTCAAAACCTATTTCCACCATCTGTTAGCCATGTAACTCTATGTTGTGGTTGCTAATTCTCTGTGAGCATTAGTCGTGAGTTATTGTGAGGTCTAAATGAAATAATATAAGTGAAAAACTGCAACAGATCTGGGCACGTAGTAGATGCTTAATACATGTGAACTCTCCTCTCTCCCACTGAATTTTGTAAACCATTGGAACATGTATGTGTGTATGTGTGTGTGCATGTATATACACATATGCACACATATATATGCATAACATTCAGTAATCAATGTATTAATTCAAAAATACTTAATAATCACCTATTTATAGATACCTGACACTGTTTTAGGTGCTGGAAATGGAGCAGTTTTAAAAAATACTGCAATCAACGACAATTACATGAAGACATTCACAGACATCACTGTCTGTACTCATTCCATTTCAATAATAGATGGTGAAATTATTTAAGAAATGTCAGCACAACATTATGTTTAATATAGTATCTTTTGAGTTTGTAGAGAGAACTCTAAGTACACAGTGAAAGACAGAATAAATATTGCCAGCTGATATGTGTATAGGTCCACTCAGAAGAGAAGCAGCCAACTGGGCGTTTAAGAGCCAAGTAGGGTATAATCTTTGGGAGTAATTCGGTTCAGATATAGATGAAAGTAATGTCAAAGACATTACTGAGATCCCATTTAACTGAAAATCAAACTGAATATCATTGCATATGGATCTGATTAGCATTGGTTTTACCATAGAGGCTTTTTTTTTGTTATTTTTTTAGTAGCCGTGATGAGCTGGGTGGTCATTTGGGCAATACTCAAGAGTATGCCATGTTCTTTCTGGCATTCTGTCCCTTTTCTGTATTCCGTTTCCTTCCACCCCTCCTCTCTCCTTCCTTTTCTTCTTTTCTGAACATGGTATTAATTTTAGTGTCTAACACAATTAAATACTGTTGAGTTTTTGACTCAGGCAAATCAGACTGATTTGGGCATTAGAAATGTAACAGTTTTTCAGCTTGATCTTTGTTTCTGGTTTATTGCACTTCTGAATATCCTGAACACTCAAATTAGTAGTTTAAAGTCTGCATTGGTGGTGAAATACATTTTTACATTGTTTGGAAATTTTTGTGTATTTTCCTGTTTGAGAACATCCGGCTAGGGCTGAATTTCCTCTCAGGGAATTGGGTGAAAATAACTTTTTGCAAAACGTGACTGCATCATCCCTGAGCACCATTACAACATGCTTAACGGGCTGTAATGGTATTTTTATTATCTTATAACCTCAACGTGTTTGAAGGTCTTTAAAATGCACCTTTGAGTATTGTTCCATGTGCTTTGTGTCCTTTGAATAAATATTATACCCCTATTGACTTTTTAATTTTGAAATTTGCTAACAGTAATTAAAGAGAAATCCCTGATCGTTTTATACTTTTGCCACTTCGTTTCACATAACTTCTAACATTTTCCAGGAATGTATCTAGGAGTCATTTGTCTGTTTTGAATGGGTGTTATTTGGTTGTTTAAAAAAAAAAAAAAATCCCAACAATGCTTTGTTAATCTCTAACTGGTGCTATGAGGCAAACTGGAAATGTTTGAAATGTTGAAAATGACTACATTAGACCCTGTACCATGAAAAAGTGTATCAGAGGAAGGGGCATTTTGGGCTAGTAAGTCATCCTTGTGGCCTAGGTCTTAAGGATGGAGGGAGTTGGGCTTGAAAGGCTGAGTACCGGTTAAATGCATGAACACTTAGCCATCCTAGTGTAAGCACGATTGTTGTCAAAAATGGTCTTCACATCTCACTCATTTCTGGGATTCATGATGGGCTTATGTAAGTTATTAGCCCTCTTTATGGCTTTGGCCAAACTGGGCTCCATAGATGTATAGGTTCTGTAGTTAACTACCAGTGAATGTGGCATAGTTTGTCAAGAATAATTTAAACGAGACTATATGTAATTATGTGTTATTGTTTATTGGAAATTTACAATAAGCTGAACAGAGTACTCAGTGCTTTAAGAATTTTCATTTAACCTTCACGAGGCAAACAGTGTTATTATTCAGTTTTTAAATGGGGAGATTGAGATTTATAGGGATTAAATAATATACCCACAGTCTTAGTGCCAGTAAATAGTGAATGTATGGTAAAGGGATTCAGTACTATTTTTAATAGATATTTTTATTAGATTAATAGATCTATTTTTAACAGATATTGTTAAAAACTATCTACAGTCATGCCTTAGCTATAGAATTTCAATGCTAAAAAATAAAATAAAAACTTTAGAAACCATCCAGCTTTCTTTTCCCCTCTATCACCACCCATATTTCAAATGAGGACCATGCTGATCCCAGAGAGTTTCTGAGTTTTCCTTCAAAATAGTCTTGATTAAGTTCTATTACTTTAGCAATTTTCTGGGAGGGTTTATTTTTTTACTGTATTTTGTATGAATATTAGTTTATTATATTTATTATAAAAGCTCTAGATTTAGACAGGGTTGAGTCATATTTAAATCTGTAATTTAGAGTTTCTGAATCTGTTGAATTGATTTGGTTGCATTGAAGTAGGAGGCGGTTGAGGTAAGGCTGGTTGAGTTGGGTGAGCTCCATAGACCCTGCATCTATGGTAGAGACCTGATACAGTGGTGATTAAGTGGGAAGAGGATGTGACTCTGCTAGTTACCAGTTAATATTTAAAAGCCAACAACAGAGACTCAAACTACTGTATGTGTCTACCCATCCATCTACAAAATATGTAAAATCATTACTAGAACAGTAAAGTGGGTTGTTGCCTGTGCCTGGTCACTTTGATATTCATATTTTAGGCTGCCTGATGTTGGTAATTTTTTTTTCCATTTAAAAGCTTCTGTTGCTACAAGTTTTCAGCTTTTTATACTGATCAAATGTGATTTGTAAAAGCAAGGAGGCATTATATGATATGATTTGTATTTTTTTTTTCTGTACCATGGTTAGAGATGAGGCATTGTGGTCTCTTTCGTTATTTTAGTGTTTTTCAAAATTGTGTTTGGAAACCCACTTGAGGAATATATTAAAGGATTCTTATTTAGAAATTCTGGGGTGGGTCCCAAAGCTGTGCTCTCTCCACCCACCAGGAGATGTAGTTCATAATCAAACTTGGAGCAATACTGTTACTAGTAAGATTGTGCTTCTGATCTAAGAGTTCTCTAATATCCTTCATCTAAAAAAGAAATACTTAGCTTGTTAGGGCACCAGCAGTTTCTCTCTTCTACCAAATATGAAATTGGAACCTTGGGGATAAATTTATTCATCTTTATAGGGCCTATTTTTAGGAATACCTTTAGAAGGCCTAAAAACAAACAAACAAAAAATTATGATGAGTTCTTTGATGTAGTATGAAGTTTTCTTTTTAATGTAGACTGTTTCTGTTGACTGTGGTTATTTTTAGCTAGTCTTGTGGCATTGGGCTGAGGCATGCAGGCAATTAACATTTTTCTTTTTTAGGATCAAAGAATACTGAAAATGGTGAGAGAAGATGAAACTATGTGGATATTTAGTCTAATCTATACTTTCAACTTCTGAGTATTCTCTCCCTTGCTCAAGTGTTTTGGAATTATGTTTTAAAGATGAAAGTGTATTTGTAATGTTTAGTTCATAATTAAATGTCAGAATGTCCTGGTCTTCATAATGATAGTGGATCATTATGATAGGTGAATCACATCCATTATACTGATCAAATGTGGTTTGTGAAAGTAAGGAGGCATTGTATGATGTGATTTGTATGGGATTCTGTACTCCCAGTTCTCTGTTTTTTTAGCCATTGGTGAGCATGGTGTTTTCTGTTAGTGCTACCACTAATATGAGAGCAGAATGAATAAGCCACTGTGTCACCCCTTTCAGAATCTCTAGGGGTAGAATTAGGGGTACACATATGTACCACTGTATTCTGAGGGTAAGATTATGGAAGGGGGCAAGAAAAAAAATCCAAATTACCTACCAAAAGCTCAGACACACTCAAATGATTCAGCTTGCTTCCACTAATTAAAACACATGGTATCAACAAAAAATTCAAAACAGAAAATACTTGGGTATTTCTAGAGTGCTCACCAAATACCTGTGCATTGTTTGGATGCTAGGTTTTGACACTGTGGGCAAGAGAAGGGATAGTACTTAGTAAATCCTTAGACTTGTGCTAGGGATTTTATTCTTAGAACATGGCAGGAAAGTTAAGTGATCATAACTTCATCTTATAGATGAGGAAACTGAAGGCCATACAATCTGTCTATATCCAAAGGCTATGAATTTCTCATTGTCAGTCACAACCTCTGAGTGGGGTATAATGGAAAGGTTGGATGGAGTGGGATGGGGCTTACGATATCACTAATAATAGAACTATGATTTCCATCTTGAAGGGTACCATGTCATAGGTCCCATAAATTTTTATTTATAAGGGACAAGTGGACATTAAAGAAAAATGTTGTGGGGACTTTGAGGACGGAGACATCTTGTAGCCGTCATGAAAAATGTCTTTGTAGAAGAATCAGAACAAGTTTGATGGTAAGGATCTGTATTACTCAAGAGAAATGGA
The DNA here is from genome assembly GCF_024166365.1 of Elephas maximus indicus. NCBI lineage: Eukaryota > Metazoa > Chordata > Mammalia > Proboscidea > Elephantidae > Elephas > Elephas maximus. The sequence goes on from NC_064824.1 coordinate 103,644,010, forward strand.
GAGGGCATTCCAGGTTTGGAGTATACTTAAGCCAAGGTAGGAAAGAGAGCTGATGATCAAGGTGAATGGGAGGAGCCTGTGTTGAGGAGATAATAAGAGACCCTGGGAGAAACTTGAACGCCAGGTTTACAAGCTTGGACGTTACATTAGTTGCAATGGTGAGCATTTTTATGTTGTTGGACAAGTGTCGATCATGAAAAATACTAGGATTAACCAAGAGAAAGTATGCTTATTAGATCTGAGGGTGAGGAGACTAGAAGTTTGGTAAGGCCAATTTGGAGACTATTCCACTAACAGGGAGGGTTGAGATGATAAATGTGTGGCTTTGAATGGTAGCATAGAGAATAGACAAGAAGAGATAGATTTGAAAGATGAATGACAGAGAGCTTAGTGGCTGAGTGGGACCAAAAGGACTCCTTACTACAAGCTAGGGGTGTCCAGGTTGACTTGGATCATCTGATCACTTTGTTAGACAAAATTAGAAAATCAACACTCATGTTGAGGAGCTTGTAAAAATAGCAAATAATTAAATATACCCTTTTATATTATGTTGTATAAAATCAACTTGGAAATTTTGTTGTCTTCAATTTTGACTAATACCTATAAAAAATCAGTTGTTTAAAATTAGAGATAAATATAGATAATATTTCCTTTGTGTCTTTTGAATATTTTGTTTGGAATCGAACTAGTAAAATTGGTTTAAATACCAATTTGTTGTGATTGTTTTTACATTTGTTTGTTTTGAGCTGTTCGGTAACATGATATTTAGAGAATTTCTCATCCATTTGAAAATATTTAAAATGGGCTTAAACATTTTTAAAAACACTGTAATAAAGGAATTATGATGCTGTTTAATTTTTTAATGCTAAAGCAAACTTCAGCTCCTTATGTTTTGAAGTTTCTTGTAGTATGATTTGATTTGAATTTATTTAGATAAATTCTGTTTAAAGTAAATGTTCTTCCTGAGATTTCCTTTAATTTTAGGCTCAAAATTATCTTCCTACCTGGGCTTTCCTTAATAGTTTATAGTATTCTCCTATTTAATTTTTGTGTTTTCATAACAAAGAGATATTTGTAGACTATTCATGAATTGTGATTGTTTTAAAATGAACCCTTTCTTCAGACTTGTTATAAATTTCTTTATTTACTGGATACGGTAGACAATTTTGGAAACCCGGGTGGCGTATTGTTGGCGTAATAGTTAAGAGCTATAGCTGCTAACCAAAAGATTGGCAGTTCGAGTCCACCACGCACTCCTTGGAAACCCTATGGGGCAGTTCTACTTTGTACTGTAGGGTCGCTATGAGTCGGAATCAACTCGACAGCAACGGGTTTGGTTTCGGTTTGGTATAGACAATTTGGAGCCCTGATGGCATGGTGGTTAAGAGCTTGGCTGTTAACCAAAAGGTCGGCGGTTTAAATCCACTAGCTGCTCCTTGGAAACCCTATGGGGCAGTTCTACTCTCTCCTGTAGGGCTGCTAAGAATTGGAACCAAAGGCACTTAACAGCAACAACATTGACAATTCAAAACAGACTCTTATTTGAATAAAAATACTAATCGTGTCATATTTCTGCATCATATCCTGACTCATCTATGGATTTTTACTTTAAAAGTGGCTTCCTCTTTGTTTTCCTAAGCTCAAGGCAGAATTCAGAACACTTAGAACAATGTGTGAGGCAAAAGAACATTTAAATGGGAAAAAATGTTCAGTTCTAATCCCCCCTCACATATATGTTCTATTTTTAAAAAATAAAGCACTGAAAAAGTAAATAATAATGATATGAATGATTTCTTTATTAAAAATCACCTGTCAATTAACTAATGAATATTCTTTTTCATCAGTGTTAATTGACAAATTTTCTGCACTTAGGAAGCCAGTGCTTGCACAGTGGTTTCATTTGATGGTTGCTGAAATCCCTTTTATGTTTTGGTAGCATCATGGTGGGTGTCATTGTATATCGTTTCCTGAGTTCCTTAGTCTGGAGCTAGATGGAGCTGTGAGATCTTTTGTAAATGTGTGCGAGGTTTGTGGTTCTTCTTCAGATCTGCTGGTGACAGAGCCTGATGCCCATTTTTAACGTCCTCTCGCCTCTTTACTCTTAACGAGAATGTAAAAGAAAATTTCTTGGACTTTAAAAATACTGTCATTAAAGTGGACAGATAATTCTACAGTTTTCTAATTATAATTTGTTACTGAGCAGCTAAAACACACACACAAAAACTCTAGAAACCAAAACAAAGAGGAAAAAGTAATCACAGGCTACAGATATACCTAACCTTTAACTGTCTTAAAGCCAGATTAAATGCTTTATCTTAAAAAAAAAAAAAAAAAAAAAAGCCGTGGTGGCACAGTGGTTAAAGTGCTTGACTGTTAACCTAAAGGTTGCTGGTTAGTGCTGGTTAGTACCCACCAGCCACTCTGTGGGAGAAAGATGTGCCACTCTGCTTCCTTAAGGATTTATATAGCCTTGGAAACCCTGTGGGGCAATTCTGCTATGTCCTCTAGGGGTTTGTTTTGTTTTTGGTATCTTTAACAAGACATTTGTATTTGTTTTGTTTTTCCAAAACAGGACAGTGCTCTCAGAAATTCAGAAAATGATGGACAAGGGAATGTATGGCAGTTGTTTCAGGATTCATCTTCCAGTCTCTAAATACACACACACACACACACATATATGTGTGTGTGTATTACATACAGTATGCAATTATAGATATATAATTTTGTGTATATATTAAATATATAAAAAAAAAAATCCCAAAAAACCAAACCCACTGCCATCGAGTCGATTCCGACTCATACCGACCCTATAGGACAGAGTAGAACTGCCCCATAGAGTTTCCAAGGAGCCCCTAGCAGATTTGAACTGCTGACCTCTTGGTTAGCAGCTGTAGCACTTAACCACTACGCCACCAGGGTTTCCAAATATATATATACAATATATATAATTCCACGAAAATGTAAAAAGTGTTTCACAAAGATGATTGAAGAGTTTTGCCAGAAAAGTTTTATTTAGAATCTAACGGTAAATGGTTTTCACAGCTTCTGTGTACATAGGGATGTTTAGAAGGTCTCATCAGTGAATCTTGTCCATGCCTACGGAATGCTTTGGAAGAAAATGCTGTTAGTTTTCTGTGGGTTTGTTTTGTTTTGTGCTCAGCTCTCTGTTGGGCCAGCTGTGCAGTTGTCTCAACTTTCTGTTCAGTGTGTTTAAGTCCTGAGAAATAAGCCCAGATTGCTGTCCTACTGCTTAATATTTGTTAGAACAAAAGTTTGTTAATGGTCATCTGCTTACTTTGAAAAACTAATAGTAATATATTCTTCTGTGTGATTCTCTAATTGGATTAGCCTTAGCTCTGCAACATTCAGATATTTGGATTGTTGTGTGGATGATTTTCATTTGCCTAATTTGACTGAAATAAAATACTTATTTGAATTCTACGCTTTCTTTGTCTTGCTTTTTAGGTCACTTGTAGACTTAACCCAAATCTCTTATTAGGAATGGATCTCCTTAAGGTTTGCTCTTCTCTGTATTCTGTTCTTATTTGCTTCTCAGATCTAGAGAGGAATAAACAGTGTTTCTTTCAAATACTGCTTCAGAAGGCACAGGGATAGGGAGGTCGTTCTTGGTTTGGCTTTAATAAGCACTGTTGTCTTTAGCTGCCACCCATTCTGCCCCGACTCATGGCGACCCCATGCAAGATGAAATCTGACCGTTGTGATCTACAGGGTTTTCACTGGCTGATTTTTCAGAAGTGTATCACCAGACCTTTCCTGCTAGTATGTCTTAGTCTGGACGCTCTGCTGAAACCTGTTTAGCATCATAGCAACACCGAAGCCTCCACTAACAGACAGGTGATGGCTGTGCATGAGGTGTGTTGGCTGGGAATCAAATCCAGGTCTCCAGCATGGAAGGTAAGAACTCCACTACAGACCCACCAGTGTGCCCTTACTAAGTACTTACTGCTTTTTAAGTATAAAAGCCCTGCATCTGAAGCATAGAGTATCTTATTTGTTAGATTTTCTTACATCTGAAAGTTCCTTGAGCAATGCAAAATGTATAGGAAAAGGATATGCACTAAAACTTCTTTTCAGGCAGAATCTTATTCAGGACCTACTTGTTCGCTCTTTACACGCAGTTTGACTAGGCATCCTTATCAGCCTCTTTCCTTAAACAATGCTAAAAAGGAATTCATATTCATGGTCACCTGCTCTCGATATTATTCTATTTGGTTCTCAGTGCGGTATTACGTGATAAAGCCTGTCAGTTCCATTTTAACAGGTAAGGCAACTATAGCTGAGAGGGTCCAAGCCCTTGGTCTAAAGTCACATAGCTAGGAAAGTGGATGGTGGGAGATTGTAGGAAGCTGTAGGACTTCCTACAAATGGAATCATAATTTCTACTCTTTGGGGCTTGGCTTCTTTCACTCAACATAATGTTTATAAAGATCATCCATGTTGTGTGGTTTAGTCTTTTTTATTGCTGACTAGCATTCTATTGTATGACTATATCAGTTTGTTTCTTTATTCCTCTACTAGGCTATTTTAATGTGTGTGAAGTGATCTCTTGTGGTGGTTGTAATTTTCCTTTTCTTTTTTTTATGGCTAATGACACTGACTTTTTAAGAATTTTAAAGTTTCTTAATCTATGTTTTTAACAGCTCTGTTGAGATAAAATTTACATGCCATACAGTTCTCTGTGTGTGAACACACCAAGTTGTGCAATTAAGTGGTTTTTAGTGTATTTGCAGAGGTGTGCAACCATTATTATAATCCAATTTTAGAACATTTTCATCACTTGGAAAAGAAACCTTGTATCCATTAGTAGTCACTCCCATTCCTAATTTATATATTTTTAAAACATGTTTTATAATTTTATGAATTCTTTGTCAATGTCCCAGTAAATGCTATATTAGCCCTATGTCCACCCACAGTGAGCATGAAGATGGGGGGTACCTTTTCAAGTTCCTTTGCAGAGCATCTTGTGGAAATCTTCAGGTGAGGTCTGTGAGAGCAGTGCTTCTCAATTTGAAGGTGATTAAATTGGTCTGTAGTGAGCAGAGATCCTGTACCTCTAATGAGTTCCCACATGACACCGGTGTCTCAGGTCTATGGGACCACACTTGAGCAGCATGGTAAGAGGTTTTGGCTGGCAATATCTTGAAAGAAGGACTGTGTGGAAAAGCTTATATTGGCTTGTAGCATTTTTAAAATACCATGATTTATATGCAGAAGACATTTTTGTTCTCAGAACAGTAAATCCATTTCGAGTTTTTAAAAAATTCATCACACGTATTTGTAGGTAGGTGAAATAGAAATGGACTTTAAAAGTTTTATCACTAGTTCATTGATAGTTTACTAACAACCCTGCTGAAGAATGAGCGAGAAGCAACTGTGCAGGGAGAGTTTTTTAGGGTCTCATTAGTGACTGACTATGAAGTAAAATTTCTTCTAAGTCCTTCACAGGGTCTTCTCTTAAATTCTGGCACTACACTCTTACTGGATGCTCTCAAAGCCTTTTGAGGATTTAGGATGAAGAGGGAATTGTACTCAGAGTTGGGAACTGTGGCAGTGGAGCCAGTTGTTAGACGTTGGCCTGGTCCTCTGTAAACACAGCAATGTCCATTCCTGCCTCAGGCGATGGGGTATTAGTTAAATGACAATCAAAACGCAGATACAACACTAAAGAATAACATTGAAAACATTTTAGCTTAAGTCTTTTGTCTCATAAAGTGCAATAATCCAGGGGCTCATTTATAGAGCCCTTTTTGCAAATATAACATCCTTAACTAATCCCATGCTTGGTAAAAGCTATGTATAGGTACTTAGTTTAAATATAAATGTTTTCTTAAAGTTGGCTATAAAGAACACTTCTGTAGAGCAAACCAAATTGTTCTACTATTCTCCATCATATAATAAGAGATATATTTCAATTGTCAAAACAATTGTTGGGTTAAGTTAAAGGATTTTGAGTTTCTGCAAATACATATACAAATGGCAGATACCGCATTATACTCTAAGCCTTGGCGGTCATGTAGACCTAATAGATAATTTGCAAGGGAGCTTATACATCTTGGCTTTTGTGTTTTTAATTCTTCTATCAAGTTGCAGCTCTGCCTGTACTCTGCGACTCGTGCCACCATCAGGCATGGAGCCCCATTTCCGGACCTGGTGACCTCCAGGCACCCAGAATCTTGCTTCCTTGGGTTGGTTTTCCATCGTGTCCAATTCTTATTAAATCCTAAATTGTATTAAGGTATTAAATTTTGCCAGTAGGGGCCACTGGCTTACATTGTCTGAAGCCTTGACTGAAAAGCCTTTCTTTAAAGGATACCAGCTATGTAAATCAAAGCTCTCCATTATAGACTTTTTGCATGGTGAACTTATTTAAAGTGAAGTAGACAATTCTTCCTGTCACTCTACTAAAAATATCACCAAAGGTGCCAGTGTTTCATGAAGGCTCACTATGCGATGACTTTCTGGATTGAAACAGAAAAACACTAGTAATTTTGTCAAGTAGTGGAGGTGCAGCAAATTAAGGTTTATTTAGTGATGGTAATAATTTTACAGACAGGAGAACTCTGTGTTTCTACTCCAGTCTAGCCAAATACCATGTGTCAGTTTAGAAACACCAGTTAGGGGCCCTACATTGTTGTTTTGTTCATTTCAAAGAAAAGTCTAGCTCCAGCAATTTAACTGTTTCTTGTGTGTTCTTAGAAGTGAGTAACTTCCTCAGACTGCACATATTAAATTAGTTTCAATTTCCTGCCAAAATTTATAGACGTGTTGTAAATGAAAAAGCTGCCTCTGCTCTTCATTATCACTATACGTTATAGTTTTTTAAATAAAAATGTTGTTTACTTGCACTTACTTTCAGGTATTAAACTACAGAGGCATCCATCAACAGTTCTGCTGGCACTGTAAGGAAAAAAGTCAAGTAACTGCACACCTAGCTTTAGTGTTACAGCACAGAGTTAGTGTTACAAGGTGACTTTGATACGTCAGAAAAGCTAATTATGTCCCATCAAAGGACTAAAGAAATTGCCTTTTTTAATGAAAAGTGTTTTATAGGAGGTGACAATGATCTTAGGCAAAGCAGTAAAACTGGGAGTATAATTATATAAATTCTTTAAATTCTTATTAGACTTAGCTAATTGACATGTTACTATCCAATAATGCAGAAAACAATATTGTTGAACATAAAAACCAGAACAATGGCTTTGAACTGTAGAGAGTCTAGTCTTAAATGGAGTCTCTCTCCACACTTTTGCATAAAAATATAGTCTCATTTTTTTCCTAACATATGTACATATATGTTTTTATGTTGAAACAAGACTATAGCAGAGTTGTGTAAGAACTGTTAGCAATACATATATGCACCTTAAAGTTAAAAAAAAGACATAATTTTTCTAACCACGGGTAATAAATTACTTAAGCCTTTCACTTTCATGAGAGTAGATTGTGTGTTTATGTATGTGTGTGTGTATTGATACATACATATGTGAACGTAATCTTCCTTTCTTTTGAGGCACCATATCAAAGGTGAATGTGAAGTGAGTCCTGCTGTTTTGAATATCAGGATTAAGAGCAGAACTTTTTTATTGTTAGCTTTGACAGAATGTATGTGATTATTAATGATGTCTTTTTTTAGAAAATTGTAAATTATAGGAATGCTGCACAGGAAGAAAGAAGTGAAGCATACAGTAGTTATTTAGGTTTACAAGATTGAGAATGATTTTTTTTTTCTTTACAGAAAGTTCAGTACTTAAAGCAGAAAGCTATAATTGATGGTTGCTTTAGCTGCCCTTAGCTATGTGGGATGTGGAAAGATGGATGCTATAAATGTTTTGCTCCAGTCATTGTCATCACTTCAAAACGGTTCAATCGTAGCTGTTTTGTAGGGAAGGCGCAGGAAGAAATGACTTCTGGAAATCTTCTATAATGATGACCATTCAGTTTTTAAAAATTGCAAATATAAAAGAAATGAACCCATTTTTGTTACTAGATGCCAGCATGGTTCCTGAGGCTCCCTGGGTTTTTTTTTTTCTTCCTGGCATTTTAGGCAGTGGTCCAAGCAGAGACTGCAAAAGGGCAGCCAACAAAGCCCAGTTGGCTTAATGCTTGGGGGAGAGAACCCCTCAGGTCATGGTTAGGACTATTTGTATTTATGATTCTAAAATGTTATTTTATTTAAAGTGAAGCCTTGGAGTATCAACTGGGCCAGATTATAGCTCTCTGAACTGTGAGTTAAGTGGTAGTTGGGGTTTTGGTGTTATCCTCATCCTAACTCATGTTTTGTAACACTGGGCAAAAAAACCTTACCTCCTTGGGTCCTTGAGTATCTGTAAAATGACATGGTCAGCTCTGGAATTGCTTAAATCCTGTGGCAATACGATGCTCAAGGAGGAAACCAATGTAAAAGTTGACAACTTATAGGAATCTGTGCCGGATATCTTAAGGCAAATATCTTAATGGGTTATGGGCATAGTGCAAGACTCTGAAATAACTCTCGATCGTGCACAGTGTTATGTCTTTTATAACGCTACCGAAGACTGTCTTTCATCAGCATTTAAAGACTGGGGATTGAATACTTGGTTGGAGGTGGTTTGGCCTGTATACTTACATGTGCTTAATCACTTTTTGTACTTACAGCTCATAGCTTGATTGTGAAACCAGGTTTGCAGATCCTGGGAATCACTTTTTTTTCTTTTTTCTGCCAGTGCTGGGTTGGCCGGCCAACAAAATCCAGGTGCCATACTTCACTCTGATGATTAGTAGAGTTTCAGTGGGAAAGAAAGGCAGGATTCTTTTCACTTTGATTGTTTTATTAAGTGTGAAATAGCTAAGCATTCCTTTATATTGATCAGACATAATGTGACTGTTCTAAAGGATTTCTTTTTTTGATGTACCTGGATTTTGTTTCTCAAAAGGAATAGATTAGATCCGTGATTTTTTTTTCCAAACTGTCAACTTCTGATATGTGGAGCTCACTCTATAAAATGACTCCCTTCTCTGAGATATTATTCTTATTTTTCAAAGGGGCAGTCAAAGCCCTGAAAAGAAGGGTTTGCTATAGATATTCTTTAAGAAAACTTAGAAGAGCTGTATGTGATTTGACATCGTTTAGCATGTTGGATCTATCAGCTGTTCTCTATCTCCATCTTTGGCTGTTTGCCTGCAAGTTCCAAAGTATGCCAGTATGCTCTGCTGTGTTCCAAACTGCGATATATGATATAAAGCCTTGTTATCTCCTGGAAATGAACAGCTGATGTGGGGCTGCACACAAATGACTTTCCCATGGACAGGATATCTGGTCTAACTACTTTAAAAAATGGTATAACCCTACAGGGAACTCTAGCTAACTAATGCAATAATTACCTAGGAGTGGAGCCAACATCCTGCAATTATATTAGAACAAACGTGCTGCAGTGTTTCTGTTTATGCATGTCCTTTGGCATCTTGAATTAATATTTTGTTGTATTTTATTTTTAAAAAATCAGCCAGTGAAGCCTTGGAAGGAGAATCATTGGAGTTACCTCTTGTGTAAGGTTAGGAAATGTCTTGTCTGTGAAACTTCTTCCATCTTGACAAAATAATCTCACATCTCTGAAAATAATTGATGTCTAGCTCATTGTTAAGTAGAGACAACCATTTTCTTGTGGTCTGTGCCTTAGAAAAAGATAGCGTATTAGATGTTATCTTTAGCTACTTAACTTTTTCTTCTACTTTTTTCCAGAGTATGTCAGTATGGCCAATATGTTCTTTTTACTTGTCTGTGTGCGTGCATGTGTGTGTATATGTATGTGCATGTGAATTTCCATTTTCAAAGGTATAATTAAATTACTTCAACCCTTTAAAGTTTTTTTTTTTTTTTTACTAAATACAATCAGAGTAATAAGACTCAACATTTACAAGTTAGTAAAACTTAATGACAGCCATTTCTTAAGCAGGTTGCTGTGTATTTTATATATAACTTTGGTTATATGTAACACAGTAAAGTTTAAAATTTTGCTTGTTAACATCAGAGAACAATGAGGAAGACTTAGACTACCCCCCCCCCCTTTCTTATATTCATGAACAATTTACCATTGTCATTTTCAGAGTCTGGGGGAAATTAGTTGTTTTAACGTCTGTATCTCAATCTGACAAATGAGAAAGCATGTATGATCTTGGTAATGGTCCCCAGCAGTAACATGCTGATGCTAACTCTGTAGGCTTCTTTGAAAGGCAAGTTCCTGGTGGGTTCTGAACAACTGATTATATTACAATGAAGGTGCTACAGTAGGTAGCTCAGAGGCTGTATGCATATTTTATTGTCATTTTTTTTTTTTTTTTGCCCTCTAGTAGGCCCTCTCTCAGGGCTACCACAAACTCGGTGGAACAAAATGCTGGCTTGTCCTGTGCCACCCCTATGATCACTTGCAGATCAAGTCATTGTGGTTCATAGGGTTTTCACTGGCTGATTTTCAGAAGCAGACTGTCAGGCCTTTCTTCCTAGTCTTAGTCTGGAAGCTCTGCAGAAACCTGTTCAGCAGCATAGCGACACACAGACTTCCACAGACGTTTGAGTAGTGGCTGTGCTTGAGGTGCCTTGGTTGGGAATCAAACCCAGGTCTCCCATATGCAAAGCAAGAATTCTGTCACTGAACCACCAGTGCCCATGTGTATTTTATGTGGACTTTATGTGGCAGGCATCATTTATCACCCTCTAGGCATTTCTCTTCTTTTCTCAGAACTACAAGGGGGTGCTTTGCACCATTCCTAATATCTTAATATAGAATCGCAGGTCTCTGGGAGGGACAAAACTAGATCCTTTCCCAATAACTGGTATTGCACAGTGACTTTCTTCAGAAGGTCCAGTGGATAGCTGACAGCCTTGGCTGAAACATCTCTGAGACACATACATTCTGGTATCAAGCAGTGCAGATACCTTCTTAAATATTCTCACATGCATGGCAGATTATCCTTTTTAACTCTAGCAAAGGATAGAGCGATGTGTCAACTGCACTAAAACACAAAGCTTCAAGCTGCCTGGTGAACTGACATTCACTACTTTGTCTTAGACTACAATGACTGGGGTTGCTTTTAATTTCATAAAATAGTGTAATTAAGAAAAGAAATTTTGTAGGTTCCCCAAGTTTTTAAAAAATTTGTACCAATGCCTTATTTCCTTGAAATGGAAGTCCATTGAGAAATCATTGTTACTTGCCAATACTTTAGTTCCGCTGCACTCACGGTTATTGTCATTAAGCTTGGTGCCAAATTGCTGGAAACATTTTATCTAGGTTACAGCTTCCATGAAGACACGAATCAGATAATTCTTCTATAATACTCCTATAATTTGGCATAATATTGTGTAATCCGGAAATATCAATAGGCTTTTTACCCACTGGGTTGATTTGTATTTCGGCAAATAGCTGAAAATAAAAATCTTTATCTGTAGATTCTCTCTCTTATCTCTTATTTGCCCCTCTCCCCCCATTCCTCACAAAGAATCACTTAATGTCTTGATAGTCATACTTCTTCTTGAAAGCATTTACACTGAAGGCTACTGGTTGATTATCTAGACTTCCAACCAGGATTCCTGGTCCAAGCTGGGCATCACCTCTGAGCTTATTAGAAATGAAAAATCTTGACTTTTCCTCCCCAACACTGACTTAGAAGACTTTTGAGGAAGGTCAGGTGATGGTGAATCTCCCAATGTTCTAAAGCACCAAAATAGAACCTCAGAGAGTTGATGAAAAATACCACTCGGGTTGAATTTTGGAGCCCTGGTGAAATTTTAGGGGTTATTCCAACCCTAACTTCTGTATCCCTTTACTAGGAATAACAGATTGGGCTCTTCTATGGACAGAATGAGCTTTCCATGCTTCTTTAAAGACACCTAGTAATTCGGTCTAGAAAGTATTCCTTAATATTCTCTAAACTGTTTGAAATATCATATAAATAAGAATTTATATGTTTTCTCAGTATTTGTAGTAAAGATAGTAAAAATAAGTTTATAAAAGTTTGTTGCATCATCTTTGTTGTTTTGTCGTCCCAGTGAAGTAGTGGAGAGAACCTGGAATTAGGCACCATTTGGAAACTGAATTTAAATCCTAGATTTCCTGCTTATTAGAGCTATGTTGCTGTTAGATGCTATTCAGTCAGTTCCTACTGGTAGTGACCTCTGTGTAACAGTAGAAAACACTGCCTGGTCTTGTGCCATCCTCACAATTGTTGCTATATTTGAGCCCATTGTTGTAGCCACTGTGCCAGTCCATCTCATTGAGGGTCTTTCCCTTTTTCGCTGGCCCTCTACTTTACCAAGCATCATGTTTTTCTTCAGGTACCGTCCCTTCTGATAACATGTCCAAAGTACATGAGATGAAGTCTCACCATTCTTGCTTCTAAGGAGCATTCTTGCTGTACTTCTTTCAAGACAGACTTGTTCATTCTTTTGGCAGTCCGTGGTGTATTCAGTATTCTTCACCAACATCGTAATTCAAAGGCATCAATACTTCTTCAGTCTTCCTTATTCATTGTCCAGCTTTCACATGCAAACGAGGTGATTGAAAACACCATGGTTTCCATCAGTCGCATCTTAGTCCTCAAAGTGACTTCTTTGCTTTTTAACACTTTGCCCAATGTAACACGTGATTTCCTGACTGCTCCTTCCATGGGCATTGATTGTGGCTCCAAGTAAAACGAAATTCTTGAAAACCTCAGTCTTTTCTCTGTTTATCATGATGTTGCTTGTTGGTCAAGTTGTGAGCATTTTTGTTTTCTTTGTGTTGAGGTGTAATCCATACCGAAGGTTGTAGTCTTTGGTCTTCATCAGTAAGTGCTTCAAGTCCTCTTCACTTTCAGCAATCAAGGTTATGTCATCTGCATATCGCAGGTTGTTAATGTGTCTTCCCCCAATCCTGATACCCCGTTCTTCATGTTGTGTAGCTTCTCGGATTATTTGTTCAGCATACAGATTGAGTAAGTGTGGCGAACTGATACAACCCTGACACACACCTTTCCTGAATTTAAGCCATGCAGTATCCCCTTGTTCTGTTTGAACAACTGCCTCTTGATCTATGCACAGGTTCCTCATAAGCACAATTAAGTGTTATGGAATTCCCATTCTTCCCAGTGTTATCCATAATTTGTTATGATCCACACAGTTGAATGTCTTTGCATAGGCAATAAAACACAGGTAAACATCTTCCTGATATTCTCTACTTTCACAAGTTACTTAATCCTCAGAACCTCAGTATCATCAAGTATAAAATGGGACTCTGAGAGAAACTGTTCAGTGTCTTTGCTTCACTTTAGTTTAAGACTTACTAAGGAAGGATTTGAGAAGATAAATAGATATAGCTCATACATGGCATGTGTTTAGCAAATGGTAGAAATTGTTATCACCATCATCACCCTCTCTTCCTCTTCCTATTCATTGTCCTCATCAACACTTGGAGTCTCCAGCAGTAACCATATCAATGTCTTATTTTCCAAAATACTGTACAGACCTAAATCATTTTATGTTTCCTTTTTTGAGCCATATGTGTTTTCTGTATGGAGATGCATGAACTAATTTTGCGAGGAGGATAAATGTAAGGTTGTGTCTAAGTCTTCCATTTTTTCTAGGACTAAAAGTAAATTTTCTCAGTTTCTGGGGATAGCAGATAAGAAGTCTACCAGAGCCCAGTTAACGCTGTAGGACCACTGCACATGAAGCTGTCACTAATTAGACAAGGGCCAAGTGGGTGAAAAGTACTAATGGAATATGTAGACAGATTTGAAGTGCAACTGTTGAAATAAATGAAACAGACCCATTTGACCAAGGATAAAGGTAAAGTTGCATAATTTGAATTTGAATCCTTTTAAGTAGAATTACAGTTTTGTAACCAATAGTGGTTTTTTTTTTTTTTTACCTCCTGCCTTCGCCCTCTCCCCCTGAGAAATTACGAAACATTCAACAGAGTAGTTTTTTTTTTTTTTCTTTCTGGAAATAGAAGCATGTTTTTTACAAATATAAAGTGATTGTGTGTGTGTATATATTTTTGTATTTTTAAAGAGAACTAATATTTCTTGAACACTGTTTTTCCAGGAAACCCTGGTGGCTTAGTGGTTAACTGCTACGGCTGCTAACCAAAAGGTCAGCAGTTCAAATCCACCAGGCACTCCTTGGAAACTCTATGGGGCAGTTCTACTCTGTCCAATAGGGTCGCTGTGAGTCGGAATCGACACAACGGGTTTGGCTTTTTTGTTTGCTTATCCAAGCCCTGGTATATACTTTACTGTCATGAAAGTCCTATGAGGTAAATTTTGTTATTCATATTTTGAAGGTAAATAATATTCTCAGAGATTAATAATATTGAAACTTCACTTTAGGTCTGTGTTTGTTTCACTTAAGAGATTGACTGTTAAAAAGGATATAGCGATTGGAGACAGAGTTTGTTGAACCTGTTTAATTATGGTGAACATGTTATATCATGTTTCAGGTGTCCAGTTGGCTGCATATGGGTCTAATTTCAAAACTGATTTCAAGGAAAGTTTTGGAAATTCAAGAACTCTATTTTTATATCCCAAATACAACCTGACATACTATGTAGTTGCTCAAGAAATGTCTGTGGAACGAATGCTGAATGAACCACACACTGCTCCTCTGAACTGTCTACTGTGTGTGGAAATAGCTCTTCAGTGTGATATTTGTTACTAAAACAGATTCACCTTTCCCACGTCTCATTTTCTAAGTGGTGTTAGCCCGTGCTTGAGCTCCTGCAGAGAAGATGAATTACAAACTCAGTTTTCCATAGTTTTCTCCTCTCCATAATTTTGAAGCTTAATAAAATGATCCTTCAAATGCTTAGAAAACTTCAGTTTTGTTTGCAAAACCCACAAAGCATTTGCCAGGTTGAGCCAAATATAGAAGGAAATAAGGGTTAGTCATCTGTTGATTCTTTGTTGGTTCCATCTTCACCAAGGAATATGGGAGACAGGTCTGATCTTCATGCTTTTCCATAAAATGGAGTAAAAAATGAGGTTGTGTCTTCCCAACCTATTTATATGAGTTCCTATCATAAATCATGCCAATGTAGCATCAACAATTGACCCTCATTATAGAACATTAAGAGGGCTGTCACTATTGCTCCCATGCCTGTGTCTCTAGTAAAAATTAGAAATGCCACACAATCTCCTTTGGTGAATTCCTGAGTGTTGCCTGCCAGTGCTTAAGTTCTTGATGTTTTTTGAATTATTCTTCAGCCTGCATACTTCTATCACAGTTGACACTTCTGATTAATGGTCCTTACTAGTTTTTAACAAAGGAAAATATTCAATATTATTAAGAAAGACCTGCTTGGGTCTGCTTTGGGGATGCAGGA
The DNA here is from genome assembly GCF_024166365.1 of Elephas maximus indicus. Classification (NCBI taxonomy): domain Eukaryota; kingdom Metazoa; phylum Chordata; class Mammalia; order Proboscidea; family Elephantidae; genus Elephas; species Elephas maximus. The sequence goes on from NC_064824.1 coordinate 103,659,363, forward strand.
TACAGAAATTAAAAATACTTGAGATTGGCTTCTAGACAACACAGGAAAACATACAAACAAATATATAATCACTCATGTCTTTTCAGTGCCAGGAAAGTCCCATAAAAACTGTTTGTTTCATTTTGGGCTGGTTGGTATTGCTAAAGAATAAAAATGTTTTCTGAGAGCTGAGAATATGTGGAGATGAGGACACTTGGGAATTCTTGTCCTTCGAGGGATTGTCAGACAGTCGGTCTGTTTAATATCAGGGTGTCATACAAAGACAATTTTTTTAGATACGGCATTAGCCTAATGACTGTGACTGCCTTACAGTCACTCCTTGTGTCTGGCAGGCAGTTGAAGCGTTTTTAAAGGCCCTCAGGGTATGTATCATTACACTAAACATTTTATACAGCAAGCCCATTGAGGCACTTTGGCATTATTTTTTAAAATCCGTTTTCAGTTCCATCTGTTCAAAAAATAGGTAAGCTGGATCTCTTCAGTTCCTTTGGTTTTTTTTGTTTAGGGAAAGTTATCTGTTCAACTGAGATGACTAGTAATTGGATTATATTACTGTAATTCATTTATTAACAGAGCATTAGAATCCACAGTAGTGTGTTTCCATCCTAGAACCCACAAATTACCAATTAAACACAATCTTCTCTTCTAAAACAATGTGATTATTTTTATTTAAGCTTATTTTGGAAGCTGAGTCACTTGCTGCCTGCATATATCTTTGTTTAAAAAGCATTAGTGGAATATTACTGAAGCTGAAGCCATTATTTATTTGTTTGTGATTACATGAGGAAATTGTGGTAGCTGTTTATACGGACTGTAGTTTAACCACTTCTGGGATGTTCCTTCTGCATGTTGGTTAGTCACAGAAAGTTTCAAAAGCAAAGCTCTCAAATTGTAACAATTCTGAAATAAAATCAATTGGTTTGAGAATGGTGATAAACTACGCTGTATATCAAAAGACCAAACCACTGTAGAGGAGAATCCTGTTTTCTTCAATTTATCGTTACTGGTTGAGTAAAATTTTCTGTTTGGATCTATCCCATGCCCTTTGGGGGTTCCAAGGGATTTAAAATCATGTTCTGCCCTCAAACGGAATAAAATGTAATTGGAAACATAAAATGAACACATACAAAAAACTAAATTAGAATGCAAAGCAACCCTACAAGAGGCATAAGACAAGATAGTACATGTTTCAGTACCAACTGTTGTCACAGAAGCTGAATGTATGAGTTCATAGCAGAGAGCTCACTGTGGATTTGAGTACCCGGAAACTCTTCAGAGAGGAGGTAAGATCTGACCTGTCTTTGTGGGAGCTTGCAAGCCAAGCCCTTAAGACCCCAGCATTCCAGCCAGGAGGAATGGTTGGAGAAGGGCAGGGATGTCCTGGGCATGGTTACAGAAGAGGGTCAAGAAACAGGAGAGTAGAGTAGTGAGGATGCCAGAATCAAAAGGGCAGAAGTAGGATCACAAACAAGAGCATGCACTTGTTTTGCAGAGAGGAGAACAGATTTAGAAGTGTTGAAAATGAGTGCTTTTCTGGACATTCATGTGGAAATAACTACTAAACATTCGTGGAGGTATTAAGAGATTCGTCAAGAAGTCTGGGACTAAGGATACCAGTCTTGAAGTCTTCCAAAAAAAGAGGATCAAGTGGTTGGGTTGGGGCTGGGCACTGAAGGCTACAGGAGCAGTGGACCAAGACACGGAAGAGTCTTATAGAGAATGGCATGTGGGTCAGGAGGTAGTTCTCTGTCTTGCCACCATATATATAGGAGGGATGCTGATGTTTGCTACTTTCCGCAATAGGCAATAACCCGTGTGCATCAGAGCAGAACTGTTCTCCACAGAGTTTTCAATTGCTGATTTTTCAGAAGTAGATCGCCAGGACTTTCTTCCAAGGTTCCTCTGGGTGGACTTGAACCACCAGTCTTCCTGTTAGCAGCTGAGTATGTTAAACATTTGTACCACCCAGGGATTCTACAAGGCACAATACCAATTATATAATTTGTGTGGCCCAGAACAAAGGGAAAATGTTGGAACCCTTGTTCTAAACTTAGAAATTCAACACAGCTACAACAGAGCATTAAATCAATCATGGAGCCCTCTGCAACTGCACAGGTTGCATACACATGAAGCTGGCCCTGTCTGTGGGACTGTTCAAGCCTACGGGATAGTCAGTAAACCATTCTGCTGTGTTAAGAATAAACACGGGTACAAAGTCATATTATGAACAATTGAACAAAAAAAGCGAATATTTGCTTACTAAAATTCTTTCAAGCAGCCCCGATGGTGCAGTGAGTAAGCACTCGGCTGCTAACCGAAAGTGGTTGTTTGAATCCATAGCTGCACCACTGGAGAAAGATGTGACATTCAGCTTCCATAAAGATTACAGCCTTGAAAACCCTATGGGGCAGTTCTACTCTGTCCTATAGGGTCTCTATGAGTTGGAATCGCCTTGACAGCAGAGGGTTTTTGGATTAAAGCTCTTTCATGATGTGAAATGATTTTCAACAGCCAATGCGTTCTGTTGGGTTTGGGGTAATTTCTCCACACCTCTGATAGACATTTAGGTGTTCAAAATAGTTTCTCTTCTATTTTTACATTCCGACTACCTCTGATTCTATGAAGTGGGCAAGGAAGATGAAGAGAAAATTGGAGATGTTAGGACTCTTTTACAGTAGCACAACTGGTCATCTCATTTCACAGAGCTAACAAAGCCAGTTTGCTAATAGCCACCCATGCTCCTTCTATACGGGAAACATTCTAATCGGTTACCCAGAATTGCGGATTTGAAAACCGTCTGAATTATGTGATGCCTTTTCTCCTCCTGTAGAAAGAGGCGTGAAGTGGTGGTGTTTTCAGAAGTTTAATTATACCCCTGTTATTTTTTTTTTTTTTTATGTATACTCCGGGCAATCTCTTTTTCTCCAGCCGATTGCAGGAATTAATGTGTCTGCTCTGCCTTCTCCATGTGCCCTTGGGTTGCACTCACCACACTTGCAACCCATATGGCTCCCAGGTGGCAGTCTAGTGCCAAGTTAATGGTACAGTGGCCCAAATGTATTAGACAAAGGTGTGTTTTGGTTCAGCACTGCACACATAGTAGACATTTCGTAAATATTTGTTGAATAAATAAATGAAGGAGCTTTATTTTTTTCATCAACGTCTTTTCAGCAGAAGATGACAGAGCGTGAAACAGCATGGTGCTGTTGGGAGCCCTTTTGCTTTGTGAAGAGTAGGAGAAAATGATTTTCAGTCATTAGTCAAGAAGTTTCATTTGCCTCCACATTCAAGGGTAGGGGTATCTCAGTTGATGAATAATATGCTTCTGGCCAAAATGTGTGTACATTCAACATATATTAAATTCATTGGATAATTATTTAAAGGAATACTATGCTAATGGATTTTCCATGTTTTAGGTAAAATCATTGATTTTTTCCCCTTATTGTCTTTCTCTGAGGATTTTGCTATAAATGAAATTAGTTGAAGAGAAATCAGGAGACATTCTCAGCCAAGAGTGTCACAAAGTGACAACTGAGATAGATATACACATGGCTTAAGGCCTGCTAGCCACAGTGAGGCAGGGATGTCCCTGCTTGCCCCACCTCCCATCCCATTCTCCCTTGTTCATTTTTATTAAGTGATAGCACGTTTCACTGCAGCGCTTACAGCATCTTTGCTGTCTGGAGGATTAGGATGTTTGATGTGGTTGTTGTTTTGGATCTAAAACAACTATGACATTGATCCTTTTCAACAGGCAAGAGATATTATCTCTTGCCATCATCCGCTGCCTCCACTAGGCTATGCTAGGAGTCTGTATCTAATTACCCGTGCAGCTAATTACCTCATCCATGTTAAGAAGCAGCAGTAATCTCATTTCCCTTTCAAGTCCATTTTATGGCATCAAACTGTATTATAGTCCCCTTTTAATGGCTGCTGACAAAATTACAGTAGCACCATCCAGGACTTGACAAGGATCCGCCTGCCCATGACACAGCTGCACCTTGCGTGTTTTCTGTTGATTTCTTTTCTTTTTATACAGTGTGCTATTAAATACCTATGTATCTGAATCATCTCCCCACAGCTCCATTTGTTTGATTAGCGTTACGTTACTGTGACGAGACACTATATCAGTAGTAATCGATCTGATTAGCATGGAGATGATATGAACACAGATTGTATTGATGTTTAATAGTGCAGGCAAACAGGTGTTGTAAACATTATAGATGTTTTTGTATGCTGCGTGCAAGGTCTCTGTAATGAAGACAGCAACCACAGCAGATTTTAGAGCTCGATGATTTATTTTCTGCCAAGTGCCACAGTGGGCCTTGCATAGTATATGGCACTCCTGTGCTGGATCACGCACAAAATGTTTTAATCAGTGTTCAAAATAACGCAAATATTTTCACTGGACAGATTTTAATCTTGCTTTAAGAGATGCTTGCCACACTGCAGTGAAAAGCTTACTGCAGTCTCATTGAAAACCAGCCACATTCTTCTCTGAACTATATCCTTGGGTTACTTTATTATTATAATGCATCCCATATTTTAAAAAGGCCTAGTGGATTTTCGTGCAAGTCACCCTTTTTCTATTCACACCACGTAATCAAGCTTAAAATGTAGCTATCGTATCCACTTTCACTTTGATTAATTTTTTTGCTAAAGATCGCTTATTGATTTGGATTTTTCGGCCGGAGGAAGAATCAGCTGGCCACTATTTGGGAGCTGGCTCTTGGCAGCATGTGATGAACAGAAGAGAGTCTCTGCCAAGGAGCATTTTGTATAAATTGATGGAGCCCTTTCCTGGGATATGGTGAAGAGAGGCTATTCCTAGAAAAAGATGTTTCTTTGACATCAGCCATTAATCCTGGTATCTATATCTCATAGACTGGTTGATAGAACTTTCAGCCACACATTTAGGTTCTTCTGCTCTTACCTTCTGTTTTTCCATTGCTAGAAGTTATAACCCTACTAGAAAATTTAGAAGTCCACAAGATGATATAAATATGAAATGAGACCATCTCTAACCTTACCTGCATTTCTGTTAGTTTACAGAAAGAGTTTTTAGAAATATGTAGATAACCAGGATTAATGATCAATGTCAAAGAAAGGGAAACCCTGGTGGTGTAGTGCTTAATTGCTAGGGCTGCTAACCAAAGGGTTAGCAGTTCGAATCTACCAGGTGCTCCTTGGAAACTGTATGGGGCAGTTCTACTCTATCCTATAGGGTTGCTATGAGTCAGAATCGACTCGACGGCACTGGGTTTGGTTTTGGTTTTTGGTCAAAGAAAGATTTTTTCTAGGAATATCTTCCCTCCACTGTATCCTGGCAAAGGGTATCATCAATTCAAGTGGTTGGCTGCTAACCGAAAGGTTGGTGGTTAGAACCCACCAGCTACTCCACAGGAGAAAGATGTGACCACCTGCTTTAGTAAAGATTACAGTCTTGGAAATTCTATGGAGTAGTTCTACTCTGTCTTACAGGTGGCTGTGAGTCAGAATCGACTCAAAGGCAATGGGTTATGACAGTGTTATATATATATATATATATATGAATATATACGAATATATACCCACTCCTCACTTACTGACTTGTTGTTGTTAGGTGCTGTTGGGTCGGTTCTGACTCATAGTGACCCTGTGCACAACAGAATGAAACACTGCCCCATCCTGCGCCATCCTCACAATCGTTGTTATACTTGGACCCATTGTTGCAGCCACTGCATCAATCCATCTCATTGAGGGTCTTGCTCTTTTTTGCTGACCCTGTACTTTACCAAGTATGGTAAAGTAGACACGGTTAAGTCCAAAGGTCAGGTCATTATGTGAAAATCGGGGTTAAACGAAAATGGAGGATTTTTTTTTGTTTTCAGACCATCCATTTGTCTGATTTTTTTTTTTTTTAATAAAATATGATCATAGAAATAATAACAGCTAAGATTTACTGGTGTGTTCATTACTGTGATGTGTCAGTCATGGATTATTCCTCTGCAGAGAAGGAGGCTTGGAGGAGACAAATCTGGATAAAGCTGGGGCTTTGACTGGTGGGCCCACAGCTTAACCACTTCACCTTCCTCCTGTGTTGGGTCAGAGCTTCCCTCTTAGAGCCACCTCCAGGGCTCCATTCCCACCCCTGCAAGCACTGTGTTCACTATCTAGAGCCTGCTCTGCCTGGCGAGTCAAAAGGCTGGGGCACTGGCCCCGTTGAGGTGGAGGCTTCAGGCCCAGTTCGGCTCACTTTGGGATGTTGTTAAATCTGCATACGGTTCCTCCAAACACCCTCTCTGATGCCTCTTTCTTTCTTCTCTTCCCACCCCAGAACAATTTTGAGCTGCAAGGCCTCAGGCCACCTAGGAGCTGGGAACCTGGAACAGGTGCCCACTGGCTTGGTGCTGCCTACATGTTTGCCCGGAGGCCATGGCCATGGAGGAGGCTAGCCCCAGAGCACTTGGACGGCACCTCCACTAGCAGAAGGAAGCTGAGGACACTGGGCAGTGCAGCCCAGCTTCCCAGAGGCTGTACAGAGATCCTCCTCAAGGGATGGGACACTCTGCAGCCATTGCCGCCATGCCTATTGCCTTATTAATGTGCAAAATAGTTGGTAGGTTTTTTACTCTTGTCATAAATGCAAAGTGTTGGGTAACGAGGTAGCCCATAAGTGAGGGGTAGGTGTATATACATACATGTACTTGCGCGTGTATGTATTCCACACATACCTACTCAAATATATGTGCATTTGTATATGTATTATATTAATTTATATTTATCCTGGCATGCATGTGTCTTTTATTTCTCCCCCTGCCCTCAGCGTCTCTCTTCCTACATAGACACCCAGTACCAGAACCAAATGCAGTGCCTTCTTTCTAAAATTCACTGTTCTCATTTATCATTCTTAGCCTCCAATAATGTTGTTTCCTTTTTCTTGGACTGTTTTCACCACTCTTGTCAACCCCATATCTGGATGGCTACCATTTACCAACCAGTACTCAGCTCCAATTCTCCTCCTTTGGATGGTTTTCTTGAATTTCCCATCCACTTGCCCTCAGTAGTTAGGAGTGACTGCCTCTGAGCACTCCTAGAATCTCATATATGACTTCTGTTAGAGCACTCCCATCATTGTAATGGTCTGTGCCCACTCCTCTTGAAATGAGGACTACTTGAAGGCAGTAATTGATGCCCATGTTGTACACATGGTAACCAGTGGAGAGCTTAGCTCAGCTTCCTTCCTTCCTTCTTTCAGTTCTTTTTTCCTTCCTCCTTTCCTCCCCCTTTCTCTCCCTTCCTTCCATGGTACCTTAGAAGAAAGACCTGGGGATCTAATTCTGAAAGATCACAGCCATTGAAAGCCCTATGGAGTAGTTCTACTCTGAAAAAGATGGGGTTGCCACGAGTCAGAATGGTCTCCACAGAAACTGGTTTTGTTTTGAGGGATTGATGATGTATTGTTGATGATGATCAGTGGGGCCAGGAGAAGATGGTCGGTGCTATCTTATATGGAGTGTAGAGGAAGGCCTCTGTGAGAAGGTGCTGTTAAGGTGGAGAGGACAAGTGGTGTACAGGCCCTGGGACTGGAGCACGCTTTTACAGCTGTAGCAGTAGCAAGGGGTCATCTGTGGCTGGAGGTGAATGTGAAAGGGGAGAGTAGTAGGAGGTATGCTCAAATGGGCACAGTGGGAAAGAAGAAATTTTATAGAGGCATGTGGGCCAGAGGAAGGACTTCAGCTTTTACTTAGAATGAATGAAGGATTCATTAGACTAGAGGGCGTTTAGTAGGGAAGTGAAATCATCTGACTTAATCATGGCAGTTATAGAATCACTCTGGCTGCTGTATTGAGAACAGATTTAAGGATGAAAGAGAGACTATAGAATCTTGGTTTCCTAGGACTGCGGTAACAAAATACAACATGGGTGACTTTAAGGAACGGGAATGTATTGTTTCACATTTCAGAAGACTAGAAGTCCAAATCAGGCGTTGGCCACGTTGATTCTTTCTGAGGGCTCTGACACAGAAACTGTTCTATACCTCTCTCCTGGCTTTTGGTGGCTCCCGGCAGTCCTTGGCATTCCTTGGCTTGCATCTGCCTGCACAGTCATATGGCCACCCTTCTTCTTTCTAACTCTCTACATCCATTTTCCTCTTTTATAGGACACCACTTGGATGAGATTAAGACTCACCGTACTCTGACATGACCTTATATTAACTGATAACATCTTCAAAGACCATACTTCCAAACAACGCTACTTTCATAGGTACCAGGTGTTAGGACTTCAGCATATCTTTTTGAGGGATACAATTCAATCAGTAACAGAGAGGCAGGAGTCAAGGTGAGGGGTGATAATGGCTTGGATCAGGATGTTATCATTGGAGGTGAAGAGGTCTGGTGATATTCTAGGTATATTTTGAAGACAAAGTCAGGAGAATTGATAATGTACTAGATGTGTGGAACTGAGAATAAGAGAAGAAACAAAGGCAATTCTAAGATTTTGGTCTGTGAAACTATGAGAAGTGATTTTTCATTTATTGGGATGGGGATACTATATATGCTAAGGTAGAGATAACTATTATACATCTAGGCAAAAAGATCTACTTGACAGTTATAGAAAGCATGAGCTTATAGAAAAAGTCCAGATAGAGAAATGAATTTCAGTGTGCAAGCATAGAGATGGTTTTTAAATCATGCGACTGAATGAGGCCATGCAGGGGGTAAGTCTGATTTAACTCGGGAACAGTTTAACATCTCAGTTTCAGAGAAAGTTGGAAAAATGAAGTAACTGGCAAAGGAGGTGAGCCAGAAAAGAGTGGCGTTCTGGCAGTCAAGTGAAGAACACATTTCAGGAAGAAGAAAGTAATCAACTATATAAAATGAGTAAGATGAGACTGAGAAATAGCCACTGGGTTGGGTAATATGGAGGTCATTGGTCACTTCCAGAAGTTTTGTTTTGGTGAAACGATGAGGATAAAAGCCAGTTTGAAGTGTGCTCAAGAGAAAGTTGGAGCAGTGACTAGAGATCTTTCAAGGAGTTTTACTGTAAAGTCGAGTAGAGAAATGGGGAAGTGCCTGGAAGGGATTGTGAAGTCAAAGAAGGGACTTTTATAAGATGGCACTGAGTAGCTAAATAAATGGTATTTTTCTGATGGATCAATGACTGAACAAATGAAGGTACTTAAAGGTTCTAAAGCTGTGCTGTCCAAAAGAAATAGTATGTGAGCCATGTATGTAATTTTAAATATGCTAGTAGCCATATTAAAATCTAAAAATAAACAAGTGAAATTAAGGTCAATAATATATTTAATACATCTGAAATATTATTTCTATATATAATCCATATACAGTTATTAATGAAATATTTTATGTTTTATTTATCGTACTAAGTCTTTAATATACAGTGTACATTTTACATTTATAGTACATCTCAATCCAGGGCAGCCACATTACAAGTGATCGGTATTGATACTTGGCGAATGGCTACCATATTAGGTAGCACAATTCTTGAGACTAACCCTCTCAAATGTAAAAGAGTTTCTGTTAAAAGGAACACAGTATAATTATTATTTCATATTTATTCAAACTATATAATTTACAAAATTACTATAAAATGAATAAGTAAATTAAGGTACAGTAATTAGTTTGTTGCTTTTATATGATTACAGAAGTAAAACATTAGATATATGACTTTGTTTTCTTCCAAAGACCCTAAGCACTTAAACTATTTTAGTAAAAAAAGTAATTTCCATTTCTACTGTGTGGCTCGCAGTAAAATTTGAAATGGGCCTAATGTTACTTATAACATTTATAAAGTTTTGGGTGATTTAAAGGGCATTAAGGGTTTTTTGATGAATTATACATGTTGGTATCCAGAGATTAATGGTGTCCTTTGCAAGGAATGTGTGTATTCTACTTGAATCTGTTGAAATTGTAGTAATGGAATTGCATTTTTGCAGAGTTGTATGTTATACAGACAGTTTCTTTAAACAAGTAGTTGGAGGTGAGGAAAAACAGAAAGGAGTGCAAACTAGGGTTGGAATATGTTGAAACTCATTTTTTAGAAATATTAGAAAAACATGTTTAGATTGATGTTCCAGACACAGGCCTCCAGTCCTGCCCCCTTTTGTCTTTAGGCAAGTCCAGACCTCAGTTTCCTCATCATTAAAAAGAGATGGACTGTTGTTCTTTAAGATGCAGCAGTTCTGTGATTCTCAGAAGTGGAGCTGTTTATAGTAAATTGCAAGGTTAAAGTAAATTATAACTGCTGGTTACAAAATTTCACACCCAATAATGACGGTGTAGAATAAAGAAACCAGTAAACCAATCCCCTAACGTTTGGATACCATGCCTAGGTTGAGTTGTCGGTATTTCAGAGATAAACATTTAATTTAAAGTGGATTTCATGAAACTAAATTTCTCAGGTTTGGTTTTTTTTCTTTTTTTTTCAGATTTTTAAAACATTAAATGTATTTATATACTATATAGGTTAAATAAAGTAAGGGGATATAAAGAATGCCTTACAAACAGCTATAAAAAACAATGCCTTTGGTTCATAAAAGTAGAGGTTGTTCTAAAGAATAAACTTGAATTGGAGAAATAAAAGTTTATTTTAAGAGGAAAAATGGTCTTTATCCCTTCAAGATAGAGGAAGACTGGCTTTTTAAATATTATGACTAAAGTCATATACTTTGCTAAGCAGAAGGATTATGGAGAACTATTTAAAAAAAAAAAAAAAACACCCTGCATAATTCAAGCATAGAACAATGTGAAGGGAAGGATGAGTAGCTGTGCATTTATATTGGGAACTCTCAAGGAGTAAGTGGTGTAGTGGCTCAGTGCTACGGCTGCTAACCAAAAGGTCGGCAGTTTGAATCCGCCAGGTGCTCCTTGAAAACTCTATGGGGCAGTTCTACTCTGTCTTATAGGGTTGCTATGAGTCAGAATCGAACTCAATGGCAGTGGGTTACGGGTTAGTGTAAAAATATAATTAACTTAGAGAAAAATATATAGAAGGTTAGGAAATACTAGGATTATTATGAAAAAGTTGTTTTCCTTCATATATGTTGGTTTTTAGAATAGACCTTATAAAAAACAAATAAAAAGGCTAATTTGTAATATCGTTTGCAATTTTTTGTCAAAAGATGTTATGAAACTTAAAAAAAAGGATGTTTACTATATACCCTTACATTTTTGCCCTTTAAAGCTCAGAATATAATTTAAATAATTCCAAAAAACTGTGATTCTAGCCTAGTCAAAGCTAATCTTTTTAACTCTTCCACGCATTTAAATGTTATATATCAGCGTGATTTTCTTAGATCAATTTATAGAACTATACATAAATACTTTTTCTGCAAACATTTTTACTAGAACATACTATTTGTATAATAACGAGCTAAGGAAACACGTTATTCTTTCATTAAATTCTTCACTAAAAAAATTACTGATAATTACTTGAGTGAGCTTTTTTATAATTAGTGAATTCCAAAAGAAAAGAACTAGTATTGATTTTGCTTTTTTATTCTCCTTTGTAAATTTAATCTACTATTTCTGTTTGAACTTACTTTTTCTGACACTGTTAACTATAAACTGAAAGAATATGTGTATGAAAGCAAACAGTAAAGAAGAAGTTAGAAATACAGCAGGTTAAATTAAAGGAAATAGTTCTTAAGCTAGATAGGGGTCCTCCTGAAAAGGAATACTGTCTGACTGTCTCTTTTGTAAACAGTATCTGGAAAGGAAAATAAGACACCAACAAAGAACAGTATTATTGATTTGTCTATATAGCATATACTCCCTTAAATAAAATCCAAGTATAAATAATTTACTCACTATGACTTTTCTTTAACTGTAAACATTTTTGCTTGGAATAATATACAGGCTGTCTACTCAAGACTGTGCTTAAATTGAACTTTTTAGCTGTTGGAGCCTTGACAGTACATTTTTGTGCTTGTTTCTTCTGTGAAATGGGATACTGCAAATGCTACCAGTAACCCATGCTTGCTAGCTATTATTTTTTTGTGAGTTCTCTACTCTGGAATAATTAGCAAATGAGATAATTAGAGGTTAGGCTTTGAAAAGGAGGGTGAATTGGTGTCAGAAACATACGGGATTTTGGCGTTGGAAGCAATAGTGAAAGTAAATGAAGATAAGAGAAACTTGGCCTTGGCCTCCATGTTACATGTCTGTCACTATCAGGAAGTAGGATATTAACTAAAGGTGTTGTGCTGCATATTGATTATGCCCAAGGGCTCTGGAGTCAGACTACCTGGGCTAGGATGGAGGTAATTTTTAGAATCTACTGCAACATTTTTTTTTTTTTTTTTTTTACTGCAACATAGATATGTGAGAAGTCTAATTGAAATCATGTATGTGAATAATTTTATATAGTTCCTGGCACATTGTAAGGGCTTAATAAATGTTAGCTATTATTTATTTATTTATTTATTTATTTATTTATTTATTTATTTATTTATTTATTTATTTATTTATTTATTTACCTGCACTAAGACAGACAAATGGCAATGCAATCTGATAGCTGCTACCACAGATACATGTAAAACCCTTCAGTCCTGTTATTTAAGAAGGGAGCTGAGAAATATCTACTCAGCTAGGTCCACTGTGTTGAATAAAGGTTATGTAAAGATTTAACCGTGGTTAACATCCTTGTTATTCTGCTCTCTGAGACCAAGGGAAAACTTTATTTTCTGGAGATCATAAAATAAGAAAGGCTTTGAACTTTTATCTAAAGGTTACTGTCGGGTATGCATATGATCTTCTACAAATAAATATGAGTTTGTTAATTGAGTAGTTAATTGCAGCTGTAGGGGAAGGAGATATTGAAAAGATTTTAACAAGTGAAGAATGATAGAAATAAAATCAATTATGTATCACTCAGCAGTAGTAACGTGTAGATGATAAAGATTGTAGTAGTAACGTATGTAGAGTGTCATAGATCTTCTTTTTTAGTGTTTTTTGTTTTAGCAAATGTTTTTAACAAGTAAATTTATGAGGTCGTTACCGTTTCTTTATAGTATAGTTCTTCAAGCCTTGTTTTTGCTGTAAGGGCTTAGATTCATGAAAGTTCACTTATCAACAGAATTTGGGAATTTGGGAGAGACTGCTGCACTTATGATTTTATTTTATTGGTAGTTTCTCATCTAGACTTTAGTAAAATTGCTGCAAATCAAAAGTTTGGAGTACTAAGTGTCAGTAAATTAACAAACAAAAAAACCCAAACCTGTTGCCATCAAGTCGATTTCAACTCATAGCGACCAATTAGACAGAGTAGAACTGCCCCATAGGGTTTCTAAGGAGTGCCCGGTGGATTTGAACTGCTGACCTTTTGGTTAGCGGCCACAGCTCTTAACCACAATGCCATACACCATGATAGATATAGAAATATTGTACCTTTAGGTGCCACTTTGAGAATTTAGGAGAATTGAAGAGACTGCTGAAAGTATATAGAGAGAGCCAGTGAGCTTTTACCGTAAAAAGTTTTTGAGATAATTGTAGGTTCACAGGTACTTGTTTTTTCTTTTTTTTTTTAAAGAAATAATACATAAAAATTCTGTGTACCCTTTACCTGTTGTTAGTTGCTGTCAAGTCAGCTCTGACTCATGACAACCTTATGTATAACAGAATAAAATGTTACCCTGTCCTGCACCATCTTCTCTTCCTACAGCAGTATATTGGACAGTATTCTGTTGTGACCCATAAGGTTTTCATTGGCCAATTTTCGGAAATAGATCATGAGGTCTTTCTTCCTAGTCTGTCTTAATATGGAAGCTCCACTGAAACATGCCCACCACGGGTGATCCTGCTAGTAGATAAAAAGGACAAAGAAAAACAATTAAAAACTATTAACTACTTTTTGTCCTTCAACTACAGCTTAGGAGTTCTGTTTTAGGTAATAATACTGTTCTTAAAATCATCAGTTTTTTTTTTGGGGGGGGGGATAGAGAAGGTTTATTTCTTTAAAGAGTTATTGGAAATGTATGACTTTTTAAAGTACTTCTGTGACTTCATCATTATTCTTGACCCATGGTCTTAGGGTTTAAAGTCTAGGCTTGGAATTTAAATATGGGTTGGCAGGGTCCAGCGACACCTTCTGAGTTGTTTTTAACTTGCATAAATAATCGTATGCTATTTGTTTGTACAGTTATCTCCTAAGTATTTCCTTAAGTGAAATATCTGCTTTTTAAGGAACTTTAATAAGTTTTAATTTATCTTTTCCTAGTTTATTTGGACAAAAATAAACCATCTAGCCAGCAACAGTTCCTGCATTATCTGTGCTTCTTCCCAATGGTTCTAGGTCCATGGTGGGCCACTGTTCACTAGGCTGCGGGCCACTGCCCAAAACCCTTGGAAATGAGAGGTGGTGATGATATTGAGAACATTCTAGGGCATCCTCTGGCTGGAACTGAGAGTGTGGGATAGAGAACTAATAGGGAATAGAGTTGGGCGATTTGTGGTTGGGTGGTTGAGGTCCTTGGGTGGAAAGGTAGTTAAGTATATATAAAAAAAAACTCTATCATATAAACAAGAACAGCCTTTTTCCCTTAGGCTTTGTGTTGTCTGTAGTTTTACCTGAGTACCTATGTTTAAAAATGAGAAAAGCTGAAGTTATCCTAACTTATAAAGCCACACAACACTTGGGGAGTGGAAGATGGAAGATAAGTTTGAGTTTGAAAGAAATTAGAAACAACACGAATAGAATAAGTTTTTGTTTTGACCCAAGCCTGGTATAAGTATGGCATATCATTTTTCTATTTATAGTCAGTGAATGACCATGCAATAGCCAACATTTGGCATTCAGCAACAACTCCAAGCTTCTAGAAAAATTGTGTTACGTATATAAATTTTTACGCCCGGGCAGGTACTAATTCAAGCCTTAAAACGTGCCTTTATTTACATTTTTAGTGTATTTTGTTTTAAATAATCGTTAAATGGGCTAAAACCATTATAATGTGCTAAACTTCTCCATCTCTTTTTCCAATCTAATGATGCTGTTTATATTGATAACTTCGTGATGCTGTGAACACACAAACCAAAGATACTGTAACTTTGGCAGGAGAAGCCTTCCCAGTTGGGTCACACGTTTTCTGTTCTTTAATTTCCTGAAAAAAATTTCCTCATTCCCTTGTTACTGATCTGGCATAAAATGAAGAATTAATATAACTCTGACTATCTTGATCTCTTCCTACCTTTTCATTAAAAAGAAAAAAAAAGGTGGGGGGAGTCATTGCATTGTCCTTTTATATGTAAATCTTATTTTGCCTCTAGCCATCGTTTAGCTTTGTAGAAGCTGGAAAAACTTAAAAGCTTACGGAAAACAAAGCTCTATTTTCAGCTGTAAAGAGCCTTCTTTAAAATTAGGTGACCAGCCTCTGCTCAGTGTTGAGGTTATTCATTATGCTGTCAATGTATAATTATCAGTCTACTATTTGTAATTTCTCTGTGCTGAAGTATCCCTTTTGCTATTGAATGACACTTAAAAGAAAATCATTGATCTATACCACACATAAGAGTTTTGAAATCTTCCCATCAGAGGATATTGCGCCCTTAGAATAAAAGAGGCTCTGGTTGTTTTTCCTTTTTTTTTTTTTTTTGCAAACATCTACTTTATAGTTCTAAGTTCAATTCAGTCCTACCCTTTATTAAAGCAAGAAAGCCTACATTGCTTTCTTTTGTTAAACTGCTTCTGCTTTCTTCACATAATACAGGATTACTTTACTAATTAAAATAATTTATTTTTGTCGCTACTCAACCAATTGATGTTAAAGTGCCTTATAATCATTATTAAGCATGTTAATTCAAATATTGACCCTTTTCGTTATTAACTGTTATGACGGAGGCCTGGCCATGGACCTTAATTCTGATTCCGCACCCCCCCCCCAACCTGTTAATAATACACCCCAGGTCTCCACCACTGACCTAGGGGTTATTTGTCTTTATTCAGAGCATTTTTCCAAGGAACCTTATCAAGGACTTTTGGAAAACTTGTATAATTTGCGTCCTGTGGGTCACCCTTACTGCTGTTTTATTTGTATTAATTTTAAACATTGGTTAGTTGAGAGGCAAGTTTTCTATTATGAGATTACATCTGTTTCTAAATTTTAAACCAAATTGTTGCTGTCAGGTCAATTCTGACTCATAGCCACCTTATAAGACAGAGTAGAACTGCTCCATAAGGTTCCCAAGCCTATAATCTTTGGGGAAGCAGACTGCCACATCTTTGTCCTGCAGAGCAGCTGGTGAGTTTGAACCACTGACCATTCAGTTAGCAGCCAAGCGCTTTAACCACTGTGCTACCCGTGCTTCTCTGTGCAGTACAGATGTAGCAATTTCTTTGATTTTTGCTCATTTTTTCAGAAATCCTGAAATGTTTCTGAAAGGGTTTTTTTCCCCCCCCGTTAACACTGAGATCTAAAATATATTATCTACTTTTCATTAAAAAAAAAAATGCTCCGTTTGGTGATTTATTATATTTTTTAATGCTATTGATGTTCTTTACCTCTGCCTTGTTCAGAATTAATTTGGGGTCCATAAACTTATTGTCAATAATCTTTTAAGATTATTTATTTTATATACATATACACATGCATGTATATGTATATATATACATGTATATAAAAATATATATATTTTTATATACATATATATATGGTTGTAAGTGTTTTATTGAATTTGACAGTCTGTTCATTTTTATTAAAATTGAAGACTTGGAGAGAGGTCATAACAAAGTGAAAAGAACATAGACTTTGGAGAAAGATAAACCTGGGATTGAACTTGATTTCTCATTTTCTTTCCGTACGTCCCTGAGAATAATCACTTTAAGTCTAAATTGCTGGATTGTTCTGAGAATTAACGGAGATAATATAGAGGAATCCCTCTTTTTTTTTTTTTCCTTATGTAGCAGCACTTAAATGTTCCTCTTTCTTCCCTTGAGTTTAACCTAGTGAAAGGGAAAGTAAATATTATAAAGAAGCAGCTGGAGCAGTTCTAGCACGTGGTGTTCCTGTGTTGAAGAATGCAGGTACTTGTGGCCCTTGGGTCCTGGCATAAAGGACAAAAGAGAAGAGAAGGGGAGAACCAGAGAGCTGGACCTCTGACCCCCCTCAGTTGTGTCAACTGATGTAGCTCTGATTTTTCCTTTAAATCTGTTTTATAAATTGTGGTTCATTCTAAGATATCTATTGAAAGAAAAATGGCTTCATCACTTAAAAGTAAGAAATTAGAGTATCCAAATATAAATATGCTTTGCATTACTGAATATAACTTAAAAAAAAAAAAAAAACTTTGTACAGAATGCGTTAAAAAAAAAGAGTGGGTTGCTTCTCTGGAATGACTTTCAGAAGAGTACATCCTCAGACTCTAAGAGGCATGTTGTTGTCGTTGTGTACCCTCAAAGAGTTGATTCTAACTTAGCACCACCCCATATGACAGAGTAGAACTGCCACATAGAGTTTTCTAAACTATAATCTTTGTGGGAGAAGATCGACAGGTCTTTTCTCCCTCAGAATGGAGTGGTGGGAGGGGAGTGGGTTCAAACCATCCACCTTTCCATTAGGAGCCAAGTGCTTAATGCTGCGCCACCAAGACTCATTCTAAGAGGCACAAGGGACTCAAATTCTTGCTGTAGATTAGGGACTGAGCATGAGGTGGGTACCATGGTAAAAGAATAGAAGTGGAGTGGGAGTGTTGAAATTAGATCTTATTGAGCCGCTGCTCCCTATTTAAAGTATTCAAGGTGAATGAATTCAGCACACAATTTAAGAGGGGAAAATAATTACCTATTAAGGTCCAGTGGCAGCCATGCTGCCATTTTTAACATCTTAAAGCACTCCTGGAAATGAAAAACAGCTTCGTCAGTGGGAGGAGAAGCAAAGAGGGTAACGTGTAAAATGATCTAGGGACTCATTTAGGAATTAAATGAATGAAGTGGAAGGCAAAGGGAAGAGGGCACTAAGGAGGAATTGTGGCCATTACTTTTGGCTAAAGCGATTTTGCTAAATATCAGTGCACTAAAGAATTACTGATTGCAGTTTGTGATTCATATATCCGTAGCCTTGTGTTGATTTCGACTCACAGCAACCCTATAGCACAGAGTAGGATTTCCTCATAGGGTTTCCAAGGAGCAGCTGGTGGATTCAAACTTTCAACCTTTTGGTTACCAGCCAAATGCTTAACCGCTGTACCACCAGGGCTCCACATATGGACAGTAGACCTTATTATTAACTAGAGAACCCATGATGTTTGGACTGTTACTGTTAATCATTTCTTTTGCTCATTGTGGCATCCAGACAATAACTTCATTGCTTCCTCTTATGTTGGTAATTTAGCAACTATTGTTCTGTTAAATAGCCACAGCTTGAAAGACATACTTTGAAAGATACACTGGCTGGCTAACTAATATTTGTAAAAGGATTGAGTTCAAAATTTGTTGTCATATTTAGCCTGACTTCCAATTTTCTTTTTAATATAGTCACCAAGTTGTATTTTCCCCTTGCTTATTTTTATGTTAAACACTTTATGTTGGATTATTTCATTTGCCTGTTTGCCTAAACCATTTGAATTGAGGTGTGGAGGGTGTGATCTGAAAGAATGTATTCTATGTAGAGATAATGAAAATTCCCTGGAAATTTAAACATTTTTCTAGAGAATTGGGTATATTCAAAAAGTAGAAGCAAAAGCAACACTTACTTTTGAGAAGTAAAATGCATTTCAGCTTTTTGGCAACTAGGAAGACGTCTGTAGACTTGGTAATGCCTGTGCCTAGGTGCATGAACCATGATTTCAATCCACCAAGCCTTGCTTCTGTCTCTGGTCTTTAAAAGTGTAAATCTTAGTATACCATCTCTTTTTCATTTTTATTCAAAGGTAAATTATATTATGAAATAAAATCTCTGGAGGAAAATTCCCAGTGTGGCTAATTCTCTAGAGTGCCCAGCTGATAATGCAGATGAAAGTATTCTTTTCAAGGAATTTTCCTCTGTCCTGATAGTAATGCACGAGACATTTTGGGCTCAGCAGATTCCCTATTTTCATGGGATTCAGAGTCCAATCAGTGTCTGGTAATAAAATAGAACTCCCTTGACTTGTATTGTTTCCCAGGCAATAGCTTGTTTCTATAAAGAATTTTTTCAAAGTTTCCTTCTCTCTGTTTTTGACACCTATTGGAGTCACCATAAATTATATTGTTACTAGCTTGTCTGTCATAATAGTTTAAAGCATTTTCGAAGCCTCTTGGTGCTATATTATACCAAATGATTTAAACAAATACAGTCTCTTCTTCCTTTGAACTTTTAACTTAAGGGAATAATGATAGCAAAGGAAATAGCGCGTTGAGAAATATGAACATACGTTAAGACTTCCTAGTCATTGAATCATAAAATGTTTGAGATGGAAGGAAATTTAAATATACTTAAGTATAATTATCACATCTTGAAGGTGAAATTGAATCCTACCTTAAACGAGTTGCCCAAGTTTATACAAAAAGCAGATGGATGAAGTTTAACTTAAACACTGGATTTTTCCTTTTCTTGACCATTGTTATGGTGCATCAGGCTTCCAGGATTGTAAAATGTTTGCAATATCTTGAAACTCTTTTACCAAATGGGAAGACTAAAAAAAAGGAAAAAAAAAAAAATTGCATATTGAAGAAAATCACTTCCTTACCACTGTTATTACATACAAAATTAAATTACCTTAGCATGTGTGTAATGCTCTACAAAGAATACAGGTATAGGTGATAAAAAGAATACGGTAGCCTGGCTTGGTTACCAGAGAGTTGAGATGAAAAAATGTACTGGAGCTTGTGCTCTGTTGGATTTACTGCCATTCTCCTATAATTGTCGAATTCCTGTTCAACAGTTTAATTGGAAGTACCTAAAATAAGAACTAGTGCCTTCAGGTAGCCACCAAAGGTCCAAAGAAATCATTTTTCCAGAATAACTATGTTTCCTTTTTCTGTAGGTTTACTAGATTATTTGATCAAGAAGCATTCATAAAGGTAGTGTATTTGACTTGGGTAGAATGTGTTTAAAAAAAAAAAAAAGATTCTCATGCTAACTTATGAGTCTGGGGGGTAACCAGTTGAATAGATTCATAACTATCAGTTGTGCTCTTTGCTAGAAATTTTTCTGCTGCTGTAATTAATTTAAGCCAAAATGGACTTTATTAATAAGGGTTTAGATATATAAAGGATTTACAGGAGGGTTCAGAGGTTATGCAGTCAGGAATAATATGCATAATCACGCCTTAAAAAAAGGGTGGGCGCTGTCATACACTTTTGGACAGAATATAAATTGGTGCCAATGTTTGGTAATTTGGCTATACCTATTAAAATCAAAAGTGCACATAACTTTTCACACAGAAATTACATGACTAGGAGTCTGTTATGTAGAAATAAATTTTATAAGGATGTGTATACAAGAATGTTTATCACAGCATTTTTTGCAATGGTTCAAAAAATAATGTCCATTTATATTAGAATTATTGAAAATATATGCTACATTTAAGGAGCCTTGGTGGCACAGTGCTTAAAGTGCTCAGTCGATAAACAAAAGGTCACTGGTTTGAACCTCCCAGCTGCTCAGAAGGAGAAAGATGTGGCAGTCTGCTTCCATAAAGATTTACTTAAAAAAACCAAAAACCAAACCCAGTGCCGTTGAGTCGATTCCAACTCATAGCGACCCTATAGGACAGAGTAGAACTGCCCCATAGAGTTTCCAAGGAGCACCTCGTGGATTTGAACTGCCGACCCTTTGGTTAGCAGCTGTAGCACTTAACCGCTATGCCACCAGGGTTTACAGCCTTGGAAATCCAATGGGGAAGTTCTACTCTGTCCTATGTAGGGTCAATATGTGTTGGAATCGACTCCTCTGCAGTGGGGTCTTTTTTTTTTTTTTTTAAATATGCTACACCTGTGCTATTCAGCCTTCCCCAAAAGGAAGCTAAATCTTTGTGAACTAATCTTAGATGTCCATTATAGAGCATGGTGTTTACAGGCACAAGTTCTGGAGCGAGATTACATGGATTTCTGTGAGTGGTTTTCTAGTTCTTATCTCTTACGACCTTTGGCATGTCACTTAGCTTGTCTGTGCTTCGGTGTACTCATCCTTAAAACAGTGATAATTACAGGACCTACCTGAAAGCTTATATGCCAGTTGTTAATAGTGGTTACACTGTGCGTTTGGATGTGAGTGGAGGTCAGAGTTTTGGAAGAGACTTTCACTTATTTTACATAGTTTTAAAAAGAGATGTGAATGTGGATAGCTTTGCTTTGGAAATCATCAGTTTTGTTGCACAATATTCCGGTGTGTTAATCTGCCATAATTAATGCAATACTTATTGCTAGACATTTAGATTTTTAAAAACCATTTTACTCATGTAAAAAAAGGAAGACATTGCAAGTGGAAGACATGATATGGATAAAAGTTTGGAGACAGGAGTGGAAGTAGATGCTTAGGTGATTCCAGGTTAAGAAAGCGGCTTATATATTTTAATATGATTCTGTGTATGCAGTGCCCAGCACAATGCCAGGCACAGTATAAGTGCTCAATGCTGGGTCTGCTGTCATTATTAACATCTGTGGTGCATGTGTGATTACAAGGAAGTCTAGAGCACATCATTGGACAGAAACCACAATACTGCTTATATCTTTAATTTCTGTATCATTTTTAGAGCTTAGAGCTCATCAATATATCTTCAATAATTTGGAAACATTTTCTGTTTTAAATTTGCAAAGATTTCTAAATTATATAAAGGCAGAGTGTTATCTGAAATTTGCATCTGCAGTCTGAGAAACCTTCATTTTAGTCCACAACAGTGCTTGTCCGTATCACTAAATGTGCATTCCAGCCGTTGGTACTTGTACCTTAGGGTATGTGTGGCAGTTTGCCAAGGTCAACAGAAAATCACAGTTAAT
This sequence comes from Elephas maximus indicus, assembly GCF_024166365.1. NCBI lineage: Eukaryota > Metazoa > Chordata > Mammalia > Proboscidea > Elephantidae > Elephas > Elephas maximus. The sequence goes on from NC_064824.1 coordinate 103,681,275, forward strand.
CCAGGGCATCTGCCCGTAGAAACAATTTACTTGAAGATTGAGGAAAACAAAATAGAACACTTAAAAATACGGATTTAAATAAACCCAGTATCTCTTTGGGTAAAATGTAAGATTTGTGTGAATTTGTAGAATAAAATGCCAAAGTTGAAAGTTTGGGATTCTGAGACGATATTTTATAAATTCTCCTGATCTGCTAGGCTAGACTAGTATTCATTTGGGGTATTTGTTTAGTTTTTTCTGCTGGTAGGAATATGTGGAGGTACTTACATTTAAATGTTTTGAAAACATTACTTGATAATTTCAAATAAAATTTGACAGATTAACATTCAAAAAAAAAATCATGGAAATGCAGAAGTGATACTAATTCTTGTCTTATATACTTTTTGGCATGATTATTTAGCTTTTTAGTCACATTTGCTCTATCCCTTTGGATCTTTATTTCCCAACAGTACTTTAAAGAATAAATATAGTAGAATAAAATACACAGTTGACCTTAAATTTGAATTTGCTATCATGTTATATTAAATATTTTCTGGATCACTTGTATGTATGTCTTGATTTTCATAGTGGTTTTATGTGTTAAAAGAATATAATCTATTAACATAAATACTTTAGTAACAGTTTTATTAAGTTTTAAAAGTACAAACTATACAGATTTTAAATGCACTTCAAACAGAGGTTTGTTTTAAAGAAATCTATTCTCTCCAAACTGTTAAAAGGTGCTGCTCACCCTTTGTTTGCCTTTTGATATCGAATATTAGAAAGCCTGTCCAAGCATTGAGTACCAAAGGGAAAAAAAAAAAACCTTGAAAGTTTCAACTGGAAATAACTAAACATAAAATTATATAAAAAACCAAAAGTGATCAGTGAGGAATGTTTGAATTCTTCACTTGTTTGTCTGCAACGTTGTTATAGATCCTTTTATTATTATTATTACGATTATTATTAAGCTCTTGTTGGTTCCCTTCTTATGTTTATCAGGATTCTTCCATGTTCACCTGGCTAATCTGAATACTAACCATAACAAATAGATGTTTGAAAGCATTAAAATGATGACTTTCAAAGGGGCTATTATCATTTATCATGGAAATGAATTCAGCCCACTGATGGTATTTAGTCTATGGGAAAAATGAGCATCATATGTTTGGAAAATGAATTTCTCAACTGCTTAACTTTCTCAAAATAATGTTTCTTTAAGATGCAATATTGCATTTAATATTATGTCCCCAGGAGAGACCTTACGTCATCAATCCCCAAATTCTATGCTTAACTGTCAGAGAAAGATGATAGTTTAGAGACTGGTTCCTAAAACTATTCAGTGGACAAGATTTCATAACTTTCATGGAAATATTGTATTGCATTCCTCAATTGTATATATTCACTACATTATAGCTTGGTGAAGACCCTGGTCTCTGAAATCAGACTGTTTGGCCCTATTTAAGAACAGTGTGAAATTGCTTCAGTTGCCTCACCTGATAGCAATAAAAAATACTGACCTTAAATGACCAGTAAGAGAATTGTGAGATAATTCATGCAAAGTGCTTAGAATCACAGTTCCTAAACTATGAGTTGAGGTGTCTTGGGGCATGGCTGGAAGCTCACGATGGCACCGTACAATATTTTAAACTTCTGTTAGACACTGCATGAATTGCTAGTTCAGTTTCAAAATTAGATCATGCTCTGTCTTCCTTTCAATGGTGTCGTATCTTTGAGAAGCTGGATTTCATCAGTTGCTAGGATGAAAAGCAAGTACCATGTGTAAACTATTGTGGACAAAATGAGAATAGTGATGTCTCGTTTAATTTGTGTGGTGCCCAACAGATACTCACATCCCATTAGATAGTGATTGTGGTTAATAAATAAATACATAAAAATATTATTTTGGTTCAATTTATCTCTTTAATATTCTCAAATGGATCCTATGTTGTTAAGACACAAATAGTTTCACCCTGACTTAACAGAACTCTTAGGTATTTCTTTTGGCCTAAAGGCACTGTGAAAAAAAATTACCGAGAAACTAAGTGTTCCTTGAACCGAGAAAGTCTGGCAACCGCTGGCTTAACATTATCTCTTGTATGTAGGAAGGCCTCAGTGTTCGTTATTGCTGCTGCTGCTGCTGCTGCTGTGTTATCGATGGTGGTGGTAGTTAAAAGGTCAGGAACTATTAAGTTAACTGATATTCCTCTAGTTGTCATTTTACCTCTTATTTTTTAGAGGGGAGGAGAGAAAGGAAGAGAGAATGGAGAAAAGAAGAGAATGCAGTAACTAAATATGCAGCTGGAACTTGGGATGTCTGACTGTAAGGTTGGAAATAAAAGCAGTCCCCAAAGAGGAGGAGTAGATGAGGAGCTGCATCCTGCAGAAGGAGAGGGAGTAGTTCATCATGTAGGAATTGCACCAGAAACTTCCTACAGGTATTCCCAATCCAGCCTGGAAAGCAACGGCTTGGTGGTGCCCAGGTTCGTAGCAGCTGTGCAGAGAGAAGAAAAGAAAACAAGGGGTTGACAGGGAGCAGGGAAAGATCCCGAAGCAGGACTGAGGAGGGGCCTGTGTAATGGTGCCCAGGGCTGAGGAACCACCTGTGCTCCTGTGGAGAAACTCCAGCAACTTTGACACAGGGTTGCCCAGGGCTGCCGCCCACAGCTGAGGAGGTCTGCACAGGGAGGGATTGGGTTGGGGGTCTAATTCTCTGAAACCTCAGGCACTTAGCCAGGGAGAGATACCAAAGCCATGGAGACAGAGGAGGGAGAGACAACAGTGAGGCTCCCATGTTCTTCTTCCTCACCTATTTAGGAATCCCTGGATGGATTGGAAGAGTTGAGGTGCTGAGAAATTTTTTCTGCTACTAATGTGCACCCTTCCTGTACCTCTAGGAGATGACCTGGGGAAACACTTGTCACATCTGGAAAGCATTTTCTCTGTGGTGATAGAGAACATTCTTAGCTAATTCCTTTTAAATATCCCTTTTTGAATGTATGGAAACCCTGGTTGCATAGTGTTTAAGAGCTAGGGCTGCCAACCAAAAGGTCAGCAGTTTGAATCCACCAGGTGCTCCTTGGAAACTCTTTGGGGCAGTCCTGATCTGTCCTATAGGGTTGCTGTGAGTTGGAATCGACTCAATGGCAGTGGGTTTTAATGAATGTATATCCTCTTAGCTCCCTTCTTTTAGCCCTTTTTTCCTCCAAGGAGAATTATATTGCTTTCTTTTCATTTCACCGACGGACCCATTGTACACTTAATAAACTAGCTAATTAATAAAATTTAGTTTTAATTTTAGAAATGCCCCCTCTCTGGAGAAACCTTCCCCCCTGAAGTGAAGCTTGTATTTCATTTTTTTGTTATTAATTTCCATTATTCCTTTGGTAATAATTACAGTGCCTGAATTTGTTATGGATCCTATAAGGACAATTTTGAATTAACAATGCTTCATCATTATTTTTCTATGTAATTTTAGTTATGAATATACCAAATATACACAAAGATAAATAATATTTTGGGAGTTATATGTGAAAAAAATGCTGCTAAATTTAAATAAATTAAAGCTCTATTTTCAGCATGGGCAAAGCTACAAATAAACATAAAGATATTTAGGGTTTAACTTTTTCAGAAATCGCATACCCCTGTAGTATGAAACAATGATAACAATATTTGGAACTTGCACAAAACTCTGTCTTCACACTTTTTTGGCAAGCCTTTAACTAATTAATCCTCGAGATACCCCATTCTCTAGGTTTTTCTGTGGTTTCATTGTCACTGGTGCATAGCAATGAATCAATCAGACAAATAAAGTGCCTTTTGTAATTGCTTGTCTCAAAGCATTGTAAAAATCAAATATGGAATAATTAAAAATTCATTTGTGGTTTGTGGCTGTGAATTTGACTGCTAGAAGGTTGAGCGGTGGGCTCATAAGTACTCTTGATAGGTTTGCATGGTTGATTTCAAGGCCAGTAGCTGCCCTGGCCATATTTTATAGATGGCTTTAGTCAAGGGAGAAGGGGGGATGGTTTAAAGTATAGTGGAATAACTGTTCACACCAGCACAAATAACTGCTGAAAATACCTCTTAAAATAACTGTTGATGGGAAAGACATTTGACTGTTTAGTTTCCAAAGTAAAAATTTAGGATCAGGCTTTATACACCTCCACACTTTGCGCTATTCATGAAAGCACTTTCATTTCAATGTAAAAGTATTTTATGTATTTTTGAAACAGAAAACAGTCAGTTTTAGATTTAATTCCCTGTTAATTTCTAATCCTATGCAGCATTTTCTATTGTATTCACAGAACAACAGAGATTCTCTAAAAAAAAAAATGTACTATTTTAAAATTTCTTTGGTTAACTCAAAGAATGGGTAATGTGAGAACTACCCAATTTATATGATAGCATATTGAATTTAAAATGCTATGGGGATTTATTAAAGTTCACATTATTTTTCCATCAGCGAAATTGCATTTTAAGTGATAAATAATCCAGAAGAGTTCATTTTTAAGAAAAGCTAAATTAGAAAATAGTTTCAGCATGTAAAGATGTAGATATATTTTATAATAAAAGGTTCCGTGTTGGGGGAACTGTAATTAGAACTAATTTATCCATTTGCTCATGATGTTCTTTTTAAGAGGTAGAATAGCCACATTCTTAATTATTTGTAATTTTTGGCCATATATGTGAATAAGCCTTTTCAAACATGGGTAGAACTCATGATATTAAGTCATTCGTCCCTTTCTGAACTTTCAGCATATGAATTAAATTTCAGTTCATTTATTTGACAAATGTTTATTGGATGCCAGCAGGATTTCTTGTATGTTTTTAGGTGTTAGGGAAATACAGAACAGTGAAAAACAATGGATAAAAATCCCTGTTGTCTTTAGTTTTAATATATTTTTTTTTTTGTGAGGGGGCCCTCATTAAAGACATGGAAGTAAATATATATCATCGTATTAGATGGTAATAAGTGTTTTGGAGAAATATAGAACTGAGGGTATAGAGGGTCTGAGGAGGACAATTTAAAATAGAGTCATCAAGAAGGTCCCACTAAGAAGGTGATATTTGAAGTCTTTGAGGTAATTAAGACCCAGTGGGTGGGTAGAGCAAGTAGGGCCAAGTAGGCTATTCTAAGAACATTGGCTTTTATTCTGCAGTAACAGAATCCCTGGAAGGATTTTTAGCTGAGGTGTCACATGATCTGACTGCATCTTGGGGTTGATGGGATGTGCAGGGAGGGAGCTAGGAGGCCAGTCAGGAAGCCGTAGCAGGAATTTAGACAGGACACAATGGTGGCTTCCATTCCAGATATTCAGGAATGATATGTGGGGGGTTTGAGAGATAAAAGCTAAGGATGGCACCAATATTTTCACCCTGAGCTATTGGAAAGATGCGTTGATTTGCTGTTCTGAAGAAGTCTACGGGAGGAGCAGATTTGGTGAGAAGGTATCAGTGGGATTTTGGATGTCTTAAGTATAAATCTGCAGTTTGGAATAGAGGTCTGTTACATGTGCTATGGAATGTACTAGAGATAGAATACTGACATTTTATAACTTTTGCTTCTTATTTGGATCAGAAGGGCATTAAATGACAATGTAGCCAATTATAGGGATTTTTCTTTTATTCAGGACATTTCATTTGTGATTAATATAGAATCTAATTGTTATAGGATTTAAAGGCTATTGTGGATTATTGTGAAAAATAATTTGTGGATACTGCATCATGTAAAGTATTATTTTGTCTTTAGTAGTGAACTCTGACAGTACTAATATTAAAAATGATTGTATTTTCATTCTTTTAACCCAGTTAAATATTAGAATTCACAGGGTGAAATAGAGAAAGCTTTTGTCTTAGATTAACTTAAGAGACCTTGCATTATTAGGTAAAGCAATTAAAATAAAGCTTACAAAATTAAGACAAGATAATAAAAAAAAAAAAACCAAACCCGTTGCCGCTAAGTCAGTTCAGATTCATAGCTACCCTATAGGACGGAGTAGAACTGCCCCATAGAGTTTCCAAGGAGCGCCTGGCAGATTTGAACTGCCCACCCTTTGGTTAGCAGCCATAGCAGTACCATGTGAATAACCTGACACATTTTATTAAGATTCTATGGGCATTCTGATATCAGAGAGCATTTTTGTGGAATGAAGTTAAAGGAAGAAGAGATAAATGGGTGCTTAAATGGGCAGAAAAAAATTTAATATGCACCTTCAAATTTCTCCTTTGAGAACCTTCTTAATGTGAGATGAAAGCAGTAGGATTTTAAACATTACAAACAAGCAACTTGTTTTTTAAACATCGCAGTGCTTGATAGTGTTTTCTCCTCAGGGAGAAATTTCTTTTCTAGACTCAATTTGAAACTTAATGCAAAAAAAAAAACCCAAAAACCAAACAAACAAAAAAAGAAACCTATCTTTTACTTGCTTTTTGCTGAGGTGTGAAATTTGCAAAAGTTATGGGAAATTTTTTTTTTTTTTTTTCAAGATCTGACATGTCATATGTTCTTTCTGAAGGATTTTGGGATGTTTTCTGTTTTGTCTGGCTTGGTCATTTGTCTGAAGAGTTTCTAGCCATTGCTGGGTGTTATACCCTGCACCAAGTACTTAGCAGTTGCTGGAGCCTCTAGTGACTTTTCTGGCTCTGTGATCCTTGAGACCCACCCTTCCAGGTTCTTCTATACCAAAAAAAAAAAAAATCTATACCAGGTTTTCGTTTAAGATTGCTACCCATTACCATTCCACTTCATCCCCCCTTTTTCAACATTTTATTATGAAAAATTTCCAACATACAGAAATATTTTAAAAATTGTACAGTGAAGACCTATGTACTTAGCACCTAGATTTTACAATTTCAGTTTTACTCTGTTTTTCACATATTATTCCTCTGTTTGTTCCTCTGTTCATCAATCCACCTTATTTTTTGGTGCATTTCCAAGTAATTGCAGACATCAGTACACTTCATCCCTAAATACTTTAGCATGCATACCATTAACTAGTATTCCATATTGTTTATGGATCTTTTTAAAGTAAAATTTATATATGATGAAATGCTCAGATCTCGTGTATCATTTGATGAGTTTCGACAAATGCATGTACCTATGTAATTCAAACCCCTATCAAGCTATAAAACATTATCATCTTTTCAGAACATCACCCCTTTCCTGTCAATCCCTGCCCTCACTCCTTGAAAGACAACCACTGTTTTGATAGTTTTCTACCACGTATTAGCTTTACCTGTTTTACAGCTTCGTGTAAGTGCAATTGTATGTGTTTTTTAAATTTTTATTTTATTATTTTTATGTGTGTGTAAGGCTTCTTTCACTCAGCTTATTTTTTTTTTTTTTTTGAGACTTATACCTTGTTGAGTATATTACTTATTGGTTCCTTTCTAATGCTGAGTAATATTCCATTGTGTGAATAGTATATTGGTTATTTATCCAGTCTGCTGTAAATGGACACTTAAGACTATTTCTAGTCTTGGGATATTATTAATGAAATTGATACACAACTCATCTTTTACCAAATAAATAACCCTCTTTTTCTCCCAAAACTGTTATTATCATTCGATTTGTTTAATGCAATCTATTAAAAAAAAAAAAAATTTTATACCTTAGAGAAGATTTGAATTTCTAAAAAACACTTCGGATATAAGAATAGACTTATCTTGGAGACTTGAAATGAAAGGTTTTTGGGACATTTCTGTGCCTTGAAATTCCCTCTCATTAGTTGCCTCTTCCAAGCAATCCCTTATTTTCTAGAGGTTTTTTTTCAATGTATATAAGCACATCTGATTTCTTCTGTAGATTCTGCCTTTAGCTTTTCTTTTAATCCCATGGTTATGTTATTTTTTAACAATAGAGGAGTTTTTCCCCTTTGCAGATGTAATAGTGAGAGTGCTTTTTTTTTTTTTTGGAACTTTATTTGAAGAACATTTAGAAGGTCCTGGACAATTCTATATCTACAGCCTACTTCAACTTAGAGCATGCCAAACAAAACTCTTATGATTCCTTTATCCTGAGACCATGAACACACATCAGTATTATGATCTCTATTACATTGGCAAAATACATATAATTTTGAGTGTGAATTGATGTTGTTGACCCTATGCACAACAGAACAAAACACTGCCCAGTCCCTGTGCCATCCTCACGATCATTGCTGCTTGAGCCCATTGTTGCAGCCACTGTGTCAATCCATCTTGTTGAGGGTCTTCCTCTATTTAACTGACCCTCTACTTTACCAAGCATGATGTCGTTCTTCAGGGACTGGTCTCTCCTGATAACATGTCCAATGTACGTGAGATGAAATCTCACCCTCCTCACTTCCAAGGACCATTCTGGCTGTACTTCTGTACTTCCTCCAAGACAAATTTATTCATTCTTTTGGCAGTCCTTGCTTTATTCAGTATTCTTCGCCAACACCACAATTCAAATGCATCAATTCTTCAGTCTTCCGTATTCATTGTCAGGCTTTCACATGCATACATGTGGGTATTGAAAATACCCTGGCTTGGGTCAGGCACACTTTAGTCCTCAAAGTGACGTATTTGCTTTTTAATACTTTAAGGAAGCCTTTTGCATTAGATTTTCCCAATGCAATACATCATTTGATTTCTTGACTTCTGCTTCCATGGGCGTTGACTGTGGACCCAAGTAAAATGAAATCCTTGACTGCTTCAATATTTTCTTCATTTATCATGATGCCTATTGGGCCAGTTGTGAGGAATTTTGTTTGCTTTATGTTGAGGTATAAGCCATACTGAAGGCTTTAGTTATTGATCTTCATCAGTAAGTGCTTTAAGTCCTCTTCACTTTTAGCAAATAAAGTTGTGTCATCTGTACATCACAAGTTGTTAATGAGTCTTCCACCAATCCTGATGCTGTGTTCTTCTTCATATAGTCCACCTTCTCGGATTATTTGCTCAGCATACAGATTGAATAAGTGTGGTGAAAGAATACAACCCTGACTCACCTGTTTCCTGATTTTAAACCACACAGTACCCCTTGTTTTGTTCTAACGGCTGCCTCTTGGTCTAGGTACAGGTTCCACATAAGCGTAATTAAATGTTCTAGAATTCCCATTCTTCACAGTGTTATCCATAATTTCTTATGATCCACACAGTCAAATGCCTTTGAACAGTCAATAAAACCCAAGTAAACATGTTTCTGGTATTCTCTGCTTTTAGCCAACACACATCTGACATCAGCAATGATATCCCTCATTCCACATTTCTTAGAGTGAGACTATAGTAACTGTCTTGTAAGCACTTAATATCAGAAGACTCCAGCCTAATCTTTGTACTTTTTCCTTCCCAATGAGTTCAAGAAACAAGCTACTGAGGCCATTTTGATGTGTCTTTTTGTCTAAGCACCGTTTGTAATAACTCGATTAAAACCTAGCATACCGTAATTGTCTTATGCTGTGGGGCTTTGAAGCTCTGAATTTGAGTCTTGGAATGAGAATCACAAGAGAAGGTGGTATAATGTATCCTTTTATGAAAAATTCCTTTCAAAGATCATTGTGGAATAGACCAAAGAATTATTATATTTGATTAAAAACGAACCCAAGAATCCAATTTTTGCACTTTCTCTCTCTTGCTTCTGTTTTTAACTAATATTGTAGAGTCTTTTTATTTACTCAGCTAGATTGACAAGATTATAAATGAGAGCTGTGTGTGGAAGCCTCTAATTTTTCATAAGTAAATGAATTAATTTATCATCGCTGTTGTGTTTTATTGCTGTCTGCATGCCAGACTGCCCTGCTCCTTTATTCCCCCTTTTGCCTTCTAAACATTGGATCCATGTCATCCTGTTTGACAGGTTTCTGATTCCCCTGTCAGATGCAATTTGGTGCTAATCACATTTCCTTTGCTCAGTGTCAATGATACAAGCCATGCATAATATTCCTATATGTCCACTCACTCACTCGCGGTGCAGCTGGAATATCTTGGGCATTAATCTGATAGAATGCCACATTGAAATGCAAAAATGATGCTTGAGCGCTAAGATAATGTGGTCAGGCAGATGTGCAATAGATAAGTGAGGCTAAACTGGTGATCTTTTCTAAGCTGTGATGGATTTTATTTCATTTCTAAATATCTCTTTGCAAACCTGAGACTATGTAATCAGTGCTAGTTCATTAAACCTTCAGCATTTTTAATAGAATTCATTCATTGCCCATGTATGAAGAAATAAGGATTATTTTTCCTATTAAAAGAAAGCTATAAGTGGTTGTTATTTTTAATGTTTAAAAGTATTCCTGTCTAAGATCATGCACCTTATCAAATACATGAAAATGACTAACGATCCAGGGAAATCTATTTATAGAATAGTAAGCTAGTTTCTAGCCTGGATGAAGCCCCAAACAATAGACCTTTCGTCACATCAAGCAGAAATATGGTGAGAGGGTTTTGGAAGATTTGGGAGATTGTTGTTTATTTATTGAAGTCTAGTTAGATGTTTTGACAATAAGAAGAGGAGGAGAGGAAGCACTCAAGAAAGAAGGAACAACATGAACAAAATCAGATGTGGAAGGACATCATTTATTTAGTGAAATAACAGTTCTCTATTGTGGTGATATTGTTTGTTGTTAGTTGTCATCAAATCCATTACAGCTGAATCATGGTGGCCTTACGTATAACAGAATGAAACATTGCCCTGCCCTGCACCCATCCTTATAGGATGTGGGTGATAAATAAGACTAAAAAAGGAAATCAGGATCACAAGGAAGAATGTTTTGTAGACAAGAGGGAGTCATTTTGTTTTGATCTAACAATAATTCCATTTGACTTTTAGAAAAAAAAATCTGATGGTGCTATGGAAGGGGAATTATAGAAGAAACAAAAAGACCTTTAATAACAGACTATAGCAGTAGGCCAAGTGAGAAATAAAGGCTCAAAGTAGGACAGTGACAGTAAGAGTGTAAAAGATGTTACAAATGTAAAACGCATTATTGACTAAAATCTGTGAGTTGTGCAATTGGTTCAATATGGTGAGATTCGGATCCATGGCATGGGGAAAGGGAGGAAGAAGATATTTCTTGAATCTCTAGTTTGCATGGGGTAATAAGTGAGAAGGCCAACAGGAGGAGAAGTATGAGGAGGGTGACGTAATGAATTCATGTTGGGTTATGCCGAGTTTGGGTACTAATGGGACGTACAAATAGTGATAAGCAGTAGCCAGGAGGTGGAGATATTTAATGGTCATCTTTATGTATACAAATACCTGAAGTCACAGGAAAGGTTTAATTACCTTGGGGGAGAGAGTGTAAAGCAAAAAGAAAAAGCCGAGTAATGGAATCTTGGGGTTAAGGCTGTATTTAAGACCAAAATAAGGGATTATACAGAAAAGTATTGTAGAAGCTGATGGGGTGAAGGGAATCATTAACACTGTCAAATACAGTAGAATATTTATGCAAGAGGAGGACCTAGAAGGGACTGTTGAATTTATAAATGTAGGAGGTTGTTATTATTTTTTAGTCAGGGACAATTTACTGAGTGTTTGTCAAATGTCTGGCAGTTTTAATGGAGTGGCAGACTAAAAGCCACAGTGCATTTGGTTGAGGAGTGAATGAATGGTGTAGCATGGCAGGCAGCCGTGTTGACAACTCCTACAAAGAAATCGATAGTGGGGAAAAAGGATGAGCATTGGGGTTGTAGCTTGAAGGACGTGTGAATATATAAAAAGCTTTAAAAAGTAATAACATGAAATGCGTACTGAATGAGGGTGATATTGCCCATAAGGGGGTGAAAATTGGTTCTTGGAGGGTGTTGTTGTTGTTGCTAGGTGTTGTCAAGTCGCTTCCAACTCATAGTGACCCTGTGCACGACAGAACAAAACACTGCCCCATCCTGAACCATCCTTAAAATCCTTGTTATGCTTGAGCTCATTGTTACAGCCACTGTGTCAATCCACCTCGTTGAGGGTCTTCCTCTTTTCTGCTGACCCTGTACTCTGCCAAGCATGATGTCCTTCTCCGGGGACTAATCCCTCCTGACAACATGTCCAAAGTATGTAAGATGCAGTGTCACCATCCTTGCTTCCAGGAGCATTCTGGTTGTACTTCTTCCAAGGCAGATTTGTTCGTTCTTTTGGCAGTCCATGGTATATTCAATATTCTTCGCCAACACCACAATTCAAAGGCATCAATTGTTCGGTCTTCCTTATTCATTGTCCAGCTTTCACATGCATATGATGAGATTGAAAATACCATGGCTTGAGTCAGGCGCACCTTAGTCTTCAGGGTGACATCTTTGCTCTTCAACACTTTGAAGAGGTCCTTTGCAGCAGATTTGCCCAGTGCAATGTGCCTTTTGATTTCTTGACTGCTGCTTCCGTGGCTGTTGATTGTGGATCCAAGTAAAATGAAATCCTTGACAACTTCAATCTTTTCTCCATTTATCATGATGTTGCTTATTGGTCCAGTTGTGAGGATTTTCGTTTTCTTTGAGGTGCAATCCATAGTGAAGGCTGTGGTCTTTGATCTTCATTAGTAAGTGCTTCAAGTCCTCTTCACTTTCAGCAATCAAGGTTGTATCATCTGCATAACGCAGGTTGTTAATGAGTCTTCCTCCAATCCTGATGCCCCGTTCTTCTTCATATAGTCCAGCTTCTCGGATTATTTGCTCAGCATACAGATTGAATAGGTATGATGAAAGAATACAACCCTGCCGCACACCTTTCCTGACTTTAAACCAATCAGTATTCCCTTGTTCTGCCCAAACAACTGCCTCTTGAACTATGTAAAAGTTCCTCATGAGCACAATTAAGTATTCTGGAATTCCCGTTCTTTGCAATGTTATCCATAATTTGTTATGATCCACACAGTCGAATGCCTTTGCATAATCAATAAAACACAGGTAAAGATCCTTCTGGTATTCTCCGCTCTCAGCCAGGATCCATCTGACATCAGCAATGATATCCCTGGTTCCACGTCCTCTTCTGAAACCAGCCTGAATTTCTGGCAGTTCCCTGTTGATATATTGCTGCAGTCATTTTTGAATTATCTTCAGCAATATTTTGCTTGCATGTGATATTAATGATATTGTTCTATAGTTTCCACATCAGTTGGATCACCTTTCTTGGGGATATGCATAAATATGGATCTCTTCCAGTCATTTGACCTGGAAGCTCTCTTCCATATATCATGGCATAGACAAGTGAGCACCTCCAGTGCTGCATCCGTTTATTGAAACATCTCAGTTGATATTCCATCAATTCCTGGGGCCTTGTTTTTCGCCAGTGCCTTCAGAGCAGCTTGGACTTCTTCCTTCAGTACCATCAGTTCCTGATCATATGCCACCTCTTGAAATGGTTGAACATCGACTAATTCTTTTTGGTATAATGACTCTGTGTATTCCTTCCATCTTCTTTTGATGCTTCCTGCGTCATTTAATATTTTCCCCATGGAATCCTTCACTATTGCAACTTGAGGCCTGAATTTTTCCTTCAGTTCTTTCAGCTTGAGAAACGCCGAGCATGTTCGTCCCTTTTGGTTTTCCACCTCCAGCTCTTTGCACATGTCATTATAATACTTTACTTTGTCTTCTTGAGCCACCCTTTGAAATCTTGTTCATTTCTTTTACTTCATCAATTCTTCCTTTTGCTTTACATGCTCGATGTTCGAGAGCAAGTTTCAGAGTCTCCTCTGACATCCATCTTGGTCTTTTCTTTCTTTGCTGTCTTTTCAGTGACCTCTTGCTTTCTTCACGGATGATGTCCTTAATGTCATTCCACAACTCGTCTGGTCTGTGGTAACTAGCGTTCAGTGCATCAAATCTGTTCTTGAGATGGTCTTTAAATTCAGGTGGGATATACTCAATGTTATATTTTGGCTCTCGTGGACTTTTTCTGCTTTTCTTCATTTTCAGCTTGAACTTGCATATGAGCAATTGATGGTCTGTTCCACAGTCGGCCCCTGACCTTGTTCTGACTGATGATGCTGAGCTGTTCCATCGATGATGGAACAGCTCAGCATCATCAGTCATCTTGGAGGGTAGGGATGGAAATACCTTAGATATTACTATGGTGTGTGGGCTTAGACAGGCCTTACCCTGCTTGACAAAATCCTATTCCTTAGCATTTATTTTCTCTCCTTGGGTATTCTTGGGTATCACAGGAGCAGCACTGACTAAGTTCATGGAAGATGCACAAAATGTGTGCAAGATTAGTGCTACAAAACTGTGACAAAAATATGGCTAGGTTTGAAAAACTCTGTCTTGATCAATTGCTGGATCCCGAGGTTTTAATATGAGAGGTGGCCTATATGTGCCTTTTGACTGCTATTGGGTGCCTTGTGGATGTTGTGTATGTTTAATTCTCAGGGCTTTTACATGTGACTTGGGTTTTGGAAATAAAATACAGTTTATTTTATTATTTAATTTTATAAAAGTTAATCAACCATCATTAATTATATCAAGGGCTGAAAAGAAAAATATCAAAAATATCTTAATGATTATCTAGCAGCTAGGTATGTGAAAATTATTTTGTCATATTAAGCAAAAGTTAAATTCACTAAAAATACATTTTAAAGAATTTAATTTATTTTTCGATTGTTTTACTTTTGCTAGAAAAACAACAATTTTGAATGATATTTTCAGGTATTTGATTACATTGTTATTGTTATATATTTATGTGAATTGATTTGATATGAAATTCTATTCATTATGGTTTTTGTAAGTAAACAGAGTATGTTAAAAGTTGCTCAACAAATGCAGTTATAAAGCTGAGTTTAATGTTAACAGCATTTAAAAATTTTTAACTTTCAACTTAAAAATTTTAGTCATTCTTACCCCTTCGTCGAATGAAAAGAATAAGCCCTATATGTTTTCTCTTTATGTATTAGCCACCAAACCAAATAAACCAAACTCATTGCCATTGAGTCGATTCTGACTCATAGCGACCCCACAGGACAGAGTATAACTGCCCCATAGAGTTTCCAAGGAGCACCTGGTGGATTCAAACTGCCAACCTTTTGGTTAGCAGCTGTAGCACTTAACCCCACTATACCACCAGGGTTTCCATGAATTAGCCACAGATATATGTACATGTATATGCATAAAGATATACAGTATATCTGTGGTATTAAAACTTCATATGGGGATAGAAATTAAAAAAACAATGTATTTAAATGTTCCTGGTGGGGGCGGGGAGGTGATAATAAAAATAGGTTGAGAAATGCTAATGTAAATCTTAATATTTGTTCAGTTTTTGTTCCTGTTTCAGTTGAACAGTTGCTTATCTTTGAAATTTACTAAACAGTGTGACACCATTAATGATGTTGACTTTACAAAAAACTAGAAAGAAGCCTGTTCCTTTTGAGACAAATGCCTATAGAGGGTATGCACTTAGTGACAATTTTGATACTCAGAGGTAATTTTGATTCACAGGAAATGACAGTCACACTTGCAGAGGTTGAAGTATCTAAACTGCAAGTCAAGACTTCGGTCAACACGGCACCGCAGACAGTAGAACTATGCTGTCCCTCCACAGCAAAGACTTGAAAAACTAAGTAAAACAGAGACAGACGTCATTTCTGGAACCTGAAGTGTCAAATGAAGAAATAAAGAACACAGCCAAGCACCAGATGGAATAAGAAACTGACAGAGGACAGACAGCAAGAAGAGATACATGCAGAGGGCCCCATCACCTAACGCAGCACGGATCTGCCATCTCGGACTCCCGTCGGGGATTGGCAGACAGGGAGCATCAGAAGGCAGCTTCGCGGAACTGCAGCAGAAGACAGAGTACCCGGTAACCAGTGATACACGCCTTTCACCCCCCATTGTCTCCCCACTGCTCTACCTCCGGGAGGCTCATCTGGCTGGGAAATGCAGCATCCATGCTGCTTGGATTCACCACACCCATGTCAGAGATTGGCAGACAGGGAGTACGTGAAAGCAGCGTCACGAAGTTCCCATAAGGAGACAGAATACTCAGTAAGGAGCGATATATACTCTCCTAACCGCCCTGTTCTTCCCTCCCACTTTGGACTCCTCTACTTCCGGCCAGCTGCATTCTCTTGGCCAGGAGGCCATTGCTTTGGCCTTAGGCTTCTTGGATTCGCCCTGTCCACACTGGCCGGGTCCCATGGTGTTGGTTCTTTCTGTCTCTTTTGGTTTCTTCTGTGCCTCCTACCACCTCCCCCTCCTTTCTCTGGAACACTTTGCTCTGTGTGCCATCTTTGCTTCTCCTTCAAAGGCTATGAAGCCATGCTCCACTGGGGAACCACTACCCGAGCTTGCAACACCATGAAGGTGGGATCTCCGGGACTTTTCTTTTCCTCGTTTTGCTTTGTTCTGTTTTGTTCGTTTGTTCCCTTTTTCTTTTCTCAGCTTGGGAGCTCCTTCTAGCCGGGCTGCGCTGCAGGGCTTAGGAGCCACTCCCCCAATCTGCGCAGCTGCGTAAATGGGACCCCTTGGGGCATTTCTTTGGTTTTCTTTTTTTTGTTTGTTTTATTCTTCTTTCTTTTTTAAAAAATTTTCTTTGTCTTTTCCCCTTTCTGATCGTCTTCATTTCTCAGTTCTCGTCTCTCTACATTTATCTTCTTTTCCTGTCTCCTGAATACCTGGTGTTGTGTAACAGCTATACCCTTCTCTAGCCAGGCTGTACTGTGCAGCCTGGGAGCCACTTCCTTCATCTTAGTAGCCCTACCAGTGGGACTGTGCAAATCCTGGGGGCTTTTCTTTTCCAAATTTTTATCTAGTTATTTTTTTCTTTCTTTTTCCCTTCTTCTTTCTTTCTTCTTCTTCTTTTTTTTTTTTTTTTTTGCTTCTCTCCGTTGCTCAGTTTCTCATCTCTCCACTCCAGTCGCAAGCTCCCTTAGCACTCTTTTTTTCTTTGTGTTGTTGCTTGTTTGTTTTTAACTCCTGTTTCTCTCTTCTTTATCTCCTCTTTCCCATACCCCTATTAGCGCCACACATCACAGCCTCCTCCCTCTTTTCTGCCTACCTGAACCATGTACTGAATATCACACCCCAAAGCAGCACAGGCATGGCCTACTGGAACCTGTCCAGCACTGATTCCTGGTCTGCCCTGTTGGCCCCAGTACGTACCACAAACAACCCATCCCAGCCCCTTCCCTTCAGCTGGACAAGACCTGCTTCCCCATAGCTGAATGACTAACCCTGCCTGTTGGAAAAGGAGGTAAAAAGTATCTTGAACTACAGATGAACAAACAACAAAGAACACACAGCCCGCCTGCTCAGACATAACCAAATAAAATGAAAAAGCAGGATGTAACAAACAAATCTGCAATCAAGAAATGAAGAAAATAACTACTAAATGTCCAGAAGACAGCAGACAATATCAAAACGTAGTAAAAGAAAAAAAAAAAAAAGGATAGGATCATTCCAGTAGCCATCCAAAATAAAACACCAGATGATTTTCCAGTAGTAGAAAAGGCAGTAGAACTACCTGACAGGGAATTCAAATCTCTTAATATTCAGAGCAATCCAAAAATTGAAGCAAAAAGCAGACAAAAATGAGGAAAAAGTAGACAAATTTATGGAAAAGGCAGACAAACTCGTGGGAAATACAGACCAAAAAAATGGAAGAATTTGGGAAAGTAATACAGGAATAAAATGCCAAAATAAATCCACAACTAGCAATCATACAAAAACAACAATTAGAAGTCTAAAAGATAAACAATAATATTTCAGAATTGGACAGTGTCATAGAAGGGCTGAGAAGGAGGTTCAAAACAATGGAAGATAGAATCAGTGAAATTGAAGAAAAGCACTGGGATACAACTCTGAGGAAAAATTGGGGCGGGGGGAAGAAATGCTGAGAATTATGTGGGGTACAATCCAAAGCAAAAATTTGTGAGTGATTAGAGTTCAAGAACAGGGAGAGAAAATGGAAAACACAAAGAGGATCATTGAAGAATTGCTGACAGAAAATTTCCCTAATATGATTGATGAAAAGCTGACCATCCAAGAAGCTCAACGAACCCCTTATAGGATAGACCCCAAAAGAAAAACACCAAGGCATATCATAATTACACTCGCTAAAACCAAAGACAAAATAAAAATCCTGCAAGCAGCTCGAGAAAAACAAAAAGTCATACACAGAGGAGAAACAGTAAGACTAAGCTCTGATTATTCGGCAGAAACCATGCAGGCAAGAAGGCAGTGGAATGACATATATAAAAATTGAAAGAAAAAAAATTGCTAACCAACAAAAATATATCCTCCAAAACTTTTGTTCAAATATGATGGTGAAATTAGGACATTTCCAGAGAGACAGAAATGAAGGGAATATGTAAAAACCAAACCAAACTTGGAAGAATTATTAAAGGAAGTCCTTCGGTCTGAGGACAAACAACATCAGACCACAGCGTGAATCTAGGATGTAAGATTGTAGCAGGCAGATAACAGCAACCTAGAAATGAACTCTCAAGGACTCTCCAAAACCAAAACAATTGCAACAGAGAACCTGAGAGATCAATCTGTAAATGACAACAACACCAGAACAATAAAAGAGGGAATAAACGGTATAGGTATAGAAAGTTCTAATGGAGAGGAAGTCAAGGCAATACCAAGAAATAATAGACTGGTTCAAACCTAGGAAGATAAGGATAAGTTTCAAGGTAACCACAAAGAAAGGTGACAAACCTACTCATCAAAATATAGAAGAAAAACATAAAGTCTCAATAAAAAGAAAATCTACAAAAACAAAAGAAATTAAAAAGAAATCCACAAATAAAAGGACCTCAGCACAGGAGAGTAAGAGTAACAAAGGAAATGTTAGCATCACACACACACAAAAAAAAAGCACTACAAAATGACAGCAATAAACTCACACCTATCAATAATTACACTGAATGTAAATTTTCTAAATGCACCCATAAAGAGACACAGAGTTACAGAATAGATTTAAAAAACAGGCTCCATCAATATGCTGTATACAAGAGACACACCTTAGAGACAAAGATGTAAATTTATTAAAAAGTAAAGGATGAGAAAAAATATAGCAAGCAAATAACTACCGAAAAAGAGCAGGGGTGGCAAAACTACTTTCAGATTAAGTAGACTTTAAATCAAAATCCACCATAAAAGACAAGGAAGGGCACTATATAGTGATTAAAGGGGTAATCCATCCAGAAGACTTAACCATAATAAACATCTACACCCCTAATGACAGGGCTCCAAAATACATAAATTCTAACAGCACTGAAAACAGAAATTGACAGTTCCACAATAATAGTAGGAGACTTCAACACATCACTTTCAGTAAAGGACAAAACATCTAGAAAGAAACTCAGCAAACATACAGAAAAACTAAACAGCACAAACAGCCAAATTGATCTTACAGATATATATAGAACACGCCACCCAACACGCCACCCAAAGAACGCATTCTTTCCCAACGAACATGGAATGTTCTCCAGAATAGACCACATTTTAGGCCACAGGGCAACCCTCAACAAAATCCAAAACATTGAGATAAAGTATCATCTCTGTCCACAATGCCATCAAAGTAGAAATTAACAAGAAGAGTAAGGAAAAAAAATCAATTACATGGAAACTGAATAACACTGTGGTTTAGAATCACTGGGTGATAGAAGAAATTAAAGATGGAATCAAAAAGTTCCTAGAATCAAACGAGAATGAAAATACATCATTCCAAAACCTTTGGGACACAGCAAAGGCAGTCCTCAGAGGTCAAATTATAGCACTAGATAAACACATCAAAAAAGAAGAAAGGGACACAATCAAAACATTAGTTACACAACTTGAACAAATAGAAAGAGAACAGCAAAAGAAGCCCACAGCTACCAGAAGGACGGAAATAATAAAGATCAGAAATAAAGAAATAGAGAATGGAAAAACAGTAGAAAGAATCAACAAAACTAAAAGTTGGTTCTTTGAAAGGATCAACAAAATCAACAAACCACTGGCCAAACTGACAAAACAAAAACAGGAGAGAATGCAAGTAACCCAAATAAGAAATGAAATGGGGGACATTACAGCAGACCCAACTGAAATAAAAAGGATCATAATACAGTATTATGAAAAACTACACTCCAACAAATTTGAAAACCTAGAGGAAATGAACAAATTTCTAGAGACACATTACCTACCCAAACTAACACAAAATGACATTGAAAATGTGAACAGACTCATGACAAGAGAAGAGATTGAAAAGGAAAAAAAAAAAAAAAACAACAAAAAAAGCTTACAACCAAAAAAAAAGCCCTGGCCCAGGTGGCTTCACCGGAGAATTCTACCTAACATTCAAAGACGAGCTTATACCAGTACTACTCGAACTATTTCAGGACATAAAAAAGGAAGTGATACTTCTGAATTCATTCTATGAAGCCAGCATAACCCTGGCACCAAAACCAAATAAAACCCCCAAAAACCCATTGCCGTTGAGTTGATTCCAACTCATAGTGACCCTATAGGACAGAGTAGAACTGCCCCATAGAGTTTCTAAGGAGCACTTGGTGGATTCAAACTGCCAACCTTTGGTTAGCAGACATAGCTCTTAACCACTACACCATCAGGGTTTCCAAAACCAAATAAAGACACCACAAAAAAAAGAAAATTACTGACCAATATCTCTCATGAATATAGATGCAAAAATTCTCAAAAAATTCTAGCCAATAGAATTCAGCATCATATCAAAAAAAATAATATACCATGACCAAGTAGGATTTATACCAGATATGCAAGGATGGTTCAAAATTAGAAAATCAATGAACATAATCCACCAGATAAATAAAAGGAAAGAAAAGACTCACATGATCGTCTCAGTCGACGCAGAAAAGGCATTCGACAAAGTCCAACACCCATTCCTGATAAAAACTCTCAATAAAAAGGGCATAGAAGGGAAATTTCTCAACCTAATAAAGGGCAAGTGTGGAAAACTAATGGCCAACATTGTTCTCAATGGAGGGAGGCTGAAAACATTTCCCTTGAGAACAGGAACAAGACAAGGATGCCCTTTATCACTACTCCTTTTTAACATTGTATTGGTAATCTTAGCTAGAGCAGTAAGGCAACAAACAAAAAGGGCATCCAAATTGGTAATGAAGTAGTTAAACTGTCCCTATTTGTGGGTCATATGATACTAAGAAAATCCAAAAGACTTCACGAGAAAACTACTGGAACTAATAGAAAGATTCAGCAGAGTTGCAGGATACAATATAGGCATAAAAAAGTCAGTTGGATTCCTATACACCAAAAAAGAGAATGATGAAAAGGAAATCAGGAAAGCAATACCATTTATTTATAATAAAATAGCCCCTATAAAATAAAACACTTAGGAATAAATCTAACCGGGTGTGTGAAAGACCTATACAAAGAAAACTACAAGACATTACTGCAAGACACCAAAAGAGATCTACATAAATGGAAAAACATACCATGCTCATGGATAGGTAGACTCAACATTGTGAAAATGACCATTCTACCCAAAGGAATTTACAAATACAATGCAATAGCTATCCAAATAACAACAACAATCTTTAAAGAGATGGAAAAACTTATCATTAACTTTATATGGAAAGGGAAGGGGCCCTGGATAAGTAAAGCTGTATTGAAGAATAATAAAGAGGAGGACTCACGCTATCTGACCTCAGAACCTTATATACAGCTACAGTAGTTAAAACAGCCTGGTACTGCTACAGTGACAGATACATTGGCCAATGGAACAGAATTGAGAACCCAGATGTAAATCCATCCACCTACGGTCACCTAATCTTCAACAAGGGCCCAAAATCTATCAAATGGGGAAAAGACAGTCTTTTGAACAAATGATGCTGGTAAAACTGGATGTCCATCTGCAGAAAAATGAAACAGGACCTGTACCTCACACCATACACAAAAACTAACTCAAAATGGGTCAAAGACTTCAATATAAAGTCCAAAACTCTGAAGTTTATAGAAGAAAAAATAAAGTCACCACTAAAAAAAAAAAAGAGGCCCTTATATACAGTATTAACAGGATACAAATCACAACCAACAACACACAAGCTCCAGAGGATAAGCTAGGTAACTGGGGTCATCTAAAAATTAAACACTTATGCTCATCAAAAGACTTCACCAAAAGAGTAAAAAGAGAACCTACAGACTGGGAAAAAATTTTTGGCTTTTGCAAATCAGACAAAGGTGTAATCTCTAAAATCTACAGGAAAATCCAACACCTCTGCAGCAAAAAGACAAATAATCCAATTAAAAAGTGAGCAAAGGAAATGAACAGATGCTTCACCAAAGAAGACATTCAAGTTGCCAACAGACACATGAGGAAATGGTCACGATCTCTAGCCATCAGAGAAATGCAAATCAAAACCACAATGAGATACCATTGCACCCCAGCATTACTGGCAGGAATCAATAAAACAGAAAATAACAAATGTTGGAGAGGCTGTGGGGAGATCGGAACTCTTATGCGCTGCTGGTGGGAATGCAAAATGATACGACCTTTTTGGAAAATGATATGGTACTTCCTTAAAAATAGAAAAAATTTTTCTACTTCCTTAGAAAGCTAGAAATAGAAATAACATATCATCCAGCAATCCCACTCCTAGGAATAGATCCTAGAGAAATGAGTCGTCACATGAATGGATATATGTACACCCATGTTCATTGCAGCATTGCCCACAGTAACAAAAAGATGGAAACAAACTAGATGCCCATCAACAGATAAATGGATAAACTGTGGTACATACATGCAATGGGGTATTATGCAGTGCTAAAGATCAATGATGAATCTGTGAAGGACCTCCTAACATGGATGCATCTGGAGGACATTGTGCTGAGTGAAATAAGCCAATCAGAAAAGGACAAATGTTACATGAGAGCACTACTGTAGAACTCATGAAAAGGTTTACATACAAAAAGAAACAATCTTTGGTGGTTACGAAGGAAGGGAGGGGTGGGGGTGGAAAAACACTTAATAGACAATAGTTAAGTGGTAACTTTGGTGAAGTGTAAGACAATACACAATACTGGGGAAGCCAGCACAGCCTGTATAAGGCAATGCCTTGGTAGCTCCATAGACATATCCAAAGTCCCTGAGGGACCGAATTGCTGGGCTGGGGGTTTTGGTGACCATGGCCTCAGGGAACATCTAGCTGAATTGACATAACAGAGTTTATAAAGAAAATGTATTACATTCTACTTTGGTAAGTAGTGTCTGGGGTCTTAAAAGCCTGTGAGCAGCCATCAAGGATACTCCACTGGTCTCACCCCTTCAGGAGCAAGGAAGAAGGAAGAAAACTAAAGACATAGGGAAAGACTAGTCCGAAGGACTAGTGGACCACATCTACCACAGCCTCCTCCAGACTGAGTCCAGCACAACTGGATGGTGCCCGGCTACCACCACTGACTGCTCTGACAGGGATCACAATAGAGGGTCCTGGACAGAGCTGGAGAAAAATGTAGAACAAAATCTCACACAAAAAGAAAGACCGGACTTGCTGGCCTGACAGAGAATGGAGAAACCCTGAGAGTATGGCCCCCAGCCACCGTTTCAGCTCAGTAATGAGGCCACTCCTGAGGGTCACCCTTCAGCCAAAGATTGAACAGGCTCATGGAAAAAAAAAGAAGACTAAAGGGGCATACCAGTCCTGGGACAGGGACTGGAAGCTAAGGGAACGGGAAAACTAGTAATAGGGAACCCAGGGTTGAGAAGGCAGAGTGCTGACATGTTGTGGGGTTGTTAACCAGTGTCATATGACAAAGTGTGTACTGTTTGATGAGAATCTAGTTTTTTTCTATGAACCTTAATCTAAAGTTCAATAAAGAAAAATAAATAAACTGGAAGTCAAGTTTTAATTACTTGCATGGAATTTTAATCCTATCTAGAATTTCTAAGTCACCGAGGATGTTATAAATGTTATTTGCCTCAACAATATTTCATAAGTACTATTACTATTACAGGAAAAAGTTTATTCAAGTCAGGATTCTATGAAAGTCATAGTACAAAGGAGTTAAGCCACTGTTAGTGAGTAAAAACCCATGAGTCCTGTCTTGAAGTAGTTAAAAGTTGGAAAATATGTGGTTTGACTATGTAGTCAATACAGCAGTCCTACTGAATGTTAATCGGTAGAGAATCCTTACATGGGAGAAATGATATCTAGAGACAACCAGGAAAAAAAAAAAAAAGCTTCCAATGGGGGAAGATGCTTCATTTTTCAAGTTATTAAAAAAGTATTAAGAGAGTGAAATCTTCCCATGCAATTGGTATTGTAGTATTTATAAACATTGTTGGTAGCTGCTTGTAGCTTTCTTGGTCTGAATATTTGTAAAATTCTAAACTGCTACTTCAAATAAGTTGGCATTAATTTCATGAATTTTTTTTTTGTTTTTAGTTTTAACTTTAGAAAGGAAAAATTAAAAGCATATGTACACATAGAAATCCCAGGTATTTAAAATCTTACCCATGTGTCAATTAATTACTATTAAAGTTGTTACAGTCAAAACGTGAATAGTCCTTTGTAAGATTTGACTTCCTTTTAAACATCTTCTCTAAATCTCTGTGAAAACAGTTATTTAATAGGATGAGTTCCCACTATGTGTAGAATTCTATAGTAGATGTATTGGGGGTTAAAAGAAAAAAAAAGAGAACTTGTCCCAGCTTTGGGGAGTTTGGAATTTAATCAAAAAGCTAGGACAAACAAGCATCTAAAAATATTCACAAACTAAGTGAAAATGCAATGCAAATGATATATGTAAGTGCTGGATTGGATTCACAGTAATGGAATGACCAGTCCGTGAGTTTAATAAAAGACAATTTCCCAGAAACTGAATATCGAGCAGTGTTTTCAATGTAGAGAACAGTGTAAATTGGAATAGACAAAGGAAGAAACTCTATCGTGTGTAAAAGAAATATAACAAGTAAAGGTAGAAGAAAGCTAGCAACTTAGGTGGATGTGGGGATGGTAATCAGCTTTCCTTGAGTAGATAGGTAGAAAATCTTGGGAAGAAATAAGAATGGCAAAGTGCGATTGCTACATATGAGCCTGAGTGGCTAGAAATCTTGAAATGGAAATGGTGATTTTATCTCTTTATGACCATAGTGCATAAGAGGAAGAACTCCCAATTCCCCCACCCTGTTTGATGTGCAGTAGTCATGTGTTTGACTTGGCAATTTTAACAGTTTCTTAATTGCAAACAACGAAAACCAACTCTGGCTACCTCAAGCAATAAGAACTGGATTGGAAAAACATAGAGCTTATAAAATCAAAGGGAGGCTAAGAATTGAGAATATAAGAATGGGCAGAGATCGGGCAAGGTGGGGGAAGCACAACTGCTTTTTAAAAGGAGTAGTCTGGTCAGGATGCAGTTCTGCAATAAGTACACACCAATCGTTTCTCATCTTTCTATCACTTCAGTGAGGTGTAAAGTTCTAAGATACAGTGTTTGACTGAGCTTAGGTCACATCGCTGTACCTGCGTTGTACCTGGCTGTAGAAGAAGGAGAGGCAGGATCTGGCACACTTGATTCTGGTAGTGAGCACAAGATATTTGGATTTGTCATCCCAGCAAGACTGCACACAAGGGAAAGGAGAATTATGCGCCTTAGAGGAAATCAGATTGCCGTTAGGGAGGAGAAATGGAAGTTGGTTGACCAATATTGAAAATGTCCACTGTATTATCTTGGGAACTGGAGTGGCAGGTAGAAGCTGTTTCTTCTAGAGACCTTGATATTTTAAAGCGGCGATTTATTAGTTTAATCAAACTGCTATTATATTTCTCAAGCAACTTCTTTTCCCTTAAAGGAGTTTCTAGGTGAAATAGTTTTCCAAGGTAAATTTCCCTTCACCACTAAGAATAGAAACTGAGTATTACTAATTAAGTCCCAGTTCTTATTATGTTAATGAAACTACTAGGGACTACACAGCTAGAAGTCCCAATACCGTGTTCTACCATGCTGTGCTCCTACAGAATCTCTTAACAACCAGGAGCTCTATCTGTGAAAGTATTTTCTTTTTTCTCTCTGAAGCACACCAGGTCTCCAGAGCAATTTATAGGTTCATAAGTTAAGAATCTGTCTCCTTTGGACCATTGAACCCCTAAATTCCAATGTAATATCTGAGAACTCAAGGATAACCAAAAGCCAAACACATTGCCATTGAATCGATTCTGATTCATAACGACCCTGTAGGACAGAGTAGAACTGTCTCATAGGGTTTCCAAGGAGCAGCTGATGGATTCGAACTGTCAACCTTTTAGTTAGCAGCCGAATGCTTAACCACTGCACCATCAGGGCGCTGGTGAACCCAAGGCTAGACAACAGCAATTTCTAAATAGTCAATTACATAGCATAGTTCTCGGGCTAATTTTATCATTACAAGAGGAATGGCAATGTAAATACATTTGACATCCTTGTGATATTAAATATGCTAATATATATGATACTAATATATAATGCTGTAGTTTCTAAACTGTGGCATCTAAAAATAAGTGACACAGGATCTATATTTGCCACCTGAATGCCAAGCTAACACTAAAATGAATGATTTCTATCACTGGAAAGGGAATAATTAACTCTAATAGTAAGTTTTGGATTCTTTCTTTGTACTACTAAACTTAGAAAGATTAAGAGTTAATTCTTATAGAATTATTAATAGTGATCCAAAGAGAATCCAACAATGAGATGAAAAAGTGTTTGAACCTTCAGCAGTATTTCAGCAAAGAATACGTAGCCCTGTTTAAGACTGAAGAATGACATTTTTTGGTGATACTGAAGGAATGAATAATTACCAAAAATAAGTCAAAACTAATAATATAATTGAGTTTATTTTGAAGAATACACTAGCTATTCAGAATTATAATTACAGCCTTAAAAGTCCTACATCAATGGTTTGGGTTGATACAGGAATCCATCCTATAAAAAAAAGAGAGTATAACCACAACATACTCCAAGATGGAGTCTTGGTAACAAGTTACAAGTTTTTGTCTGTAACCCAGTACTTTCGTTCCTTAACAACACCTTATAATCCTTTGGAAACTATGTAGCTAAATATATATAGGAACATAGAAAAACATATAAGATAAAAAAAATGTATCTAGAAGGCAAACATGTATTAGATATTGATTGCTATAATAATGTTGCATAATAAGTTACCTCAAAACTCAGTGGCTTAAAACAAAGTATTTTTTATTGCTCAGAAGTTTGCATATTAGCTAGGCAGTTCTGATTTTGATTGGGTTCACTCATGTATCTGTGGGCAATTGTGGCATAGGTAGGCAACTCGCTGATCTAGGTTATACACTCGCACATGTTTGGGGATTGACTGACTATTCGCTGGTCTAAGATAACCTTGGCCGTAACAGCTCAGCTCTTCTTCAGGAGCTCTTTTACCCTCCAGTAGGATAGTGTTCATACTGGTGGCAGTGTTTCAGAGGACCAAGCAGAAATGTGCAAGGCCTCTTAAGGCTTAGGTGCCAAATGGCACAGTGTCAATTTCATCACATTCTTTTGGGCGAAAGAAGTCACAAGGGCAGCTTGGATTCAGGAAGTGGGGAAATAGACTCCATTTTTGGTGAAAGGAGCTTCATAGTCATGTTGCAAAAGGTAAGTATCTAAGGAGGGAAATAATTGGGGCCATTTTTTAAATCAATTTACCACAAAGCTGTATAAAAATATGCCTAAATCTCTCAGATTGTTTCGTAGTGTGAGTTAGTGTTTAAGAAAATTGGTATTCTATGTCTTTTGCAATGTTATGTTAATGGAGGAGAAACAACACAGAAAAGGAGAGTGAGAATGATTGCACAACTCAAAATAGGTAATCAGTGTCACTGAATTGTACATATAAAAGTGGTTGAACTGGTATATGTTTTGCTGTGTATATTCTCAACAACAGCAACAAAATAAAATAAGAATAAATGCCATAAAAAAGAAAACATTGCTTATGGAAAGGAGATTCATCAAAGACTTCGTCAATCCAAACCAAGTGCCGTACTTGCATGAAGATCCCAAGCCAAATACAGAGAAAAGAAGAGAATGTTGCCTAACTTTACTATGGGTGAGCTTTGGGCACATAGATTTTGTGTTCCCTGGGTTTTTTTTTTCTTAACTCTTTTTTAGAACTTGTCTTTAACTTTTGAATCCCTCTCCTGCTTCAAGAATAACAAGGGTTAGAGTAAAATGACTAAGACCCTAACTGACCAGTTAACCCCCTGGAGCAGGTGAGGATGGTCTAGTCTTCTACCTATGCAATGTTTCTTTGATGGAAATCTTCCACTTTGAAATGGGGAATTGACCTGGATGTTCTCTGCCCTTTTCAAAATGAAGATGTTTGATGGTTGTTCCAGTATCTGCCACTGGCCCCAGCTCAGTGAGCCTCCCCTTTCTGATCAATGGCTTTTCCACACAGCTGGTTTTCTTAATCAGAATACTTTTGAAGGTTTCTGAACTCGACCAAAAATATTTTCGATGAGATTATATGCGTTTTTCGCAATATGTTTCTGGAAAAATTGTTCATAAAATATTACTATATGTGTTTCAAAGGTAGATGCATTTTTTTGCAGGGAGCCACAATAATATTTCTGGTCATTTTGTTGGACCAGTAGAATAATCTGCTAATGGACGCAGTGACACTTAATTGACATTAAATGCTAAAGATTCCAAGTAATCGAAGCTTCAAATTTGGCATTATTAATGACTTGAAGAATGGACCAAGACAGCTCATTTGTTGTTATTTCACATTAAACAAATGTAATGTCAATATCTTATCCTTGGCTAAATAAAATTCATAAATTGATAATAAAATGAGTAAGAAATGACTGATGGGAAAGTGTTTTTAAGTACTAACATGAAATGTTTCTCTGTGCTTACATTTTTATACAGAATTTTATTTTTCAGCAAGGGAGAGACTGGGCAGCAATCTTTGAAGGAGAGTTGATAAACATGAATTGAATTAAAGAAATTTTGGTTTTATGGATTATCAGAAGATCAATTAAATGAGATAGTTATATAAAAGAGTGTTAGTTCTTCCCCAGGATGTGGGCATTTGGGAGAAAGTTCCTCTCCCTTGAATCCTGGCAAAATAGAAAATGAAAACAAATGTATATTAACTCAGAAGACATTATTATTTTTCTTATTCACTATTTTGATCACTGCAGACTAATTAATTCTTTTCAAATCCAACTCTATCCATACTCCCATTACAGTTAACAGGTTGGCATTAACTTTTAATTTACTGAGAATATTGAGGCTACCCCTTTTAATCCCTCTTCCCTCGACATGAAAATCTTAGTATTTTTCACTTACATCTCTATTTACTGTGTCTAAGTAAGAAATGCTTTTTCTTTTGCCAAGTTTTACTTATATTTTTAATGATTATCGCCTGTTCCCTTGATTCTCTGAGACTTCCGCTCAATTACTTTTTCTTTTGTACGTTTCTGATTATTTTCTGTGTATAGTTTGTTCTCCCTGTGTTTGTAAAATATGCTCATTTTCTAATTCTTAAAAATGAACAAACAAAAGAAACCTCTGCTTTCTTTTACATTGCATATAGCTACCCGTTTTCATTTTCTGTCTAACATTTCTTAGTGGTTTGTATATATCAACTCTACTTCATTACCACCTACTGTCTCCCTAATTTAATAATCCAACCTTCAATTCCTTGGCTGTCTGATTCCCTCACTACTCTATGGAACGCTTAGTTATTAAAATAATCAGTCAGCATACAGTAGCCAAATTCTGTGGCCTGCTTTTGTTGTTGGGATTAGTTGTCATCAAGTCAGCTCCAACTCATGGCAACAAAATGCTGTCTGGTCCTGTGTCATCCTCATAATTGCCAGAATGTTTAAATCCATGCTTGCAGCTCTTGTGCCACTCTATATCACTGAGACTGGCCCTCTACTTCATCAAACACAATGTCCCCCTTCAGTGAATGGTCTTTCCAATGACCTGTCCAAAGCAGGTGAGTCAAGGCAATGTTCTGTTAAGATCCATAAGCTTTCATTAGCTGATTTTTGGAGGTAAATCACCAGGCCTTTCTTCCCAGTCTCTCTTAGTCTAGAAGCTCTACCGAAACCTGCCCACCATGGGTGACCTTGATGGTATTTGAAATACTGGTGGCGTAGCTTTCAGCATCACAAGCCACCACAGTACAACAAACTAATGGATTGTGGGTGGCCTGTTTTTAGGCTGTTATAACCCTCGACCACTTTACCATTCAGTTCCCTTTCTGAAGCGCTGACCTCCTTTTGCTTTCGGGCTAAAGAATGAATCACGTTCACCCTTGCTTGTTCTGTCTTCATTGGCTGCCTCAGGTTCTTTTTATCTACCCCACCCCGACCCCCGCATAGACCAAAACTATGTCTTCACTCTAGCTCTCCTTGTCATTATAAAGCCACAAAAATAGGCTCAAAACATACCAATGATCATGAAGATGGCACAGTATTGGACAAATCAGAGCTAACTTGATAAAAACTAACAACAATTGTTATAAAACTGGTCTGAAGACCTTTTTTAACACTTGAGAGTATGTATTCATCTCCTCAACTAAATTGCAAGATCTTTAAAGGCATAGATGACATCTTACAGGTTTTTGTTTTCCTGTTTTGTCAAGCAAGAAAACAAGCAAAGTTCTCTAGCTGATGTCAAGGTCTTTGACTGGGAACAGTTCAACCTATTAGATGGATACTCATAGAGGAATGGCTTTGCTTTAATATTTAACAAAGGCAAAAATGCATTGATTTTGGTAGGTCTGCAAGGACATTTATATTGTCAACTAACATATAGTTTTGTAGATAAAGAGTTAGCTTCAAATCCCACCTCCAACATCTGTTAACTGCATGACCCAGTCAGATTTCTTAGTCATCTTAATGTTAGTTTCCTTGCTCATAAAATAGAGATGATTATAGCATGTACTATTGGTGTTTAATGAGATTATCCAGGCAAAGCTCTTAGCAGTGCCAGAATATGGAAAGTCTTCAATTAATGCTAGTTGTCCACCAGGTTAATTTTCACATCAATTTAGGTGTGTTCATTTTGTGGTTTGGAGAAGATCCACTTAGTTGTAGTTTACTTTAAAATAATATATAGCTGTGAGATTTTTCTATTAATCAAGTTTTAAAAACTTTAGGATATAAAGTTGCCATTTTCTTATAATATGAAACACAATTTATTTTGAATGTATAATTACATAAATGCTTAAGATGGTTTCTTTTTCTTTCCCTGTAAAGAAGAGAAAATATTGGCAAGTGTTTCAGCCTTTGATATGTTTTGAAGACCTTTTAGACACTACAGATCTGATTAGCTCCCTGCCCTGTGTCTTATTTGCCCTGTGACTTTGGTTTATTCACTTAAGTCCTCTGAGTTACACATTCTTGTTAAGACAAATTAAAAAAAGTAAAGAGAAGGGAGAGAAGGAATACCAGTCTGGATGTTAAATTTTCAAAACAAAAGAGTGAATTTGTAACTCATGCTTGGTGTCTCAGAGTGTACCAGTCAGTTTCAGGTACTCATAACCAGCACTCTTTTTTTTTTTTTTAATGTTTGCTTATAATTAGTATTTAATTATATAGCTACAAAAATCTTAGGGCATTTGATGTTGGAGAGAGACAACCTAATAGAAATATATACTATCCCTTTATCTGGATTCACCAAATTCTAGCCTTGTATTTTTTTTTTATTGTCTTATGTCAGAAGGTAAGTTATCCATGTGCTATTATCTTAGATATTGTCTCATTCTTCAAGCTCCCAATGGGTTACAATATAATACGGTATACTATTTCAGTATAGGGGATTGATACAGAAATTTTTTTTTTTATACTTTTTATTGTGCTTTAAGTGAAAGTTTACAAATCAAGTCAGTCTCTCACACAAAAACCCATATACACCTTGCTACACACTCCCAATTAATCTGCCCCTAATGAGATAGCCAGCTCTCTCCCTCCACTCTCTCTTTTTATGTCCATTTTGCCAGCTTCTAACCCCTTCCACCCTTTCATCTCCCCTCCAGGCAGGAGATGCCAACATAGTCTCAAGTGTCCACCTGATCCAAGAAGCTCACTCCTCACCAGCATCCCTCTCCAACCCATTGTCCAGTCCAATCCATGTCTGAAGAGTTGGCTTTGGGAATGGCACCTGTCCTGGGGCATCAAAAGGTCTAGGGGCCATGACCACCGGGGTCCATCTAGTCTCAGTCAGATCATTAAGTCTGGTCTTATGAGAATTTGGGGTCTGCATTTTTTTATCCCACTGCTCTCCTGCTCCCTCAGGGGTTCTCTGTTGTGTTCCCTATCAGGGCCGTCATCGGTTGTATCTGGGCACCATCTAGTTCTTCTGGTCTCAGGATGATGTAGTCTTGGGTTCATGTGGCCCTTTCTGTCTCTTGGGTTCATAATCACCTTGCAGAAATTTTTCATTTAAGCAGTTTCTATGCCCCTTTAAAAATCACAACTCAAAGTATTATTCAAACCTAGGTCTTCTTGCCACAGGCAAGACCTTCTTGCCACAGTCTTGGTTTTAACTGCAGGTAGTATCATCCCCAAGAATCCCTTTTGGCACAGTGCTTAAGAGCTTGGCTGCTAACTAAAAGATTGGTGGTTTGAACCAAGAGCCACTTTGCTCCGGCAAAAATTACAGCCTTGGAAACCTAATGGGGCAGCTCTACTCTGTCTCATAGAGTTGCTATGAGTTGGAATTGACTCAGTGACATTTGTAAGATGAGCCTAACATTCTGTTTTCCTTTTTTTTTACTTTAGTAAAAGAAACTTTTCTACTTCAGTTCCCCTTCAAAAAAAACAATCAACTGCCTTTAGATGGTCTCTATTTAGTTTTAATCCTAAAAATTAATTTTGCTTATGAGCAACTTCATTCCTCTCTGAAGTAGGGTGGATACAATTCCTACTTGAAATTATAAATCATTGTATCCTTTCTGCATAGGATAGGCACTCAAGTGTTTGTTGAAGTGTATTTGTTGATTGAAAAGGGCATACATATACCTTTATTTTTTATTTTAAATGCCAGGAAAAACAGAAATCTGAAATGATTTGGTCAAGAAAGAATGCATTTCTGGTAAGCTAATGAAATTCTTTGACTGGAAATAAAGTGTACATGGGAGCTGGGCAGTGGCATTATGTAACGTTTTATAATGAAACAAAATAAAGAAGCATGTTTATCTAAGGAAGGATAGATTAAATAAATACCCAAATAAAAGCTCTCTGGTCTTATTCCCAAAGAACTGGTTAAACCTGCGCTCTTCATTTTACACTAGTCAGTGACAACTCATTAAAGGGCTTGCTTTTCTTGTCTGTCAGGCTGTTGGTACTGGATGTGATAATTCCAGGGTGATGCTGCTATTCCCGTGTCTGGTTTATTTGGCTGGTGAAGAATTAATTGTAGAGGGTTGCATATTATGTATTATTAGATTACTCAAAGTCTTGAATCCTGTATGGCAAAGTTCAAGGCTCCCCAGGCTGTGAAAGCCTCTAAGTGACCTTCCTCTCAAACCTCTTAGGGTAATTTTGTTGTGAAGGCATGATTGCTCTAAGATGTCTGGGAGGACGGTACTTGAAAAGAGTTTATATGAGTAACCGTTTTCATCATTAGAATTAATATAATTTGTAGGGCTCTGTGCGTATCCTGCACTTCTGCCTGCAGTAAAATTGCTTTCCAAGCTATAGATAAATGAAACCTACCCGGAATCTCTCAAGGAAGACTAGAATATCGGCTGATGAAAACTGTGTGTGGATATAGAGATCCAGAGCCACAATTAATTTATGTTTGATTTTAATTGATGACACCCCAATATATCAGAGGGACTTTAATTAAAAAATAAAAAGTAACCAGATTGGAATATCAGTAATTGGAAATAGAGGAGGTTTAACTAATGAAGTGTGGCTTTAATAAATGTTTTATTCATTTTATAGAAAATGCTATGTAGAACTTTTTAACAATTATCTTTCACTTAAAAGAAACCATGATATTTGAAAGATTTAGATTTTTTATTTAAAATATGTGCTGGGTTAGAAATAATGATCATGATTTTGGAGCCCCAAATTGCTTCTAATGTTGCGCATGGAATACCAAACCACTGTGCTTTATTATAAGCTATCAGAGTTCATCTTTTAGTGACTTTTCGCCCAAACGTACATTTAATAAATGGCTCTCATTGCAAGTTTTCCAGTGTAGCCACTCGAATCTCTTGCCTCTGCTCAGCCTCTTGTTCAGAGTTACTTTACTCTCTCGTTGTGTCTCTAATATCATTGCCTTAAATGATAAGTGTCTGAAAAATGACATAGATGTAATTTGCAGTATTACCTTTGCCACGGCGAATCAGCCACCTTATAATTACAGCTTACACCAAAAATCTGCTAGCTATTGCCTTGTAATCACCGTAATAATACCTTGTATTTATACAGTTTTTCTCTTGCGAACTCAAAGCACTTTTACAGGCACTCCCTGTTAATTGTCATGGCATTCCTATGAGTAAGCAGAAGAAGGAAGGCTGAAATGTAACCAGGTTAAATGACTTGCCTAGGGTGAAGCCTTAGTCAGTGACATCCGTAGAAAGGAAGTCAGGTCTTCTGATTCTGGACCAGTTTTTCTATCTTCTGCATCACTTTGCCTCCAATTTTTTTACTTGTGACATCCGTTTCCATCATTGTCATGCTCTTAATTACTTAATGTCATTTTACTACAAGATTAGCTAAAGGGAACAGAAACACATTGAGTGTTTAAAAATATGTTTAATGCAGCATGACAGAAATAGTGACATTTTATGGCTAGAACAGGTAGATTAGTTTTATTGAATTTTGGTTGCTTGATGAACGTCGCTGGTTTTGGGGACGCTGGGGATTCATGTTTAACTAAATGGTGCTTTTTGAGTGATGAAACTGCCTAGGTATTACTGGTCTACTTTTCAAATGTACACCTAGTGAAGCAAAAC
Organism: Elephas maximus indicus; assembly: GCF_024166365.1. Lineage (NCBI taxonomy): Eukaryota > Metazoa > Chordata > Mammalia > Proboscidea > Elephantidae > Elephas > Elephas maximus. Next base: position 103,716,109 of record NC_064824.1, read on the forward strand.
GTGATCAATTAGGTGATTAATGAATTATACCCGGTGAGGTGTCCACTGAATTAGCAAGTGTGTATTTTTTATGCTCAATTGTCCAAATGCATATTTAGGGTTTTGAAATTCAGTTACTATATATTACTGTATATCTGAAACCTGCTTATTAAAGTGTAGATAAAATTGTGACCTATTCTCCATGCCTTTTTTAAATTAAAATTTTCTGTTTCCCTTCACACTTTGGGGCCTGGACAGTCCACATCTCATTCCTCAGAATGAATAACATTTGGAAAGCAAAGTGGGAACTGGGGTGGCCATTTATTTGTTTAAGTTTACTCTGTGGAAGAGCGAAAGACTTGAAGGGTATATCCATCAAAGTTTTCCCTTGATGTTTAGGTCTAATATATATGACTCATTGATTTAATAATAGAAAGAGCTGATTTAATTGTTCTGACCACAGATTTATTGACAAGGAAGTATAATTGGGTGACCAGTAGATCTTATTATTTTTGCCTTCTTGCCCTGATTTAGAAAGCTTCATTTGTTACAAGATGCTTGAATATAACCTGACAATAATTATAATTATATTATAAAAACTTTCATTCCACAGTTTTCACTTCTTTTTCCTTTTGATTGCATTCATTATTTTTAGTTGTTTTCCCTACATTTTATTTATTTATTAATTTTTTTACCTTTCTTTGCCCTGTTCACAATAGATCACCATGTCTCTTGTGTAAGAATTTTCTGAGAATGTGTTAAGAATGGGGGAAAAAAGAAATGCAGACCAAGGTTTACTTTTCTGTTCTTTACAGAAGTAAATTGTTTTGTTCTGGCCAAGTATATTACGTGTAACTAATGTATATTCTTTAGAAATAAGCTACTTCCCCAGTCATAGGCCATATCATTTATTTGTTGAATAATTACTGTTTAAAGATCCTTTTTTTTTTTTTAGGAGGGGGTAAATTTCCAGAGTTTGTATTAAAGCTTTTTAATAGCTTATTATTTTTATTGTGCATTAGGTAAAAATTTAGGCCATATAATTTAAACCCTAGTGTCCACAATACCATGAGGACTTAATCTGAATAGAACTTTAGCTTCTCTGATTTAAAAGATCACTATTTTTGATAATAGTATTGCTATAGTTTTGGTAATGCCATGGTTACAGATTATGAAATAATAACTGAAACTGTATATGGTAGTTTATTATGGTTTTTTTTGGAGTTTCATGGAAAGAACAATTAAAAACAAATTTCAAATTATTTAATGTTGAGTAAACAGTGTACATACTAAATACATTGCTGATGTAAGATAGGTTTTGAATGAAAGCAAAAAATACCAGAAAGATGTTTACCTGCGTTTTATTGAGTATTGACAAAGGCATTCCACTGCGTGGATCATAAGAAATTATGGATAACATTGCAAGGAATAGGAATTTCAGAACACTTAATTGTGCTCTTGAGGAACCTGTACATAGACCAAGAAGCAGTAGTTCAAACAAAACAAGAGAATACTGAGTGGTTTAAAATCAGAAGAGGTGTGTATCAGGGTTGTATCCTTTCACCATACTTATCCAGTAATCCAAAAAGCTGGACTGTATGAAGAAAAACATGGCATTAGGATTGGAGGAAGACTCATTAACAACCTGCAGTATGTAGACGACACAACCTTGTTTGCTGAAAGCAAAGAAGACTTGAAGCACTAACTGATGAAGATCAAAGAATACAGCCTTTGGCTCAGAGTGACCCTATAGGACAGAGTAGAACTGCCCCATAGGGTTTCCAAGATGTGGCTAGTGGAATCAAACTGCTGACCTTTTGGTTAGCAGCTGGGCTCTTAACCACTGTACCACCAGGGCTCCTCAGTCCTCAACATAAAGAACACAAAAATCCTTACAACCGAACCAATAAGCAGCATCATGATGAACAGAGAAAATATTGAAGTTGTCAAGAGTTTCATTTTACTTGGATCTACAATCAGTGTCCATGGAAGCAGCAGTCAAGAAGTCAAATGACACATTGCATTAGTCACATCTGTTGCAAAAGACCTCTTTAAAGTATTAAAAGCAAAGATGTCACTTCAAGGACTAAGGTGTGTCTGACCCAAGCCATGGTATTTTCAGTTGCCTTATATGCATGTGAAAGCTGGACAATGAATAAGGAAGACTAAAGAAGAGTTGATGCCTTTGAATTATGGTGTTGGCAAAGAGTGTTGAATATACTAAGAACTGCCAGAAGAATGAATGTTTTGGAAGAAGCACAGCCAGAATTCTTCTTAGAAGCAAGGATGGTGAGACTTTGTCTCACGTACTTTGAACATATTATCAGGAGAGACCAGCCTCTGGAGAAGTACATCATGCTTGGTAAAGTAGAAGGTCAGCAAAAAAAAGAAGACTATCAATGAGATGGATTGACACAGTGGCTGCAACAATGGGCTTAAACATAGGATTGATTGTGAGGCTGGCTCAGGACTGGGCAATGTTTTGTTCTGTTGTACGAAGGGACATAAGAGTCCCATTGAAAATCATAGTATTGTCTCATTTTTACAGATGAGGGAGCATAGGTTTAGAGATCTCAGGAATGTGCCAAACTGTAAAAGCTAGCATGATGTAGAGCTAGGATTTCAACTGCAGATTCTCCGACTTCACGGCCTGAACTCTTAATCACTAACAAACTGTTTACACTGTGTTTTAGTGTGAGCTCGGTGAATACAAGTATGTCTAGTGTTAATCACAATTAAATAGCTACATGAGCTCTTTTCTCTAAACAAAGTATAATGGTTAATCTTTAAAACTGTCCTGTGGGCATAAGATAGTTTGATAGATCGAAGAAAGAAAAGTGTAGAACTGATGAGAAAACACAGGAATTTAGTATTTGAGAACAATGGACTATTTATCAGTTTGAAAAACAGCTGATGTGTATTAGGTGATAGGCTTCTTGTAAAATTTGTGAAAAGAGTCGAAGAAATTAAGTACTATAATCCCATTTTATTGGCAAGGAAATAAAGACACACTGTGCTTAATGTAACTTGAACAGATGATTTTTAAGATTGTAAACAGAACCCCTGCCTCGGATGCTGCCAGGACCGGGGTACAAAGAGACACTGTGACTCTGCTGCCTAAGTCCTCTGTGAATTTCCTTTAACTTTCATAGTTTGTCATTTTTCCCTTTCTTTTGATTACTTATACATGCTTATTCTTTGTTATGCTTTTATTTTATAAACATGTTTTCAGCACTATTGCCTTTCCTCCCTAATTCAGCTAGCCTGGGATTCTTGGAGAGGAGGCCTGGTCGCACAGTGGTTAATCTCAGCTGATAACCAAAAGGTCGGTGATTTGAACTCACTGGCCTCATTGTGAAAGATGTGGCAGTCTGTTTCCGTAAAGATTTACAGCTTTGGAAACCCTATGGAGCAGTTTTACTCTGTCCTGTAGGGTTGCTATGAGTCAGAATTGATGGCAACAGGCTTGCTTTTTTTTTTTTGGCTTGGGGTTTCTTGATTGGTATTTAACTGTAGTTCCTTGGCTCTCCTTTAAAGAAAGGTTGAAATGTGCATTTACAATTTCTTGATTACTAGCTTTATGTTTATGCAGCTCTTGGTTTTGGTGCCTGGTGTGTGACGTTATGTCCTGTGTCGGGTGCCTGGTGTGTGACATTATGTCCTGTGTCAGGATACCCAGGGGCGACTAGCTTCATATACTGTTTAAGCTTTTGAGGCGTGTGGCATTGACCAAGATGTTATTAGAAAGAATATATTTGTGACTATTTCTAGATTTTAATTCTTAAAATATGCTATTGTTCTCACTTCCTGTATCTGCATCACTGATTAGTATGTGTCAGTAGAACTGAACAATGGCTTTGGGACCAACAGATTCTTTCCTCTTAGCCAGTTGTACATGTACCCTCCTCTGTCTGTGGTAACAGTTGTACTGGTCTACTCAGTCTGTATCTGTTCATTGTCCTACCTTTATCTTTCTGTCTGTTTCCATGATACAAAGAGTATATAGGCAATTTCATAAATTTTAAATCCTTTGTGCCAAAATAAATATTTTATAAATCCTAGCTCACCATTATAATTGCAAAATAGGAACATTTTCAGATTTAGGAGAATTTTCTTTGGGGAGTCTGTCCCATTGCAAAGGCTGCTGGTTATAAAATTCAGTGTTGTAGTCAACATTGTAAGGAGTGGAGACATTCTTGGAATGGAGAGAGATGAGACACACTCAGCGTCACGAATTCTAGGCATGCCCTCAGGTTGTATAACTACCATTATCATTGACATCTGCTCAAGGAAGATGAAAATTCTGCCTAACAACGTCTTGGAGTCTTGTCCATTTTTGTTCTGCCTGGCTGGCTATCTAGATTTTTACTAGGCTTTTTAATGAGAAATATTAAACAAATGAGAATAATCGTTAGTTGTATCCTCCCTTAATCTGAATGTCACTTTTAGAGAAAACAATAATGCATCAAATAGCTCCCACTGCACATAAAATTAAACCCACAATTCTTCACTCAGCCTCTTGGGGCTCATAAGGCCTTTCCTGCCCACCTCTCCAGATACGTTCTGCCTCGCTCTCCCTCTAAATCACTTCCAGCCACACTGACTTTCTCATTGCTCTTTGAACAGGCCAAGGCGTTTCTTCTCTCACAGCCTGTGCATATGCTGTTCCCTCTGCCTGGAATTCTCTACCCATCGCTCTTTCTCTTTTCCAACTCCCAATCTCCTTTTAGTTCTCAGTTTAAAAATCCTGATTCGGAGCAGCCTTTAAGCCTTACTGAGCCAATTCCCCCAGCTCTACAGTTCCATTAGTCAGTCTCATAACTTCTTGCACTTTCCTTTTACAGCACTTATAAAATTTTATAATTATGTATTTCTCTTATGGCTGTCTCGTTCACTAGACCAGTGGTTCTCAATCCTGGCTGTAGATTAGAATCATCTGAAGAATATTTTGAAAATGCCTGTGATCAGGCTCTGACCTCTGCTTTAATTTGTCTAGTGTAACATTTGGGCAAAAGTATGTTTTAAAATTTCCCAGGGTGGTTTTAATACATGGCCAGGGTTGAGAGCCACTGGGCCAAACCATAGGAACAGAAAGGCGGGGACCATGTCTGCTGACCAGTGTATACCCACCGCGTAGCACAGTGCCTCATATACAAAAGAGCTCAGTACCTATTTTTGCATGAATAAATGAACTCACAGCTAGGAAACCTGAACTATATCAACTCTGATTATTTGTGATGCCTAGAAAAAATACAAAACAGAAAAGTTCCAGAACTATTCCATGGTCGTATAGGTGGATAGCCATGTCTACAAAGACATTATTAATGATATGGTCCTCGCTATAAAATTCATATTATCTGACAGATGTTCCTGAAAATTTGTCACTTATGTCTTCAATCACAGCTGTATTTTTTAATTTCTTACTTATTTTCTCAAGCTAATTAATAATATATCGTGTTCATTCTGGTGGAAACTTAAAATATACGTGATCCTTAATGTATGTAATGAGGACCCAAACAAGTTAATTATAACCATCCAGCCCTGTAAACAAAAAAAAATAAACAAAAATACCTCACATAGAATAATACTAGGTTCTTTCTGCATTGACCCAAATAAAAAACAAAAAAACAGTGTGATATGTTATTTCCAAAGGGAGATGGCCTTGTCCTTCAGAGGAACTTTTGAGCCATAGAGTAGATCACCAGAGAACAGGTGGTGAAATTTAGGACAATGAGTTATAGAAGGCTTCTATTCAGTATGTCTGTGCTTGCATAAACCAATGAAATAACAGACTAATTGAGATTAGAGTATGAAAATAAGTGGCATGTTCTATTCTGATGTTAAAAAATTAACCTTTTGTGAGACACTATTTTAGAAATTGAAATCTGTTTTAATGAAATTTTTTATTTTTGTACGCTTCAAGAACCTGCTGAAATCTGACGCCAAGTGCCTTACCATTCCACTAATACTTTATCACTTAAAGACCCTTGTGTATGCACACATTGTATACTGTGGTACTTACAACATCCGAAAAAAATAGACAGTTTCTAATTCCAGCATTCTTTGTACCTACAACTTAGATGGATTTTCTAAATAGTTATTTCTATCTTACTAAAAATCATTGATAAAATATTTACTTCTTCAGGGAAACTCTACCACTAATCATAAACTTACAAGAATGAAAAGCTGTCTCCTATTGTCATACCATTAATTTTCGATCAACATGGTCTTCTCAGACCACTGATGGGCCCCAATTGTACGTAAGCTACCATTATACTTGTTTTCTGGTATCTCCTGATAATACTAGTGCATCTGCTATTAAAGTGATATTTGAATGCTATTATACCTTAGAAATAAGTTCGTAAGTTGAAGTATTATATTTTTAATTCTCTCTTAAATAGGGAAGACGAGCTACTCAAAGCGTTTAGCGACGTGTCCGGGTTAATCACCAGGCTAGTTGTAGGACAAAGAGCCCTGGGTCCTGTCTTGGACATGTTGTTTCCTGTTCACCTAAATACAGTCCCTTGTTTCCTCCCTAAGAAATGTGATAATATCCTACTTGGCAGGATTATGATCTGTGACTCAAAGGCGCAAATAGAAAAGGAATGACAGTTCACTGGTGCATACTAGGGTCTCCAGCTTGCAATGTTGACAGTTAAATGACTACAGAAGTACACGTTGGTTAATTATGTTAATTAAGTAACTCGAGAGGTTTTTTTTTGTTTTTTTTTTTTTGCTTTTCTTTCTTGCTTTTTTTTTTTTAACTCTGATGTCTTACCTACAAGTTTGAGTCTGAAACTGATTCCATCTTTCATACACATGAATATCATTATCAATAAAATTATAGTGAGGGAATTCTAAGATACATAGGAAAACTAACTAGTGCTACTACTAAAATGGAGTCCCTGGGTAATACAAAGGTTAATGTGCTTTGCTGCTGACAAAAAGGTTAGAGGATCAAGTCCGCCCAGAGACACCGTGAAAGAAAGGCCTGGTGATCTACTTTAAAAAAACTGAGCCATTGAAAACCCTACAGAGCACAGTTCTACTGGATGGGGGTTGCCATGAGTCAGAATCGACTTGACAGCAATTGGTGAGTACTAGAATGTACTATGTAGGAGTCTTGTAAACAGATCACTGGCTGTGACACAAATTTTTGTTATCATTAGCTGCCATTGAGTCGGCCCCTGACTCATGGAGACCCCATGCTGCACAAATAGGTGGGCTCTGTGTCAGTTGTTTCGAGAATAGCTTGGACATTTACATTAGTGTCTGAGTGGCTGAGAACTGCCAGTCAGCATGCCAGTAACAACCACAGCTCTGCCATTCCAGGAGCACATGCTACATTCAAGGCATGGTGTTCCTGCCACAGGGGACACCAGTTTCAATAAGACAGTGTCCTTCACCTCAAGAAGCTTATAATTTATTAGGAGTGAGATAAAAAATAACTATAGCAAAAGGAAACATGGAAGACCTAGAAAAGAAGTGCTACAGATGAATTAATCATCTTAGAGTTAGTTGATTGAGTAACAGATGCTCAGTGTCATGTGTTCTCTTCCGTTAACATGGGAGAGTTAAAAACTAACGCCTTAGTCAGCGATAAACCTTGAGCCTTGTTGTGTATTGATTTCTATATGTGTAGTTTTAGCCATAAAATTTTGGTTTTAAATCAGTAACCTTGAGTATTACGTACATGTTCTATTTTATAGTATTTAACACTAAAATTCATTAAGTTTTGCCAATGAAAAAGTAAGACTTCCAATATCAAACACTTAGAAGAAAGCAAAATATTTTTAAAACTTTGATCCCACGGTTACCCATAGGTTAAATCACTATTTTAAAGTTCTAACACCTTAATCTATTTGGATAGCAGTTAATACACTGAAAATATAGATAACATGGCTGTCAGTGACATGAAAAGGTTAATGCACAAATACGGTGACATTTTTTTCCCCTCTTAGACTTCCTAGCAGGGTAAGATTTATTCCTGCTTCACCTTTCCTATGGAAATCACGTTTTCTAAATGGGTAAATTAAAGCTTGTTGTAAATTGCTCAAGGTAATATTGGAGTTCTTTGTGCTGCAGGGTTTCCACTGCAGCTCTTTCAACCTTTGGTTCCATTTAAAGGAAATTTTCCTGACAGGTTTACTCCCCTCTCTATGGCATTTTTAGATGCTGTCCGTGTAGAGCAGACAGTGCAGAGCGTTGGAAAAGTAATTTGTGTTTCTTTGAAAACTTGATTTCATTAGGTTTTTTACAGTTCTCATTATTTCCACATTGTGAGTATATATGTATATATTCATTTATTTACTTAGAAATTATATCCTTGTACATGCTCTGAATGTCAACTACTGGAATATTTGGTTGAAAAGGGAGTATAGAACTTGAAGTTGGCCGTTCATAAATGCAAATCTTTAAGTTGATTTTATCAAGGAGTGATAAAATTTTCACCAAGGAGTATTCAGGTGTTTAGATTTTTTAATGTTCACCTCAGATAACGTTCAAATATGTGAAAAAGCTGAGTGCAGTCATTCAGTAATTACTACTTTGTACAGTTGAACTAGGTTGGATTTTTCAACATGTAAATCACTCTTCTTTAGCATAGTAAAAGAGCTCTAGTGTGTTACAAACCAATTGCTAAAATGAATAACTATCATTAAAGGGATTTTTTGTTGTTGGTTATAGTCGAAACTGACCATCTCTGGAAACATTACTTTTACTTTCCCTGTTTTTATAGTAACGCTGCATTAAGGTGTCAGGTCAAAATATTTTTTTCTTTCTCTTTCTGTTTTGATATTTCATTTGAGGACCAATATTTCAAAAAATGTAGTGATTTAGTACAAATTCCTTAGTTCCAGTCAGATAAATAAACCTTGCCAGATTCTGTGAACTGATTTATTGATAGGACTCTGAGGGATCACAAGCCTTTTTGAGAACATTTGAAGCATTTCTGAATTCTGAATTTTATTGAAGTTGTTCCTAAGAGAGAAGCAGAGTGGGAGAAAAACTGTCTTCTCTTTCCACAGATTAGGACGTCTTAACAAAGCTTTAACTTTCTGAAGATCAGTATTAAAAAAAAATAATAAGACAAGTGGTAATGCAAATATTATGTTGGTCGCAAGTGACTGATAATGGGAACAGTTTTCTGCGTGGTCAATTTCCTGTGACCTGTGTGTGAAATGGGATTCAGGATGGCACAAACATTGGAAATAGAGAACATACCTAAACTTCTTTTTATACAGTGGTTTTGACTTCTTTACGATCAATACCAGTTTGTAGTGCTCTTTTTTTTTTTTTTTAAGGAAAGATTAAGAAATACTTTGTGAAATTATGCTTGTTCCTAAAATGCCATGGGCCTTTTTTTTTTCTCTCTGAAAGTAAACACTTTTAGAGATGACCACAGGCTCAAACAGCTTCTCTCTGGTCCTCTCAAGTCCAAACAGTTTGTCTCCTAAAGCAAGGGTGACTGGAATGATCCCATATACAGCTGGCTCTTCCTGTGACCTACGATGAGAAAGAAGAGGCAGGCTGGCTGCTGCACAAGAGAGCCCAAGATCCAAGCGATGAATACTTTATTGTGCTCTTTTCCATGGGAGGACATTCAGTGGTGCCTAAACTTAACCGGCAGAATTGTCATTCCCTGAGATGCACCTCTGGTCTGATATTGCCGCTTGCCCAGTGGTTATATGTGCCAGTCTTAAATCCTACATCCTGCTTATGTTGTTAAGTGCCATCTAGTAGTAGATTTTGATTCATAGCAACCCCATGTGCGAGTAAAACTGCCCCATAGAGTTTTTTAGGCTGTGATCTTTAGAGGAGCAGCTCACCAAGTTTTTTTTCACCCGTAGAGGGACTGGGTGGAGTCAAACTTCCAGCCTTCCAGTTAGCAGCCTACACTTAACCATTGTGCTACCAGGGCTCCTTTTCTTAATGCAGGCAAATTGTATATGACATGAGAAAGCAAATGATGATTATCATGAGTTACACAGTATGAATTTTATTTTATTGGACTCAACATTACTAGAAGTATTTAGGAGACCAATTAAGAACAGTAAAAGAAGCTGCTTGTGGCAAATAGTGAGAAAAAGCAGTCCTCCCCCCTTCCTGGTCATCCATGGGTTGTCCCTCTTTCTGCCAAGAATACTGAGGTCTCAAAGTTAAATATAACGCCAGAAAATTAAGATTAGAGAAGGAAAAGAAAAACATTAAAGCCCAGAGAGTAAAAAATTTAAGGTAATTTTAAAGAGTGTTAGTAATAAATTAATAAAAATGGAAAAGGAAGTTAAACAATAAAAATGATATCATTAAAAGGCAAGTAAGCTAAGAACAGTTGAGTACTTTTATAAACTCAGATTTAAAAAAGGTGAGAAAGGAGAAGATAATCTGAACACAACAGAGTGAATGACACAGTTGGCACAAATTCAGAATAAAGTACACTCAAACAAGCAAAACAGCAATAGCAGCAAAATCCAAACCACTTGACTTTTTAAAAAGTTAGGCCTGTAATAAAATGTAGATAGGAAAAAGGAGAAAGCAGGGTGCATTTTTAAAGTGGTCCCTGAAATCAGGCCACTCCAGTGGCTTGGGGCCTCCATGGGAACCTCCAGGGCAGAGAGAGAGAGCTGGGCTGTGGAGGGTAGGACAGCACTCTGGGGGGGTCTCTCGTCCATGGCTCCTGTCTCCCAGCTCCCTCTAGCATACCTGAGAGGGCAAGGACATGTGCCCTTCAGTCAATAGCAATCCATCAAGCTCCCCTGCCAGCTGCCAGTTTCCCCTCACTGGCCTCTCCCAGGCATAAAAGCTGCCACAGCCATCGCCATGCCTTTGTGAATACTGCTGTTGGAGGGAAGGACTCTCATGTAGCTTGGTGGTCTTCAGGCAGGCAAGCCAAGCAAAGTGGCTAACCATCCCATCGTAATCAGCCCTTTTATAATTTTATATTTTTATAATTCAGCATTTTAATCCAATACTGATATTTCACAAAAAGTTATGATAAACTTAAAAATAATAAGGAACTTTCTAAATTTAGGAAAGCTTTATTTTTGAAAGATCTGCTTTTTCAGTTGCTAATAAAGTGATTTTATTATAATTGTACCTGATGTTACTGGATGAAGACTTCCTATCCATTTCCACTCTTCCTTCCACACCACACACACACTCACTCACTCACACACATGCTCTCTCCCTCTCTCTCACTTATACACACCCCACTTGGAGTAACGCTTCAGTTGTCCAAGAATGTTTGCTAGTGAGAAAAAAAAAAAAAGTACATTTTTCAGATAACTCAAATTATTTCCTTCAAGTGCTCAAATTGTTTAATCTTTTGATGGGAGTTTGCTGGAATGGGGGTAATGTGGGAGGTATTTCATAGAATGTGTCTGTTTATATCTAGTTTTTATTTTAGAAAAGATATTAAGGTGGCTTTCTTCATAGGGTTTTTGTTAGAAATGAAGTAGTGGACGCAAGCATACATCTAAGGAAATACATCCTTGGACAAGACATTCGAGGTCCTTTACAATCTGTCTCTAACCTTTCATTCCAGCCTTAGTTCCTCTATTTCTTTTCCTCTCAACCTCCAGGGACCTATGTTCCAAACACATCAAACTATTTGGTTGGCATTTCACAAATAGTGGATTTGCAATTTCCTGTTCCCATGTCTTTGCGCTAGTTGTTCCTTCTGCCTTGAAGGGCTCCCTAATCCTGTTGTCCTGTGAAATCATGCTAATTAAGGCCCAGCTGAAATGTCATCTCCCCAGCAGCCTCACCACCCTGCAAACAAACAGCATTTTTTTCATCATCATCCTTTTTTACTGCTATAGCATTTTGTTCCTTCTGCTGTTTCTTCACATGCTACAGGGCTTTATACTGACTTGCATATTCGTCTTCCCTTTCTACTCCTAAATTGATAGATTTTTGAGAGTGCGAGCTATGTCCTCAGTTCTTAACACAGTACTTGACATGTTATAAGTTCTCAAAAAAATATTCCTTGGGTTTGGAATTGATATCTTTTACCTAAGTTCTCATTCAGGGGCTATTGAACATAATTTAACCTTTTCTTACTGAATGAGACTCTATAAAAAAAAATTTACTTACATGCAATCAGAATTGGGATGCACACTTCAATTCTACATTGGCTTCTGAGCTTTGCTCTTTTTCCTTTCTGCTTGGCTTCACCTTCACTTTCCATGTTTCGAATAGGAAGTCCACTATTTTTTCTGTTAATCAACTCCAGCCTGGAGATTCCATAATTGACCATCTTAACAGTTGTACCTAATAGTAAAAGTCACCATGGAGACAATTTTGCTTCTGGATCTGAGACTTTGTCCTGTAGGGTTGACTTTGCTAGTTGGTTGACCTCTGAGTAAGGAAGCATTGCTCTGTGTGTGTATTTTGCTAGTGATGTCAAGCAGTTGTTAAAAACTATAATCGATAAAGATCATCAATTATTTTGCAAATATTAATGAATTTACTCACAGTCTTTGTGAGAAGTTTTGATTCTTATTTCAAATTTGTCACCTGTACTTTATTCACTGAAGAAGCATAGAGTGGAAAAACCCCTATATATTCTAGTCGGACACTTGCTCAGAAGGTCTCAGATGCCTTCAGGGGATAGGCAAATTAGTAATGGAGTAAAGTTTGTTGGGTATAGGCCAAGCCAGAATGGTGGGAACTGTGGTGTGTAGAAACTCAAGAACTATCTAAAGGCACGCAAATTCAATTTTTTAAAAGCTGTAAATCCTTCGCTAAGTTCTCTTTTTTGTTCATCTATTAACTAGCTGCATGACTTTGGAAAATTCATTAAATTTTTCCAGACCTCAGTTATTTTATTAGAATAGATGACTAATGTATAATCTTAAGTTTCTTTTCATGCATTTTTGCCTGCCAGGTAAGCTTAAGATGTCATGGAATAACACCGTTTCCAATTTAGAGTGGTCTAATATAACACAAAAAAGACCCATTGCTGTCAAGTCAGTCCCAACTCATAGCGACCCTATAGGACAGAGCAGAGCTGCCCCATAGGGTTTCCAAGGAATGGCTGGTGGATTCTAACTGCCAGCCTTTTGGTTAGCAGCCAAAACCTTAACCACTGCATCACCAGGACTCCCTAAAGTAACCAGCCAGTGAAAATCCTATGGACCACAATGGTCCTATCCACAACTGATCATGGGGATGGCACAGGACTGGACAGCATTTTGTTCCATTGTGCATGAGGTCACCATGTGTTGAGAGCTGACATGACACAGCTCACAACAGCACCATGAAAAGAAAAGTGGCATGTTGTCCTCTGAATCAAAAGTAACCCAGTATATTTTGCTTTCCAGTGTCATTAGAATGGATAGGTCTATTGTTTTGTAAAATATGAACAGCATAAATATCATAATTATATGTTTTATATATAATACAAAAATCTACTATCTACACCAATGCCCTTCATGATCCAGTGGGACCAAATGTCTTTATTAGGTAGCAGGTCTCTACAGGTGCAGCCCAGTCTATATCTTACTATATGTGAGCATTGTTTCTAAGTATTGAGGAATGCCCTCTGTTGTAAAATAGGATAACTTCCAATACATATGTGTTGGCATGTGTTGATTTTTCTTGTTCAAAGGCTTTTCATATAGTCCAGGAAACCTTCAAACTATGATTTAAAGCAAGGCCGCCACTGAGGATTTATGGAGTCATTTTCCCTTTAGCTAAAGCCCTCTATGGTCACAGACCACTAGATTTAAAAAGGCAGCCGGACCTGTCCAAAGACCAACATAAATTTTCAGAGGTAGGGAAAATGGTGCTGTTTATTAAATTTGTGCGAATACAGTATTTGGCAGCTATACATAAATGGTGTTTTTCCCCTTTACCTTAGTAGCAAGATGTTAGAGATGTGTGATATTTGACTCACATTTATTAAGTTTAGCCACACTAGTTAAGAAAAATTTGCATGTTACATTATGTGCCTACTTGAGATTTCCTTTAGGATTTAACTGGATAAAAGAGCTCAGCTTTGCCAAAAAGCTCCCAGTGATGAACACATTTAAAACAAAATTTTTTCCCCAGCACACAGAGCCTGAACATGACATTGAAGAAAAAAAAAAAAAAATGGATTCTGTTGTCTCATCAGGCTCTTCTCCAATACTCCAGTATATTTATGTGGTGGGGCTTTCTAAGTGCAATATCAGGCCTTCTCCAATTGGTTGCCTGCATCCACTTTCCATTTGTCCTCTTGATTCATAGGAATTATTAATTTTAGCCCAATAAAAATAGGGCTTTTTCCTTTGGTGATTCATTATTTGAAACCATTTTCACTGACTTAAAGGGCTTGGGGAAGAAAACATGTTTATCCTTGACAGATCTTGGTACTTTTCCATGTCTCACAGGAACCTTTCCAAGTCTTTTTTCCTATAAAAACAAAATAAATTATAGGAATGGAGAGTTTCTAAAGTTGATTAACTGTACCAGCTTTCTAGAGTACTTTCTGAGAAAATGCTACACAGCATTTCCTGTCATGAAACTTGGATGAAAGAATACTACAGAATGACAAGCATTTTAACTACCATTTAAACCAAAGATGAAACAATTTTGAGAAGAGTTTATATTTGGAGCTCTGTCTTGTCAACAGACTATGTAGTATTTCTATGTCAGTGGGAATTATTTCTCTGTTTTAATATTAATACCCCACGGGTAAAATTTCTTGGTATCAAATATGTTGTTGTTGTTAGGTGCCCATCTTTGCAGCCACTGTGTTAATCCATCTCATTGATGGTCTTCCTCTCTTTTGCTCACCCTCCACTTTACCAAGCATGTTGTTCCTTCTCCAGGGACTGGGCCCTCCTGATAACACATCCAAAGTACGTGAGACGAAGTCTCATCATCCTTGCTTCTAAGAAGCATTCTGTTTATACTTTTTCTAAGACACATTTGTTCTTCTGGCAGTCCATGGTATATCCAGTATTCTTCACCACATCATAATTCAAAGGCATCAGCTCTTCTTCAGTCTTCCTTATTCATTGTCTAGCTTTCACGTGCTTATGAGGTGATTGAAAATAACCATGGCTTGGGTCAGGTGCACCTTAGTTCTCAAAGTGACAGCATTACTTTTTAACACTTTAAAGAGGTCTTTTGTAGCAGATTTGCCCAATGCAATACTTCTTTTGATTTCTCGACTGTGGCTTCCACGGGCGTTGACTGTTGATCCAAGTAAAATGAAATCCTTGACAACTTTAATATTTTCTCCATTTATCATGATGTTGCTCATTGGTCCAGTTGTGAGGATTTTTGTTTCTTTATGTTGAGCTGTAATCCATACTGAAGGCTGTAGTCTTTGATCTTCCTCAGTGTTTCAAGTTCTCTTTGCTTTCAGCAAACAAGGTTGCTTTATCTGCGTATCACAGGTTGTTAATTAGTCTTCCTCCAATCTTAATGATCTAATTAGGCTTCTTTTTTTCCACCTGTATCTGTGTTTTGCTTTAATTTTTTTGTGTGATGCTTACCACTTCACATGCTGATCTACTAATAACATTATTCTAATTTAATGTATATGTTGTACACGTTATATGGAAGTGTTTACATTTTTCAGTTGTTAACCTATTTGAGTTTTATAAATCAAGTCTATCCTGTTTAGGTAAGTATTCTGTCAAATATTCCTCCAGGCTGGGAGATACTTGGTCTTTTTAATTGACTTTGTGTATTTCTTATTGGACTATCATGGGGTAAATTTATTCATTCAAATCACACTTATTAAACAATTTCTAGACATCAGACATTGTCCAGTATACACAATGATTGGGTCTTAAAGGATGAATAGGACTTTCTATCAATAATAAAAATGGTTGTGATGATGATTTTGATAATAGCTAGTTTTTTTTAGGAGGAGTAGCATTTAAGGATCATTTTTGTTGTTCCAGGCACTTGGCTGGGTCATGTCTCTTGTAATAGAAGTTGAGAGGTGGGTACAGCATGTATTCCTGGCTTTATCACTTACTGGCCATGTAAAATCTCTCAGTGCCCTGATTTTGGAGACATCAATAGTAACTATGTCCTAGGGCTGTTTTTAGAAATAGGAATAAGTGAGATAATACATCCTGATACTCTGTGCCTTGAACATGGTAAACCATCCATAAACATTAGTTGCTATCCTTATTGCATAGATGAGGAAATTGAAGACAAGAGAACCTAAGTAACTCCCTTACATTTATGGTGTGGTTTGAACCAGAATTTGAACTTAGACAATCTGGTTCCAGAATCTGAATTCTCAACCACAAAGGATTCTAGAAAAAAGTAACAGCAGATGCAAGGGTTTTTGTTTTCTTTTGAAGGGGCTGGGGAATAAAGAAGGAGCCCTAGAGGTGCAATGGTTAAGCAATTCAACTGTTAACTTAAAGATTGGTGGTTCGAACCCCCCAGTGGCTCCATGGGAGAGAAGACCTGCTCCCATAAAGATTTCAGCCTGGATAAACCTGTGGGGCAGTTTTATTCTGTCCTACAGTGCCACTATGAGGTGGAATTGGCTGAACTGCCACAACAACAACATCCGTCATCTAAAGTCCCTGGGTGGCGCAAACGATTAATGCGCTCACTGCTAACCAAAAGGTTGGCAATTCAAATCCACGTAGGGGCTTCTCTGAAAAAAGCTTGAAGATCTATTTCTGGGAAAAAAAAAAAAAGCCACTGAAAACCCCTGTGGAACACAGTTCTAGTCTGACACACATGGGGCCATCATGAGTCAAAGCAGACTCATAGTCAACTGGAATCCCTTGTCTCATCGGCACACCTATTTATATAGTTGTCTAAATATTTCTCTGGGCTGATCTTTTTAAGTTGACTTTGTGTGCTTTAAATCAGACCATGATGCTTTTATTTATTTCATAGGTTAACTCTCTGAGAGAATTCATGTTCCCTAGTTCTTTTGGAGGTACCCCCATCTGTTATCTACATGTTGTGGGTGAAACAAATAACATTTTAAGTTTGAAATTCATGTGAAAGTGGGTTTAGTTGGTAGGTCACATTGGATAAAATAAGCAAAGGCATTTTGCTAAAAGAGAAATGTGTCTAGAAATCCAAAAGTCATCAGTGTAATAGGTAAGCTGAGCCACGGCAACTATAGCGGTTAAACGATACAAAGAGGACTTGGGCCAGAGTTAAGGACACACAGACACTTTTTTTTTTTTTTAAATCTGTTATGTCAATAGATCCTTCCTGGAGTTTTTTAATCCTTGAGAATTTGAAGGATGGGGAGACAGTTTACAGGAAAGCAAGAAAGGCGATTGATGACTGAGAGTAGAGCGTGTCAAAAGTTTAAAAGAGCTACATTTACTTTTCTCAGAGGAAAAAAATAACGGAATCTTACAGTCTTCAAACACATGGAAGTTTTTTTTTTTTTTTTTGGTTTACTTTCCTTTTTTTTGGAATGAAGTTTGTGAACATATTTTCCCCATTTTAATAATGGATTGATTTGTGGCATTTCAATGTAAGCATTTTATAGAAAATAATTATAATTAGACACTTGGATTAGGCAGTCAGTTGAAATAGTAGAATTTTATTTGTGAATTTCTTTATCATAATAGCACTTAATCCATCTGTACTATTTATAATATAAATGTATGATTCAAAATCCAAGGCCGTTCTATCAAAACGTTTCCCACCTGCTCTCTCTTAAGGGAATATCAAAGTAGTAAATTAAATGAAACCAACATTACTACTTGCCCACCATAAATGTTACTGGTTCCAGGTGAGTGCCTATTTACAACGGAGCTTTGAAGATTTAATAGAGGATTTTAAGTGAATGGAATACGACGGAAGGAAAAATTTTACATTATGAACAAAATTGAAAGGTAAACTGGCAGAAAATACATTTACAAAACAAAACGGCATATTTAATATATTTAACATAAAATTGTTTATACATGTTGATAAGAAACACTGAAAGCACAATGGAAAATGAGGACAAAGAGTATAAATGAACTGAAGAAATAAAAATTTCAGTAAGTTTAGTGATCAAATAATTGCACTTTCTACAGTAGGGTATACTTTTATCTATAAAATTAGCAAGATTAAAAGAATGATGCTACTTAGTATTGAAACTATGCAAAGATAATTGTACTTTCATGCATCCAGAATGGGAGAATACCTAGATTATTTAGGATATGGTTAATATATTATGGAATATGATTCAGTCATGAAATTTCTTCTTCTTTTTACAGATTAGAGTTAGAAAAAAATGCAAATAATAAAATCCTAATTGAAAATATCAGAAAATAAATTGTGCACTATGCTGTATGTAGTAATGTTTTATATTTATATATATGTGTATATATAGCATGTAGTATTGTTTTATATATGTAAACATTTATTTTTCTGGGTATATACATACATATACATGTATGCACATACATACACATGTTGTTGTTGTTAGGTGCCATAGAGTCAGTTCCGACTCACAGCAACCCTGTGCACAACAGAACAAAACACAGTCTGGTCCTGCACCATCCTCAATCGTTGTTATGCTTGAGCTTATTGTTGCAGCCACTGTGTCAGTCCACCTCATTGAGGGTCTTCCTCTTTTGGGCTGACCCTGTACTCTGCCAAGCATGATGTCCTTCTCCAGGCACTGATCCCTCCTGACAACATGTCCAAAGTATGTAAGACGCAGTCTCTCCATCTTTGCTTCTAAGGAGCATTCTGGTTGTACTTCTTCCAAGACAGATTTGTTCATTCTTTTGGCAGTCCATAATATATTCAATATTCTTCGCCAACACCACAATTTGAAGGTGTTAATTCTTCTTCGGTCTTCCTTATTCGTTGTCCAGCTTTCACATGCATATGGTGTGATTGAAAATACCATGGCTTGGGTCAGATGTACCTTAGTCTTCAAGGTGACCTCTTTGCAGCAGATTTACCCAGTGCAGTGCGTTGTCTGATTTCTAGACTGCTGCTTCCGTGGCTGTTGATTGTGGATACAAGTAAAATGAGATCCTTGACAACTTCAATCATTTCTATGTTTATCAGGATGTTGCTTATTGGTCCAGTTGTGAGGATTTTTGTTTTCTTTATGTTGAGATGCAATCCATACTGAAGGCTGTGGTCTTTGATCTTCATTAGTAAGTGCTTCAAGTCCTTTTCACTTTGAGCAAGCAAGGTTGTGTCATCTGCATAACACAGGTTGTTAATGAGTCTTCTTTCCAATCCTGATGCCCCATTCCCCCACGTGTCTGTCAGTGTGTCCTACTGTGGGGTCTCGTGTGTTGCTGTGATGCTGGAAGCTATGCTGCCGGTATTCAGATACCCGTAGGGTCACGTATGGAGGACAGATTTCGGCTGAGCTTCCAGACTAAGACAGACTAGGAAGAACACCCCGGCAGTCTACTTCTGAAAAACATTAGCCAGTGAAAACCTTATGAATAGCAGCAGAACATTGTCTGATATAGTGCTGGAAGATGAGCCCCGCAGGTTGGAAGGCACTCAAATCTGGGGAAGAACTGCCTCCTCAAAGTGGAGTCAACCTTAATGACATGGAGTAAAGCTTTCGGGACCTTCATCTGCGGATGTGGCATGACTCAAAATGAGAAGAAACAGAAGCAAACATCCATTAATAATCGGAACCTGGAATGTACGAAGTACGAATCTAGGAAAATTGTAAATCATCAAAAACGAAATGGAACGTATAAACATCGATATCCTAGGCATTAGTGAACTGAAATGGACTGGTATTGGCCATTTTGAATTGGACAATCGTATATTCTACTGTGCTGGGAATGACAATTTGAAGAGGAATGGTGTTGCATTCATCGTCAAAAAGAACATTTCAAGATTTATCCTGAAGTACAGCGCCGTCAGTGATAGGATAATATCCATAAATACACATACATACACCAAAAAAAAAAAAAAACAAAAACCTGTTGCTGTCAAGTCAGTTCCAACTCATAGTGATGCTATAGGACAGTGTAGAACTGTCTCGTAGGGTTTCCAAAGAGCTGGTAGATTTGAACTGCCAACCTTTTGGTTAGCAGCTGAGCTCTTAACCACTGCGCCACTAGGGCTCCATATATATGTATACACACACACACACGTACGTATGTACGTGTGTGTGTGTGTATATATATATATATACACACACACATAACCAAAAAGAAAAATGAAACCTGTTGCCATCGAGTTATAGTGACCCTGTAGGACAATTTTGAACTGCCTCATAGGGTTTCCAGGGCTGTAAATTTTTACAGAAGCAGACTTCCACATCTTTATCTTGTGGAGTGGCTAGTGAGTTCCAACCGCTGACCTTTTGGTTAGCAGCCGAGCACTTAACCACTGCACCACCAGGGCTCCTTCACACACACACACATATGTATATATAAAAGGAGACTGGAAGAAAAGATTTAATAGTCATTTTTCTGGGATTTCAGTGGTTTTGAATATCTTCTTTACTATTGTGTGTTTTCCCAAGCCTCCATATGGGCATGCTTATTGAAGCTTTTTTTGTCCCCTTCCTCTCTCTGTCTCTCCCTCTATTTCTGTCTCTGTCTCTCTAACATACAAGCACACACCTCACATACAATTTGATTGAGGAAATTGGGGAAATTTGGGATCTCTGCATATTCTTGCACCCACATTTTATTTTTGCATGGAAAATATAAAAGCCTATAGTGCAAAGGTCCAAAAGCAGCCATTGGGTTTGGAAATATCAGTGTAAGGACTGGCTTTAAAAAATCCATTGCCATCGAGTCAATTGTGACTCATAGTGACCCGATAGGACAGAGTAGAACTGCCCCATAGAGTTTCCAAGGAGCACCTGCTGGATTTTAACTGCCGACCTTTTGGTTGGCAGCTGTAGCTCTTAACCACTATACCAGTAGGGGTTTCTAAGGACTAGCTTTAGAAAGCCAATATTGCTGATGGTCACAGCAACCTGGATTTTTGGGTCCTAATTTCAAAACCTGTATTCTATTTTTTGCCACATAGTGAATGTGTATTAATTTTTAGTTCAGAAAGAAATCATAGTTTCTATGTGCATAAAATATATTTTGATGCTTTAGGAAGGTCTTTGTGCCAAACTTGCAAATTTACAGCTAAATTTCAAAAGTCTAAAGCATATTTAGCAGAAAAGGCAAAGCCCATCTTTCTACCATTAGAAATAGACCTAAGATGCAGCTGCAGGCAGTCCCCAACTTACTGTGGGGTTCTGTTCCAACGACTCCATCATAAGTCAGTTCTGACATAAATTGAATACCGAACACCTCTTTTTTTCCCATTATTATTGCCTTTTGTTATTAGTATCTTTATAAATCCAATCTTCGAACATCTACGAGTGAACATATGAGAATGATAACATTAGCAAATTATGCAATAGTACATAGTACCAACAATAAGATGTACAAAAAAAAAAAATCCAGAAACAGCCATAAAGGTGGTTTTTTATTACTGGAATACATCATAAGTCAGGGACTACGTGTACTCCTTGAAGAGGTGACACACTAACTGTGACTGTGTGGAAGGAGCAAGGACCCCAGGTTGCTTGTCTTCAGGCCCCAATTAACGAGGCATCATTCTATGTGAGTTTAATAC
This sequence comes from Elephas maximus indicus, assembly GCF_024166365.1. Lineage (NCBI taxonomy): Eukaryota > Metazoa > Chordata > Mammalia > Proboscidea > Elephantidae > Elephas > Elephas maximus. The sequence continues at coordinate 103,737,640 of NC_064824.1, forward strand.
ACCCACAATCATAATTACAAATCTTGACATTTAGATGCTCCCAAAGTCAACACCCATCCCAGCAGGGTTAGCCACATTATCACTAGTTAAGAATATGTAGAGCAATTAGAAGCTAAAAGAAAAGGTTAGCTCTACCAGTCAGATAGAGGGAGTTCAGCAGCCAAACCCACCTGCAGTTGCACTGTTAATTTTTTTAAATATCGGCTTTGAAGCCTTGTCACCCATGACAAGGAAGACTTGAGTCTAAATGGAATATTTAAGAGAAGTGGTTCCTCATCCATCAGTCAGGCTGCAGGCTGACCTTTCTATAGTCTCCACCAGTTGCTCAGCTGTCATGAAATGCTGGAGAAGGTAGAACATCAGCGGACCTGTCACAAGGTCAATCAGCCAGCACTCAGGCCGATTTGTTAAATGTGTCCATGCTAAAAAGTCTGTTCCCTAACCAGTCTGATAAAACATGGTACCAATTAATCAGCTAATTTTGAAGGAGTTGTGACCTTCCCCATATTTGTAGTCTGCTCACTGCTTTACCTGGCCTTGGGGTATGTAGGACCAGGAATAGGAGGCGACCTCAGGGACACGTGAAGCTGCCTGAAACTAGTGTTTTAGGCTGCCAAGGTGACAGGCCGGGGACAGGTGTGCCCACTGCACCTGCCTCAGGCCTGTACTGACCTATTTTAGTTAGTGTTCTGTGTGTTTTGCAAAACCTGGAGATACAGTGCAAGAAAGCAAAAGGCATTCTCTTTGAAAATGTTAATGATGTAGTAAGATCCCATTGTTTTTTCTCTCAATCTATGAATTCTTTATATGTCTTTAGAAGGTGGTGACTTTGTCATCATTCCCTGTAGAGGTTTATTATGTGTGAGCTGTTGGATTGTTTTAAAAGCAGAAAGGTTTTTTTTTTTTTTCCTTTTTCTTTTACAGAATAGGCTGCTCTATTTGTAGCCAAGTCTCATACATTAAAATACTTGTCAAAATAAATGAATAGTATGTTTGTTATATTCATGACTTAAAATCACATTTGATTGCTTACTCATTAATCCACAAAATTAAGCAATACACCCTGGATTGCAGTCATTAGTACAAATAAGCAGGGTTCTTCTAGCAGTCAGATGCAATGGAGAGTGCTGTTTACTGTGTTTGTTTCAAAACTACGTATGTTAATGTACAAATTAGTTTACAACTTCAAAAGAGTTCTTCTGGAAGAGAATCAAATACATAGATATAGCCCACCAGGAAGCAGGGTTGGGATCAGAATTTACTAAGTAGATTTCAAATGGAGAAATCATAAACTCTATTTTGAACTGAACCTTAAGGGTAGGACAGAAGCTATTTTGCTGTGTCTAGGAGTAATAGAGGTAACATTTATTTCTAATTGGATGGAAAATCAGGGCACAGGGAGATAGGAGCCACATAAAAGTGTAGACATCATATAACAGAGGCTTTGCTCTCCCTTTGGGGTATAGCAGAAAACTTAGATTGCTCTTTTACCTGACCCCCCCTCTATGTGCCAAGCATTATACTAGGAGCTTAGAATATAAAGTCTCTTGTACCTCAGTTCTCTCATCTATAAAATGGGGATAATAGTATTTATCTCATAGGGTTTCTTGTGAGTATGAAATAAAATATTAGCACTTAGAACAGTTCCTGGCACATAGTAAGGGGCTGTGTAAGTATTTGTTAAATGTGTGTGTGTGTGTGTGTACCTACGTATATGTGTGTGTGCGATCCTTGATTTCAGGTAGCTTACGGTTTATTTGTGAAGAGAGACAGTTAAACCAAAGGTTCGTGCCTTGCGACAGGTGATGGTGCAGCATCGCTGGAGAGCCTGGCAAAGGGCCCAGTGTGGGAGATTGAGTTTATTTTGAAAGTTACAAGAATATAATGATTGTAAGCTGGAGCAAGACCATGATCAGATCTGTATTTTGGAAAGACCACTTGGCAATAGTGTTGTGGGTAAATATCGGGCAGCCTGGCAGCTGGAAGCCAACTGAGGCCCTTGAATGTGCTCCTGCAGTCAGGAGGGTCTGGCCAAGGCAGAGCTACATTTAGTTGTGATGGGGATAATCCTTGCCGAGAGAAATCACCCTTAGGTTCCAGTAAACTGTTGCCTTCAAGGATCTATCAACATATCCCCTGGGTGGGTGTGGCAGCACTGTGGTTTGGTTTCGAGATTACCAGCCAGGGCATTTCTGAGGCAATTTTAGCATTGGTTTCATTAGAGAATAGACATTGAGAAATAGAAAAATAAAACTGAGCCTGTTAAATAACATTGAGTGTAGATATTACAAGGATTATAAATGTAGGTGGTGGTGGTGTTAGTTGCCTTCAAGCTGAATTGGATTCATGGAGAGCCCTTGTGACAGAGTAGAACTGCCCCACAGGATTTTCTAGGCTGTAATCTTTACAGGGACAAATTGCCAGGGCTTTCTCCCATAGAACCGCTGGGTGGGTTCTAATGCCAACCTTTCAGTTAGCAGCCGAGTACTTAACCGTCGTGCTACCAGGTCTTCTTATAAATGTAAGTAGTGCTTTATAATTTAAAAAATATATTCTCTTATGCTGCTTTATGTCATCTAATATTAGGTACAACCTGCTGCTGTCAAGTAGATTCCGACCCGTAGTGACCCTAGAGTACAGAGTAGAATTCCCCGTAGGGTTTCCGAGGAGTGCCTGGTAGCTTTGAACTGCTGACCTTCTGGTTAGTAGCTGTAACTCTTAACCACTATGTCACCAGGGTTTCTAATATTGGATATAGGTGCTCCAAATAGAATATTCTTTTTAAAATGCACATTAGATGTGTGTAATTTATAACTTGAAGAAAGTAATTTCTGTTTGTGCCATGCGCCTGTGCATTTTAAAACATCCCAAATTGCTTTGTGTCTGTTTCCAATAATATGCACCCTCCCAAGACCTTCCCAGCCCCTTGTAATTGAATAAGAACTGAGGAGCCATCTAGTGATAAATATGCTGTGTAAATGGCAGACAAAGCTATGCAGTGGATTGGGATCATCTTTAAGAGTTTTCCAAACAATTTAACCCAAGTATCTCCATCTTGCACTTGCTTGAATGTCTGTTGCTTTTAATATATGCAATTTAGGGGCAGGAAGAATATTATGACTGACAAGGCAGGTATATTGAGTTTCTAAAGTTTCAGAAACTTGTGTTACTCTGACAATGCTCAACCTTCCCTCTGCTTCAGCATTTGTTTGCTTTTACTATTGCTGCCCTTCAGGGCCCCCTAGAATGAGGACTTTGTGGCAGCCATCTGACCCCTATAGGCCTCTGTGCCCCGCTACAGCTATGAGTGGTGAAGGACCCAGAGGAAAGGTCTCCCCAGGCTTCCCTTGTATACATTAGGGATGAGTTATGAATGCCGTTTAATAAATGGTGAGCTGTCGTTACTAAGTAAAGAATGTAACAAAGACAACCCTAGATTCTCTCAAATTTGTCAAGTAGTAATGCCTAATCTTGGAAATTTTAATTTAAATCAGTCAGAGGAAAAATGTGATTCCATATAAAATGTGTTTAATATATACCTGGCTTCTCAGGAACCTACCACATAATTAAAGGAGGTAGAAATATTTTTGGCTGAAATCTGAATGGATTTTTTTAAACAGGTATTTTTTGTTTGTTATAACGAGGCAATTTAGGCAGCTGCCTCTTTAAATGTGATGGGGATAAATAGAGTTCTTAGTAGAATTGAATACTAAGTCATGTTTTTTTCTTTAGAATGAAGCTGAAAGTTGTAAGGTTTATAAAGGTCCTTATTAGGGATTTTTAGTTTGAGGAGGAAATGAAAATTGGTTTTATCTTATTACGGAACGTCAGTTGAACTGAGAATCAGAGCTTTTACCTACTTGCTATGAAGATGCTAGATCTGATGCTAGCATCTGACGAAGATGCTAATGTGAGTCTGCTAATTTTTAAAATCCGGATTAAACCTCTAGCTAGCTGTCAAAGATCCAGTGAAGGAAGAGAACCTATTTTGAAACCTTTGTTTAAAGTGGCATAAAATTAGCTCACAAAGCCAATTGTTATTTAGTTACAAGCAGATGCGTGCACTTAAATGAAATTCTGCAGTGTTTCACTCTGTTCCCAAAGGCGATAATGTGTTTTCCTCTACTTGTGAAATTGTTGTAATTTCACAGTCTTACTTAGATTTAATTGTGTTTATTAAGATTTGAGACAAATTATTCCAATTTTATTTTGTGAGATACTATTTTTTTTTGTTTTGTCTTTTAATTTTACTACCTGCTTGTTGGTAACATAGAATGTGTACAAAACAGTAAAAAAATTATAATACATTGTTAAGTTTAACAGTTTAACCCAAAGAAGCCAATATGGCAAATAAGACTTTCTTAGTAGTACATTAGTTCACTTGATATGTAATTAAAATAGAACCTCATATTTCTCAGTGTAATTATGAATCCAGAATGATACTTTTGTAAGTATAGTTTATTAGGTTCTATGGACTTTTGGATTGTCCTTCTTCATCCTCATATAGGCTAAAAATAAGAGCATCAGACTATAAACAAACAAAAACTCTGGCTATAAAAGTGACAGAATGCTCTAGCTTGAAAAGAAAGTAACCCACATCATGCATATTGAGGGATCCTGAAATAAATGCACTTTGTGGTAGTTATTCTTAAAAATATTTACTTGTCAGCGTAGAAGCAAAAGGGATTGTTACGTTGCCTCTACCTGAGGTAGCAACAGAACAGACAGCACAAGCCGTGTATTGCAAGATGGAAGAGCAGCGCTGCATGTCTAGGGGTTCTGTGTTCTCCTGTGATGAAGAGCAAGAGTAAGAGAAAAACAAAAATTACCTATTTGATGTGTTTGATCTCTCTACTTTCTCTGTTCTTCTGTCAACCCTGTGATGCAGAGATTAAAGAGAAGCAACAAAGTAAAAGCAGAACAGGGATAAACAAGTCAAGTGGGACTCAGCCTGGAAGCCAGGGAATATTAGCTATGGTAGGAAAAAGAATTAACATTTAACCTGCCGTTGTGTACCAGGCTCTGTGCTAGGCACTTAAGCATGTTAGAGATGTTATCAAGGAAATTAGTATTCCACCTGCACCCCATTCACCCCTCAGTGCGCATGTGCACACGTACACACATACATACACCATTACTAGTGATATTGGTGGTAATGCCTTATCGTTCAAGTATCAGAACAAATATATCCCTTGAAGGTTTATCGGTGGTGTGAAATTGTGGAGAACGCTTGGCTGTTTTGATCAGGTCTGTAATTCAGACTCAGAGATACTGCCCATTATCCAAAGTTCTTTTACTACTTTTTGATCTTTTATTTTTGTTGTTGTTGACTTTTTTATTATTTCGACCTTGACAAGGTTGAGAATGAGAAAAAGATCAAAATACCCTTTAAAATAAGTTTTCTGGATGGTTTGTTTTCTAGTAGAATCCTCATTCATTTCAGATGTTCCTTCCAGGTGCCCTTGAGGAGGGCGGGGATACCTTGAGGAGGATACTTGGACTTATCTAATCTTCGAATTGGAAATACTGTTAGCAAAGGTAATTGAGATCTAGTTATTGAAAATGATCACTATATACCACATTAATGTATTGGTGCAAATGGCTAAGCGCTCGGCTGGTAACTGAAAGCTCTGTGAGAGAAAGACGTGAGGATCTGCTTTCTTAATGATTAAAAAACAAACCCGTTGCTGTCAAGTCAGTTCCAACTCATAGTGACCCTATAGGACAGAGTAGAACTGCCCCATAGAGTTTCCAAGGAGCGCCTGGTGGACTCAAACTGCCAACCTTTTTATTAACAACCATAGCACTGAACCATTATGCCACCAGGGTTTGCCCTTAATAATTATACCCAAGAAAACCTTATGGAGCAGTTCTCTTCTGTGACATGGGGTCGTTATGAGTTGAAATCAACTCGATGGCATATCACTACAAAAACAATTTATAAGACAGGTGTGTTCCTGAGAAAAGCACTTCACTTTGACTTCTCAAACAGAGCTATGAAAAGCATAAATGACACATTCTTTCTGGTGCCTTTATTTTATTGGCGATTAGAGAGAAAATCTTTTTTAAATTAACACAAGCACACAAAGCTGGTAAAGTATAGAATGTAAAATTTTCATAAATTTGCTAAATAAACTTGGGGACTTCAATTTTGAGTTTGTTGTTAGTTGCTGTCAAGTCAGTTCTGACTCATAGTGACCCTGTAGGACAGACAGAGTAGAACTGCTCCATAGGGTTTCCAAGGAGCAGCTGGTGGATTTGAACTGCTGACCTACTCCATCCCAAGGCTCCAATTTTGAGCTTATGGCATGCTATTTGGACTATGCCTCCAATTGCCCTGGAGGTTTTTTCATCTCAGTCATCGGGGTACTTTGGGGGAGACATTGAGAAGCTTCTTACTAGATAAATTAAAGCTGATTATTGGGAGAAATGGGGGTGAGGAGGTGTCTGAGACCACCCTGTTAAGCCTGCCCACCTCTGCATCTGCCTGCCATCCTTGCTGCAACACTTTCCCTCATTTCAGAGACCAAATAAGTAGCTTCTCTCTTTTGAAAATGTGCCTGAAGAGAAAGAGTAGATGCATAATCCCCACTCTAGGAGCATGATGTGGGTAGACTCGGTTTCCCCCAATTTTGGATAGAAAATGAGGAATTTCTCCCCTGTAGTAACAGAAGCAAAAGCAACGATAATGATGATGACGCTTTGAGCACCTTATGGGTACATATTGGTCATTTATACTCATTCTCTTTTTAAAAAGATTTAATTGGAATGTTTATTATAAAAACACATGAAAATTCTAGATATTTTGTTGCTACATTAGGTTTTACTGTCTGTTTTGCCTCATATTTTGCTAATTTTTTCAATAAATATAGAGCACCAATTATGTCATATTCACTGATCTAAGCATTGCATGTACAGTAATCAACAAAGTAGACAAAAATCAGTGTTTTCTTGGAGGATACATTCTAGTGGTTTGGGGATAGGGATGGATTACCCAATAAGCAAGGTAGGCACGGATTCATTTGTGCTTTGTATTGATTTGTAGTGCACAATTTCATCTATTTATTCAAAGATGAGGTGAAACCCATGTGAAATTGTGCACTACAGATTAGTAAGTAAACAAAATTCAGCCTGTGCATACCTTGTTTAAGCCTGTATATACTTTGCTTATTGGTTAGTTAGCTCCTAGTTGGGAAGACAGACAATAAGACATATAAGAAAATGTAACATATAGGGAGCAACATTTCTATAAAGAAAAAGAGGAAGGGAAGTATAGGGAGATGTAATTTAGACATTGTGGATAGGGAAAGCCAGACATTTGAGTAAAGATCTGAAGGATAGAGGACACAAGCCTGGTGGGCATCTGGTGGAAGACTCTTTCAGGCAGAGAGAACAGTAAATGCTAAGACACTGAGGCGGAAAAGAAGATAATGTAGCTGGATAGAGTCCTGAGAATAAGGGAGAGAACAGTTATAAACTGAGGCCAAAAATGAAATTTGGAGCCAGTGAATACATAGGTCATCATGGGTGTACCCAAAGTGAGTTAGCAGACATTACATGGTTCTGGTCAGAGGCAGCATGCTCCCTGAGTGGTATAAATGGTTAAGCACTCAGCTACTAACCAAAAGGTTGGTGGTTCAAACTCAGCCATAGGCACCTCTTCCTGGCGATCTGCTTTCAAAAGATCGCAGCCACTGAAAACCTTATGAAGCACGGTTCTGCTCTGACATACATGGGGTCGCCATGAGTCAGAATGGGCTAAAGGGCAACTGGTGGTCAGAGAAGAGACATTATCTGACTGATGTTTTCGCAAGATTTTTCTGGCTTTTGTGTTGAGAAGAGATTGGAAAGGAGCATGAATGGAAACAGGTGACCAGTCAGGGAATTGTTGTAGTATGTTACTATGTTAGCTGGGTCCAAAGTGGTGGTGAGAAGTGGTCAAAACCTGGTTATATTTTGATAATTGTTGACAAATTGAATGTGTGTTGGGGAGGGGATAGAGAAAGTGACCTCAGGGTTACTATAAGATTTTTGGTTTGAGCAACTGGAAGAATAGATTGCCATTAATTGAGATACAAAAAGTTGTGGAAAGAGTTTTGAAAGATCAGTTTCTCAGTTTTGGACATGTTAGGTTAGGCAGTAAACTACATGAACCTGGGGTTCAGGAAAAGGGTTTGGGTTGGAGATTTAAGTTTGGGATTTATTGGCATAGAGATCGTATGTAAGCCATAAAACAGATGAGATCCCCCAAGCAAAATTATATTCTCTTAATATTTTTGGAGATAGAATCCAGGAGATGAGGAGGAATAAATAAAAGGAAACCTAATGGAGGACCAGAGAGTTAACAAAAACTCCAATAGAGGGTGGTGTCCTGGGAGGCAAGTGAAGAAAGTATTTCAAGCAGAAGACAGTAATCCACTCTGTTCTAAGATCAGGACAAAGAAGTAACCTTGAATTTAGCAATCTGGAGATTGTTGTTGACCTTGATGAGGGATGAGAAGCTGACAAGAGTGGATTCAGTAAAAGAGGAAGGGGGAGACGTTGGGAACTGCTAGGGTAGACAGCTCCTTCAAGGAGTTGTGTTTTCGAGGAAAAGTGAGAAATAGGGTTGGGACCTAGAAAGGTAAGTGGGCTCTGAGACTTTTTTTTTTTTTTTTCAAATGAGAGTATTAATAGTGTATTTGTAGATTGATTTTCCTGTTTGTATCTAGGGATTAAATTCCTAAATGCTGACAGAGATCTGTGGAGACAGAAATTTGATTGGAAGTAAAGGCTGTATGAACAGGTTATGGTGGATCCTGGGGTCTTCGGGAAATGTCAGTGCTGCATGGAATGACATGAGAATACTGGCATCATAGAAAGAGAACAGAAGGGGCACCAGAAGATGGATAAGGGCAGCAGAAGAAGAAAGCATCCAAATCAAATATTGCCCATGTGCATTTTGCATAGGATTAGGTTACTGCAGCCCCTAATTTGTTAGTGATCAATCTTCCACATGCCACAGAAGTTTACTGTATGTGAAACATTAAAAAAAATTTTTAATAAAATTCCTTTTTTTATGTCCATTTTATATCAGTGGGAAAGGTACTTTTGAATGAGTTTAAAGGCAGCAAGGCCGTTTACAATTACTGAACACTATGAAAACTTTTTTTTTTTTATGAAAACCAGCATGCCTTCTGTTAAGGGACTTACACGGTGGTTTATATTAATTAATGCATCTCTGTAACACTGCATGCCAGATCCTCTGTTACTCAGTAATATAAGTAGTATAATAAATTAAGTCATCTGGTTAAAAGGGACCTACCACATGTGATTTAAGTGAATTATTAATGTTGAAACAAGTTTTAGTTTCTGTTATTTGTATAAGTTAAGATGAAGATGGAATGGAGAGAGTCTCTTATCAGCCGGTCTGGATGGGATCAGTGACTTTGTTTGGGTACCATAGATTCAGGAGCTGACCCTCTTCTGTTTAGGTACCAGTATAGTTCCTTTACCTGGTTGACTGGTATATTAAATGAACATAGCTAATATATGTTAGAATTTACCAATATACAACATCAAGATTGTAATGACACAAACAGTGATGAATATGAAATTTCCACTATGTTTAATAAATCGATTTGCTTCCTTTTCAGCATTTAAAGTGTTAAACTCTTCTTTTTTGGTCAGATGATTACAAAGATAAAGGTCTACTGATTATTTTTATACTGGAATAATCTTTCATTATTAATCTATTTAAGTCTGATCTCAAATCAGTTCATTAGTACTACCAATTAAAAGTAGAAAATGTTATATACTCAATTTCAAGAATTAAAAATAATATCTTGGGAGTAGCATTTCTTTCCTGTGGTAAGAGAATTGTTGGATTTTCCAATTAAAGAAGTTTCCATACTGAAAATGAATAGTCAATTATGAAAATTATTTTTGAATAGCCAATTTGCATATCCCTAATTGTATTCATTTCTTTTGAAAGATTGAACTTGGAATTAATGATGTTTTTATGGGTTATACTTACACTTGTGTTATTAATACTATTGCCAACAAGGTTCCTTCCCCTACGAATGTGTCCCTTTCCAGAATAAATGTTTCATTCATAAGTACGTTTGTTTTATTTAATGAATGAAAAATATCTAAAGATTTTCTAGCAGATCTCAAATTTGCACACAGGACACTTTGTTAGATTGATGGTATGATCCCTGAGTTGTGTTTTGCACTCACATTTGAACTTTTACATATTAGCTGACGATAGACATTTTGAGGTACTCTATGATGGTATGATGGTAGGATCTGCTGGCCAAAAATGCAATGTCAGAGCGTTGCCCTCATTTTTTTTTAATACAGAAGTGTTGGTACAATTACTGAATATTTTATCATATTTGCCTTTATTTTTATGAAACAATGACTTGAGAATGGAAAAGTAAAAGTTTTTATATTAATGATAAGAAGCATAGGTCTCATGAAATAAAATTGAGATGACAATGGGAATAATTTGGTTAAAAGTGCTGATCTTTATCCTCATTGGACTTAGCATTCATTGTATTTAAAACTGTTGACGCTGAGTCAATCATGAAGGAAAAGGAAAATTCATGTACAGATATGGGGTATCTATGTATACAATGTAAATAAGTAATATGTATATATGCACACATATATATATTGCCTATAAATGTCTGTATGTACATATTTATGGTTATATCCAGAAGGACAGATATAATTAGGGATGTTATGATGTTTTTTAGCTCTCTGAGACAGGAATGTCCCCTTATAACTAGCACATCTATTGTTCTAACTTTTGTATATTCATCTTTCATTTTGGGGAATACTCTTAAAATAGATATTGAAGCCCTTTATGCATATTGGAGAAGGTGGTGAGGGGAGGAGGCAGCCATTTCGTTCCTTTAAGAGAATTTGCCAGAATTGGTTCTCTGTTTCAGAAGCAGACAAAATAAACAAACCATTAATTATTTCCCAGCCACAGTGATTTTAGAGTTTAGATAATGTTATTGAAGAGTTAAGAACGGTGGCACAGTAACATTAAAGTTTTAAGTTTTATGAGGCCGTTTTCTTTAAAACCACATAAAGATCAACATCAACTCAATACCGTGTTTGTGTGATATGCATGTCCTACAAAGTAATTAGTATTGGTGGATTTGTTTGTAGCTGATTGCTGTGTTTGACGAACAAGAACCACTTCACAAGATTGAGAGCCCCAGTGGAAACCTGGCAGATCGGCAGAGCCCAGATGCTTTTGAGACGGAAATGGCTGCCCAACTGGCTGCTTTTAAACCAGTTGGTGGGGAAATAGAAGTAACCCCTTCTGCTCTGAAATCAGGTACCTGTATATTTAGTGTATGTTTTTCACCTGGCTGAAAATGATCATCTTGCTGACTATGTATTGCTTATACTTTATGTATGACTTTTACCCTATTGATGATACCTTTCTTTAAGAAAAATCTAGCTTCTCTTTTTTTTTTTTTTTCCTCTAAATTAGTTTTTTATATAGCTTTTTGCAGCTGCTGATGCTAACAGGTAAGTAGATGGGAGTTTTTCCTTGAACTGAAGGCGAATCTCAGCTTTATGCCCTTGAAGTAACACAGTGGAGAAGTTGACTCTAAATAATGAGGCTCACCTGTATCCTGTGAGGCTCACTTAAAAAAAAAAAAAAAAAAAAAATTCCCTGAGAAAATCATTTGGGAGAAGCTAAAGGGTTATAAGGAATCCATATTAGAAATAAAGGTCACTTTCTGTTCTTAGCCACCTTCTTTTTCTCCCCAAACTATATATCTCAGTGTTTGCAGAAAACATTTTAAAATCATTTTTGAAATCCTTTCTTGCCGATTTATTCAAACAAGAACAACCACCCAGTAATTTTTTTCAGGTTTCTTTTGGTTATATTTGTTTTGAAGGTGTTGGTAGAAAGAAAAAATAAACATTCTTCTTCGGTTTCAGTCAATTTACAACTCCAAGAAGAATAACACATCAGTTTTTGGTGATACCTCTCTGAGATAAATTTATATCAGTCTAACAGCATGAAATGTTTGGAAACCCACTAGTATATTGATACTTAAAACAGTTTTTTATTCTTGTTGAATATATACACAGCATTTTGAGACTTGCTCTAAGCACCTATTATAGGTTACTTCTCCAAGCTAGAAACAAAAAAGCTATTTCCACTTTGCAAAGGGAATCTTATTCTTTTTTAAATCAAAGCATGTACTTAAAATCATAAAGTGCATAGTAATAGTTTTTCCCGTTTGAAATAAAATGCATGTTGTAAAGTGACTTGTATGTCTCACTACATTGACATATCCATATTTTGTACTAATTTTCTGAAAAGCATCTGTAGTGCCCCTTCTAAAATAAACCAAATGGAAAATTAATGACCTGTAGTCTTCGTGACTTTCCTCCATCTTTAGTAAACCAAGCTAGTGGAGCAGTCTACTGGAACACGGATGTTGGCGGGCTTTGTGTCAGTGTCTCTTCATCTGCAGCAAGGTTTGTGGCTTCACCAGCCTTACAACCCTGTCGTTCATTTGCATAATGGATGCCTTTTTAGCCATTATGCAAATGGTATGAGAGGAAAATTAGGCAATAAGGGAATATGAAAGGGGAAATTGTTCTTGCTTGTTTTAATATTCTATTTATAAGCAAGTACTGCGGTCTTCAAAAGACTGAACCACAGGGTACCCCTCTGCCTGGGAGTTTGTTTTCACCTTTCTCTTATTTTTCTTCTCAGGGAAAAAAGTTAGTTTTTCTTCAGCTTTTCATTATTTCTTTTGTTGAGCTATTTGAGAAATATATATAGTAATGTTGACTGAAGAAAGAAAAGTAAGCTGAGGTTCCCTCTTCTTTGAAAGTGGACTTTCCATTTCTTCAATACTGATTTTTGGTAAGGCAGAGAAGCAGAGGCATAAAAAAATATTTATGAAATGGTGACGACACTTCAGGCACTGAGCTCAAGGCAGTGCTGCCAAGGTACCCAGTACTCCAAATCTGTTACTCGTAATAACTCATTTGAGCCTTCTAATACTTAATTAGTTGGGTTTTATTATTCTCCTCATTTAAGAGATGAGAAGACAGGCACAGAGAAGTTATGTAACTCACCCGAAATCACACTGCTATCATGTGACAGAGCCAGAATTTGAATGCTTGCTGACACGGTGTTAGTAACTATTTTGCTTCACTGCTGGTCATATACTATTGGTAAAAGAATACATAGCTACCACTTTCCTGCAGGTTATTTTGTGAATATATATATAAACCATGAAAATACTAGATGAATCCCAGCTCACAAATCCCATTTTCATCTAGGATCATAGGTCAAATGATGAGATTAGTTATCTGTCACTTTTAGGTGGCAAACTTTGCCTTCTGGCCTGAAACCATAGTATCATCTCCAGTTCTTCCTTCTTCCCCCTCCCCCTACTTTCTTTCTGTCTGTTCTTCCTCCCCTGTGTCCACTGATACTGGAGCAGGCTGGAGCTTTATCATCAATCAGACTAGTGTGGAGGCCTCAAACTGACCTTTTCTTTGCAGTGCCTGCTTTCTCCAAGCCCTGCTGCTGCCAGAGCTGCTTTTCTAAATCACAAATCTGATTATGTTCCCTCCCTGCTTAACAACCTCCAATGGCTCCCCATTGCCCCTAGGACCATGTCCAAACTCATTAGCAAGGGATGCAGGTGGTTCCTCTGAAGAGCTGGAGGAATTTGGGCAGGGCGGGTTGAGGAAAAATCTTCCCTTACCCACCCGTGTGGTTCTATCAGAGTGAGTAATTTTCATATCTGAAGCTTTAAAAAGGGGAGAAAAAAACATATTTATTGGATCTCTTAGATTAAAAATAAAAAAAAGTTAAAGAAGGAAGCAAAGGGACTAGCTTCAGTTTCTACCCATTCCGCTGTCCCATGGTGTGATCATAGGCTAGGCATTTGCTGTCATGATGAATGGCTATGGTTGGCAGAAAATGTGATGCTAGTGACTCTTCTGAGTGTGAACTTGTTGTGCTGTCAGGCCCACCCTGAGATCCCATTTGGGTGAAGGGCGGGAGGGTGGTCAGGGGAAGAGCAGGGTTTATGTTCCAGCAATCTCTCGTAACAGGGTGCGTTTAAAATGCCGGATACAGCAGCCCCAGCCCTTCACCTCTGTTCCCTACTGAACTCCTATAGAACCACTGGAACTGGTTTACTTCACACTGGGCTCATTCCATCAGGCTGGTGCGGCAGAAGCAGGGCTGAATTCTCACTTGGTGAAGGTTTACTCACCTTTTAAGTCTTAAGACCCACTCAAGGAAATGGGAAATTTAATTACCCATCAGTTTACAAGCTTATCTTACTAAAGGGGACAATTTAACAAATACTAGAAATCAAAACAGTTTTATGATCAGGTCATATTGATCTTCAAAAATGTCTCTTTTATTGTCATTTGTTTTACCGATATCTACTATAAAAATATATTCAATGTTTAGTATAATGTTTTTATCTCTTTTTCTAACCCAAGATGATCATCAACAATATATTATTATATTAAACAAATTTCTCCCCTTATAACTATCATGAGGTTGGCGCCGCCTATTCTTTTATCCTCAAGATGAAATACTCATAACAGAATAAGCAGAAAGTTTATATTTATAGTCCTCTCCGCACACCTTTGTTGCTGACCACTCTTCCACAGTCACCTTAACCTGCAGCCACCTTGAGCCACTTGCCGTTCCCCAGATTCCCTACCTTCTTCCAAGTGTACATACTGTTTTCTTCCCCTGGCTTACCTTCTGGACTCTTTTCTGCTTGGTGAAGGTTAATTCCTCTTTTATGTCCAAGCTCAAATATGCCCTTGTTTGTGAAGCCCTGTCCAGATCTTCTAGATAGAATTAGAAGTCATTCCATCCTCTGTCTTCCTTTGTCACATTTTAAATATCCTGCGATGGACCCTGACACGTTTTAGTAATCTGTGCACGGATCTGTCTTTCCATTTAGACTGTGGTAACCACACTTTAGTCTCCTCCGTCTCCTCCAAATCTGCTATGTGGTAGTTGGAACACAGCAGGTGTACAATAAATGCAATTCCTAATTATTCATCCAACAATGAAGAGTTACAAAGATGAACAGATTTTATACCAACCTAAAGTGGTTCATAGTTTCGTGCCCTATAAACTAATGGGGTGTACTTTTTTTAATTTGTAGGAAGAATTTTAAATCAAGTGAGTAACCACATAGTTCCAGTTTCATCCATCTGAATTATTTCTGCCATTTATTTTCTAATGGATTTTTTAATGTAATGCTAAATGACTGAGTCCTGACTCAGCCCTAACTAGCAAATCATTCTAACACTTCAAGATTCTTTGTTTCTGAAATTGGCTAGTGCTTTTTACCATGTAGCCTGGAGATTGCTAACCTAAGAGACTATTAAAAAGAAGAGACATGGTGGCAGAGACACTGAGTGGAATATCAAAGGGCCATATTCAGAATCCATTTGAACTTTAGAATTCAGATTTTATGATTCTGAACGTATTTTGGTCTTTCAATGTTTGTTTCTAGTTTTTACTAAGTAACATTTATGGAGCACTTAATAAGTCCTAGGAGTCCCCCCCACCCAAAACCCATTGCTTTCAAATTGATTCTGCCTGCGCGGTGCAAATGATTGACTACTAACTGAAAATTTGGTGGTTGTAGCCTATCCATAAAAAAATAGGCGCCTTGAAAAAAAAGACTGCTGGTCAACAATTACTTTAAGTCAAAGATGAGAATGTAAGGGAAAAGGGAAACTAGATTAATGGAAATAGAGCAACCAGAATGGAGATAATGAGAATATTCACACGTTGTGAAGAATGTAACCAATGGCACTGAAGAGTTTGTGTAGAAATAGTTAAGTGGAAACCTAAACTGCTGTCTAAACCTTTACAGAAGAGACAAGAAACTATTATTAAAAAGAAAAGAAGGAAAGTCCTGACAATCTGCTTCTAAAATGTCACAGCCTTGAAAACCCTTCGGAGTTCAGTTCTACTACACATTGGGTCACCATGAGTCAGAATCAACTCCAGGGCATTTGTTTTTTTTTCTGTGTGTGTGATAGGATCTAGGCACTATTCTAATCCATTTATGCTCACTGTCAGGGCAAAGAGGATTGGTTATACTAGCAGTGAAGAAAAGAGTGCAGAAAGCTGTTGAGTAAGCAACGAGAATTTCCAGTGCTTTTAAGAAATCCTATAGCAGAGAAAGCCACCCCAACTTGAAAGAACTGTTAACACCCCTCAGAATTGTAAAATGCTGGTCTAGAACTATACAGTTCCATAGAATTTCATGAGTAGCAAGTATGTAGGCAATTAACATTATTTTACAAGTGAGCAAATAAAAGCTTAGAATTTTTTTTCTGATGCAAATGGCTAGTTGGTTAAAGAACTAGAATTGGAACCTGTGTCTCTTGGTTTCTAACCAAAAGGTCTCTTGGTTTCTAGTACAGTGATCTTTCAACCACTCTATGGTATTTGATGAATTAAGTGTAGGTTTCAATTACTTTTGTCTTTTTTTTTTTTTTAATAATACGGATGATAAAATAGCACCCCATATTCTTTTGGAATTGAGATAAGAGTATAAATTAGTAAATAGATTCTATGAATAGCTACAAATAAAAATCTAACGAGGGAATAAAGACCAGAAAATAAGGTGAAGAAAATTTTTTTCAAATCCTCCTGTAAGTTTCAGAAATGAATTTGCTTCTGTCTCATCGTGTGTGTGTGTGTGTGTGTGTGTGTGTGTGTGTGTGTGTGTGTTTGGGTGAAAGTTACACTAAAACTGATCTGTTCTTGGTGATTTTTTTTTTCCTATAATGTGGATATTTTTGTACCTTTTTTGATATCTCAAGTATTTTCACATAGAACTTTCTGTAAATAGTGAGAACAGTGATTTTGAAGTTCGGAAGAATGAGAGCCCTTTAGTCTTCCCCTAACTGATCCCTATATTGCTTTTATGATCATTCATACCTGACCACCTACTGTTCCCCCAAAAGAGATTATGAGGTCATTGTCCAAGGCTGGGCCAATTTTTGCCCCTACTGAGAACCACCAATAGTCAGCTGGTCCCAGATCCTACATTTATTTTATGTAGCTGTGTGCCCTAGACAAGTCATTTAACCTTTTTTTTTTTTTAATCATGACCACAATTTTCGAAACAAAACTTAAATCACGACACATTTTGGGGTTCATTAGGGCTGAATATCCTGAACCAAGACTATCCAGGTGACTCCCTGACATACGACCACCGTATCTCAGTGGGCTTATTTCTAGGTGGTTTCCTCACCTAGAAATAAGCCCATCCTGTTCTAATAGCCTGTGCATGTCCCAGGAGGATCTCACTAATACCAAGCTGAGGTAGGCTCGCACTCCATGCCCCTGTCAGTTTCCCTCCCAGAACCCCAATTAATTAGTGGTTTTATTTTGTCCCTTTTGATAATTTGTCTCAATATTCTTCTTGACTGAAATGTGCAATTTTGAGTTTAGGCTTCCTTGAGAAAATATTTCTTTAGTCATAATTAACTTAGCAATGTAATTGAAACAACATTCCAGGATAAAAAGTAAACCTTGCTGCTGCCCCTCTTGTGATCCACATTACCTAGATATAAAGCAAGCTGATTAAAGTTTGGAGTTGAAACGGTATTAGCTTTATTCTCCTCTTGTGTGTTAAACTTTGAAGATGAGCTACTTTTCTGTTTGAAAGTGATTCTTGTTTTTGAAACTTGAAAGCTGAAAGGTGCCTCAGATGCTTATTGTTCCCATGTGTGTTTGTGCCGCTTCAAAACTGAAGTGGAAATTATAATTGTGTGTTTGTTATGATATAATTATTTTCAAAACATTGAATTCTCTTTATTTTCAGTAGTTCTCAGAAAATATGGCATAGCCATAGATTATTGTTGGAAATTGTTACCGTTTTCTATCTGATTTTGACTAATTCACTCCATGAAGGAGACATATGGGAACGTTTTTCTGAATTTTTAAAGAAACCAAATCCCTTTATGGCAGTGATCTTCAGGAAAAAAATAAAGCAGGGGGAAGTTTATTCCTTTAATTAGACTGCAGTGTGTAAGTAGCTGCTGTGCCCATAATGTGAGTTTAAGTATTGGCATCTGATCCTAGACAAACACACTCACACCACACACATAGCAAAACTAAAGCTTGGGTTGGGTTGTGCTTCTGACAGAGGCTTTGAATTCTGACTGCAAAGCACGCACTCGTGAGGGTTTCTTGTTGCTGGAAGATCTCTGCTGTGAAACCCAGAGCTGAAATTACCAGGGAGCTAGGGTCATTTGCTTGGTTCCGGGTGGGCAGGGTCATTTGCTTGGATGGATCCACAAGTCATAATTTGGTCATTGAATTTCATCCTGTTTGTTTCTTGTTGAGGCTGATTATTCAAAAGTTAGCAGCTATAGAATAGTTTTCTTTCTTTTCTTCCCTGAGAGCCTGATATTTTTTTCCCATGTAGGCTTAGATGAATGATGTTGTAATTAGCTATGGTAACCTTGCTAGGCTATCATCAATCAGTCATAGCCATATAGTCACAGAGTGTGTGCATGCTTTCTGGTATGACAGTAACTAAATCAGGAACTAAGGAGGTGACAGCATTTCTGACCCCTTTGGCACCATTCTTCTTTGGCTCCTGTTATTCTTTATTTTTGCTTTTGTTTTCAGAGTAGGTGAAAAGTTGCTTTAGGGGAAAAAAAGTCGGGTTATACATTGAATAGTTAATTTTTCTTTTTAATAGTTTGTAAAAGGGCCTGAGGTTCTTGATTAAATAAAAGAATAAAATCAATGCCTAAATACAGGCAGATCCTAACAAATATTAAAAATTACACAGCAGTAATTTTGGTTCGTATGGGATGAAGTACAAATGTGAATGATATTTTAAATGTGCAGTTTTAAATATGCTGGCATTGACTCCTCTGAGCAATTGTAGACAAATGGTTGATTCCACAGACAAGTGATCAGTTCACACCATTTTATAAAAATAACATGGTGAGTTCTACGTGGAACTATTATATATTCTTTTAAATGAGATATTATTTATTGTATTTTATAATGTCAAAATTAAGAACAACCAAAAAGTGACCGCTATCCTATCCAAACTTCTATTTTCATTTTCCTATTCACCTAACCTTTGTATTTCAGTCTTATTTTAATTTTTTTTTTCTACATGCTCTGTCCTCCTTTTGCCTCTTATTTAATTTTGTGTAGTAGGTCTAGTGGCTAAAGTTAGTACCTAAATTGATACTAAGTTGGTTGGACTCTAATAGAAACTTATTAAAGGCAATTTACATTTAACCATGCAACTAAAAATATAAGGTTGTATGTAAAAACCAAGCTTTCCTTCTTTTTCTTTTTTCAGCTGTATTTTTTAAGATGATTATGTGACCTCTAAAAAAACACAGAGTTCACCATCTCCCCTTTGGCCCCTTCCTGGTGCTAGACCCACACTGAGACGAAGTCTGCAGATCCTCTAATAAACAAATGGAATGAAAGGTCACCTTGCCCATTGTTCACTTGGTGTTAGACCCCTGGGTCTTTAAGCCTCTTTTGCAGATTGCTTTTTAATAGTAAGACCACTGAAGCCATGTTTGCAGAGGCCTAGTCCCTACATAGTGAAAATATTCTCAGCGATGCTGTCATATTCAGCTCCTTATACTTCCCTGGATCGTTGATAAAATGATTTGAGGTTTGTCCTTTTAATAAAGGAAAGAAAGGGAAGAAAAACTATACACAGAGACACACATACTCCAGTGTCTTACTGCTCCCTTTCCTACCTGCCATTATAGCCTCTGTTTTTCATTTTTTTACCTGTTCCCCCAAACTCTTTCTCTGTTCAGGTACACAGCCAAGAAGAGTTGCTCTCCGTGCTCTAAATATAGACATGCCTTCTACAAAATACTTTAATTAACGTCTCTTTATTAACAAATTCTTAAAGGTATGATTCTAATTTTTATACGTATAAATCTTGGTGGCCATAAAACTGATTTCATTTCTCATATATTCTAATTACACCTAAAGAAATTGCTTATAATAATGATGCTGATTTTTTTTTTTGCAATTTGAAGTTCAGAGATTGCTAAAAATTCAATATATGTGAAAGCCTCTTTTTACGCTGACAACTTAACTGCAATGTTTAACCTTTCTTTTGATTTCCTGTGTGTATGTTTGTATCTGTATGTACTTTTTTTTTTTTCTTTTCCCTGCCCATCTGGGCAGGGAAAAAAAAAAAATCCACTAATTTAATTATTTACAGATGATCCATCTTAAGGACAAGTCACTCAGAGTTGGACACGCTTTTATGACTGGCTCAGGATTTTCTCATTTGCTTTATCAGATAAAGCCTTATGATGAATTATGTCCCAATATACATGCATTTGGTTATTTCCTTTTTCTGTACCCTCTTTGAAATTTTACTAAGATTTTGATTTGGCCCAAGTAAAGCAAGAAATACTGCCACAGCTTGATCTGGTCATTCTCACATTCCAAAGTGATAAGGAAAGGTGACAGCATTTGCTTAGTAATTGCCGTAAGAATCGATATCTCCCTTTGTTTGCCTCTCCCTTTTTTTTTGAATGTTTACCAGATAAAAGAAGACCTGCCAGATACCACCACCACACCCTGTCAGTGTGTTTTGGAAACAATACATCCATCATATGGCACACAGAAAATGGAGCTCATTCCCTTTATTCATTAGCTTAGTGGAAACATCTTAATCATATCAGAAAATACAGGTAACCCCATAAAAACGTTGGAGTATATTCTGATTATAGTTCCTTATAGATATTAGACATTCTCTGTTAAACTCTTCAAACTCCTTTACAGATGGAAGAGATTTGAGACTTCGTTTTTTCCTGTGGGCAGAATTAGACTAAAGGAAATTATGTGGTGTATCTTGCTTGTTTTCTTTTTGTTTATATAGAAGACTTGGCTGTGGTTAACTTAATGCATGTATGTGGAATATGGCCTGATCAAGGAGAACAGGCAAATAGGCTTTTTGCCTTACCACAACCTTCTTAAAATCATAACACGTGCACTTGATGTTTTACAGTAATATTGACTAAAATAAGCCATTCTTCCAGTGTTCATATATCTTGAAACTGTTGATAAGAATGATACTTCTCTATCCTTTTGTACTACTTGTGAAAAAATAATGTGGATAATAGCAAGCTGAATGGCCTGTGTCATCTGGCCATGTGATGTGATGATCAATTAAACTCTACTTGTGTTTTTAAAACAAACAGGCTTTCTACCCTAGAGATCTGAAAGCATGAGGCAAACTTCTTATTTTAGTCACAGTTCAGGAATAAAGTCCTTTGATCTCACAACTTTAGTTCGGTGGTACAGTTAAATGCCCTGATAGCAGAAAAGATCAGTATTTGTGCAGCTAACATCTGCTCTTTTAAGATGATTGGTCTTAAGGATATAACCTCGGATATCAGTATATCTGGTGTCGATGCTAGAGAAAATTTTAGCATGCCTGTCACTGATTTCAGTTAATCAATAATTATTCATTTGGGCCCAGTATAAGGAAAGTATTATGCTAGGCAACCAGAGAAGTATAAAATAACACAAGTCATGAACTCATTACCAAGCAGCTTGCAATCTAGCTGCCTTAAAATAAATTCCTAGAATGAAGAACACCAAAGACATGAGGAAAATGCTAGCCCAAGAAACAAAAAGGGCCACATAAACCAGAGACTCCATCAGCCTCAGGCCAGAGAACTAGATAGTGCCCAGGTACCAACAACACTGCACTGACAAGGAACACAACAGAGAGTCTCTGATGGAGCAGGAGAAAAGTGGGGTTTAGAACTCAAATCCTAGTAACAAGATCAGACTTAATGGTCTGATTGAGACTTGAGGAACCCCAGAAGATGTGGTCCGGTCCCTGGACCGGTCTCTGTTAACCCCAAACTAAAACTATTCCCGAAGCCAACTCTTCAAAGATTTGACTGGACTGTAAGACATAAAATGTTACTGGTGAAGAGTATGCTTCTTAGTTCAAGTAGATACATGAGACTAAATGGGCAGCTCCTGTCCAGAGGGGAGATAAGAGGGCAGAAAGAGACAGGAGCTGGCTGAATAAACACGGGAAATCTGGAGTGGAAAGGAGGAGTGTGCTGAAATAGAAATAGCAACTAGGGTCACATAACAATGTGTGTATAAATTTTTGTATGAGAAACTACCTTGAGCTGTAAGCTTTCACTTAAAGCACAATAAGGAAAAAATAAATAAATTCCTAGGTGAGTCTCTTAATGTGGTTAGGATTCCATTTTTATAATTTACAACTGTTTTTATGATAATACATAGCATGCAATTACAAAATTTTAGAGTTGAAAAAGACCATACCTCATAAGTTAATTTGTTGTTGTTGTTAGTTGCAATTGAGCCAATTCTGACTTATGGTGGCCCCATGTGTGCAGAGTAGAACTGCCTTATAGGGTTTTCAGGGCTGTGGACTTTTGGAAGCGGATTGCCAGGCCTGTCTTTTGAGGTGCCTCTGGGTGGGTTTGAACTGCCAACCTTTTTGCTAGTAGTTGCATGCTTAACCATTTGTACCACCCAGGGACTCCCTTAAATTAATTTAGATAAGCACACATGCTTGATATATGTCCATTAGTCATGTGTAAGGTCTCTCCATAGCTTGGTTGATTGTTTTTTATTTAGGTCTTCACTTAATGGAGAGGTGCATGAAAATAGTAAGACTTAAAGTTTTGAGGCTATAAGTGATTCCGTAGCCTTCATTGACTCTTAGCTTTGACAGCGTTACTTTTATCTTCTATAAGCAATAAGTAGGACCCCAAGTACTACTGCCCAAACTTGATTTCTGAGGATTTAACATGCAGATAAGGAGCCCTGGTGGTACAATGGTTAAGCTCTTGTCTGTTAACCAAAAGGTGTTTTGAACCCATCAGAGATTTCATGGGAGAAAAGACCTGGCAATCTGCTGCTATAGGGATTTCAGCGTGGGAAACCCTATAGACCGGTTCTATTCTCTTCTATAGGGTTGCTATGCATCAGAATCAATTCAACAGCAAACAACAACAGCATTCTAATGGTTCACTATTTATCTCTCCATCCATCAATCCTTCCCCCTAAAGATACTCCAGTCAAATGTGCTCTTTTAATTCAGGTAATTAAATTGGAGACCAGACTTTTACCCTGGTGATTCAGTGCATCCACTGCTTAGAACAATTTGTTTTGTCTAGACATGAGGTAGATGTCAGTGACCTGCTCCTTGGTTCCTTTTCACTAAGCACCACACACATTCTTACTTAGACCTCTGAAGGTGACCTTTTCTTTTCCAAAGCTGCAGAGTATATCTTAACCTATTTTACCTACATAATACATTCAGTTTAGGAAGGTTCTATTTTCAATCCCTCTATTCCCTAGACTCAAAACACCATCTTCCAATTGAGTGTCAAGCTTGTATAAACATGACCATCCTGTATAAGACCTCCTCTACATCATGGGGTGGATTGTGAAGGAGCAGCTTGACCATCTTAGAAGACTTCTTTAGAGTAGTTAGGGAATGAGTTTTGTGGGGTTCCCCCACCTTCCAGGCCAATCATTACCTTCTTGAAAACCTTTCTCAGAATTTCTTTTCTTTAAAAGACCTTCAGTGACTGCCTTATAGCCTTTTTTTTTTAAAAAAAAATGTGTTTAGTATTTATTTGGTAGTTGGTGCAGACTTAAGACGATAAATCTCTGTCTTTACACTGAGGTGAAAAGTGATGTGAGGTTAGGCAAAAATCTGTCTATCATTCATATTACCTTAAGAATATGTTCTTCGAAATAGTACAAAACATTTTATCTGACCATAAGGCCATGAAAGTATAAATCAATAACAGAAAATGCTGGGAAAAGAAATCATATACCTGGAAACTGAACAATGCCCTGCTCAAAAAAGACTGGATTAAAGAAAACATTAAGGATGGAATAAAGACATTCATAGAATCCAATGAGAATGAAAACACTTCCTATCAGAATCTTTGGGACACAGCGAAAGCAGTGCTCAGAGGTCAATTTATATTAATAAATGTACACATACAAAAAGAAGAAAGGACTAAAATCAAAGAACTATCCCTACAACTTGAACAAATAGAAAGAGAGCAACAAAAGAAACCATCAGGTACCAGAAGAAAGCAAATAATAAAAATTAGAGCAGAATTAAATGAAATAGAAAAAAGAAAAACAATTGAAAGAGTTAACAAGACCAAAAGCTGGTTCTTTGAAAAAAAATAACAAAATTGATAAACCATTGGCCAAACTGCCAAAAAAAACAGGAGAGGAAGCAAATAACCCAAATAAGAAATGAGATGGGCGATATCACAACAGACCAACTGAAATTAAAAGAATCATATCAGATTACTACGAAAAATTGTACTCTAACAAATTTGAAAACCTAGAAGAAATGGATGAATTTCTAGAAACAGAGTACCTACCTAAGCTAACACGAAAAGAGGTACAACAACTAAATAGACCCATAACAAAGGAAGAGGTTGAAAAGGCAATCAAAAAACTCCCAACAAAAAAAAGCCCTGGCCCTGACGGATTCACTGCAGAGTTCTACAAAACTTTCAGAGAAGAGTTAGCACCACTACTACTAAAGGTATTTCAGAGCATAGAAAAGGACTGAATACTACCAGACTCATTCTATGAGGCCAGCGTATCCCTGATACCAAAACCAGGTAAAGTCACCACCAAAAAAAAAAAAAAAAATTACAGACCTATATCCCACATGAACTTAGATGTAAAAATCCTCAACAAAATTCTAGCCAATAGAATTCAACAACATATCGAAAAAATAATTCACCATGACCAAGTAGGATTCATACCAGGTATGCAGGGATGGTTCAATATTAGAAAAACAATTAATGTAATCCACCATATAAATAAAACAAAAGACAAGAACCACATGATTTTTTCAATTGATGCAGAAAAGGCATTTGACAACGTTCAACACCCATTCATGATAAAAACTCTCAGCAAAATAGGAATACAAGGAAAATTCCTCAACATAGTAAAGGGCATTTATTTTTTTATATACAAAGCCAGCAGCCAACATCATCCTAAATGGAGAGAGCCTGAAAGCATTCCCCTTGAGATCAGGAACCAGACAAGGATACCCTTTATCACCATTCTTATTCACTGGATGTCCTAACCAGAGCTGTTAGGCTAGATAAAGAAATAAAGGGAATCCAGATTGGTAAGGAAGAAGTAAAAGTATCTCTATTTGCAGATGACATGATCTTATACACAGAAAATCCTAAAGAATCCTTAAGGAAGCTACTGAACCTAATAGAAGAGTTCAGCAGAGTATCAGAATTCAAGATGAACATACAAAAATCAGTTGGAATCCTCTACACCAACAAAAAGAACATCGAGGAGGGAATCACCAAATCAATACTATTTACAGTAGCCCCCAAGAAGATAAAATACTTCGGAATAAATCTTACCAGAGATGTAAAAGACCTATACAAAGAAAACTACGAGACATTACTGCAAGAAACCAAAAGAGACTACATAAGTGAAAAACATACCTTGCTCATGGATAGGAAGACTTAACATTGTGAAAATGTCTATTCTACCAAAAGCGATCTATAGATGCAATGCAATTCCAATCCAAATTCCAACAACATTTTTTAATGAGATGGAGAAACGAGTCACCAACTTCATATGGAAGGGCAAGAGGCCCCGATAAGTAAAGCATTACTGAAAAAGAGGAACAAAGTGGGAGGCCTCACTCTACCTTATTTTAGAACCTATTATACCACCACAGTAGTCAGAACAGCTTGGTACTGGTACAAAACAGATACATAGACCAATGGAACAGAATTGAGAATCCAGACATAAATCCATCCACATATGAACAGCTGATATTTGGCAAAGACCCAAAGTCAGTTAAATGGGGAAAAAAATAATCTTTTTAACAAAGGATGCTGGCATAACTGGATAGCCATCTGCAAAAAAATGACACAAGGCCCATACCTCAAACTATGCACAAAAACCAACTCAAAATGGATCCAAGACCTAAATATAAAATCTAAAATGATAAAGATCACAGAAGAAAAAATAGAGACAATGTTAGGAGCCGTAGTACATGGCATAAACAGTACACAAAACATTACTAACAATGCAGAAGAGAAACAAGATGACTGGGAGCTCCTAAAAATCAAACGCCTAAGCTCACCCAAAGACTTCACCAAATGAGTAAAAAGATTACCTACAGACTGGGAAAAAGTTTTTAGCTATGACATTTCCGATCAGCGCCTGATCTCTAAAACCTACATGATACTGCAAAAACTCAACTACAAAAAGACAAATAACCCAATTAAAAAATGGGCAAAAGATATGAACAGGCACTTCACTAAAGAAGACATTCAGGTAGCCAACACATATATGAGGAGATGGTCATGATCATTAGCCATTAAACCAAAACCAAACCCACTGCCGTCGAGCTGATTCCGACTCATAGCGACCCTGTAGGACAGAGTAGAACTGCCCCATAGAGTTTCCAAGGAGCGCCTGGCAGATTTGAACTGCTGACCTCTTGGTTAGCAGCTGTAGCGCTTAACCACTATGCCACCAGGGTTTCCCATTAGCCATTAGAGAAATGCAAATCAAAACTACACTGAGATTCCATCTCCAACAAGGCTGGCATTAATCCAAAAAAACACAAAATAATAAATGTTAGAGAGGTTGTGGAGAGACTGGAACGCTTATACACTGCTGGTGGGAACGTAAATAGTACAACCATTTTGGAAATCGATTTGGCATTTTCTTAAAAAAAAAAAACTAGAAATAGAACTACCATACGATGCAGCAGCCCCACTCTTTGGAATATATCTTAGAGAAATAAGAGCCTTTACACAGATACATGCATGCTCATGTTCATTGCAGCACTGTTTACAGTAGCAAAAAGATGGAAACAACCAAGATGCCCATGAACAGATGAACTGATAAATAAATTATGGTATATTCATGCAATGGAACACTGTTCATTGGTAAAGAACAATGATGAATCCATGAAACATTTCATAACATGGAGGAATCTGGAAGGCATTATGTGAGTGAAATTAATCAGTTGCAAAAGGACAAATATTGTAGAAGACCACTATTATAATAACTGGAGAAATAGTTTAAACAGAGAAGAATATATTCTTTGATGATTACAAGAGGGGGAAAGGAGGGAGGGAGGCCAAGGGGTTTTTGCTAATTAGATAGTAGATAAGTATTATTTTAGGTGAAGGGAAAAAGAACACACAATACAGGGGAGGTCAGCACAACTGGACTGAACCAAAAGCAAAGAAGTTTCCTGAATAAACTGAACACTTCGAAGGCCAGCATAACAGGGCCAGGGGTTTGGGGACCATGGGTTCAGGGGACATCTAAGTCAATTGGCATGATAAAATCTATTAAGAAAACTTTCTACATCCCACTTTGGAGAGTGGCTTCTGGGGTCTTAAACACTAGCAAGTGGCCATCTAAGATGCGTCAATTGGTCTCAACTCACCCGGAGCAAAGGAGAAAGAAGAACACCAAAGACATAAGGTAATTATGAGCCTAAGAGAAAGGACATCATAAACCAGATACTCCAAAAGCCTGAGACCAGAAGAACTAGATGGTGCCTGGCTATACCCGATGACTGCCCTGACAGGGAACACAATAGAGAACCCCTGAGGGAGCAGGAGAGCAGTGGGATGCAGACCCCAAATTCTTGTAAAAGGACCAGACTTAATGGTCTGAGACTAGAAGCACCCCAGAGGTCATGGTCCCCAGACCTTCTGTTAACCCAAAACAGGAACCATTCCTATAGCCAACTCTTCAGGGAGGGATTGGACTGGACTATGGGATGGAAAATGATACTGATGATGAACGAGCTTCTTGGGTCAAGTAGACACTTAAGACTATGTTGGGATCGCCTGTCTGGAGGGGAAATGGGAGGGCAGAGGGGGCCAGAAGCTGACCGAATGGACTCAAAATGGAGAGTGGAGGGAAGGGGTGTTCTGTCTCATTGAGGGGAGAGCAATGAGACACATATAGCAAGGTGTCGGTAAATTTTTGTATGAGAGACTGACTTGATTTGTAAACTTTTACTTAAAGCACAATAAAAATTAATTAAAAAAAGAATATGTTTTATTCTCTGTACCCAGAATGTGACCTGAATGTACTTAATTGACTTCATTTCTTCTCTGATATCCTGAAGCAAGTAGACAATGCATTATTTCTAAAAGAAATAAAAGATGGAGAAGGATATAGATTATACAATATTGCATACTTATTATATAGTAGTATAGTGTGTAGAAATCAACAGGGAAAACTTTGTGGCCAAATTGCCCAGATCAAATATGGCTCTACCACTGACAAGCCGTGAGGTTTTGTGCAAGTTACTTAACCTTAATGTGTACAGTGCCCTCATGTGAAAAATAAGTGTAATATTAGTAATGACCTAATTGCCTAACTGGATTGCTGGGAGCAACAAATGTAGAAATTCGTATGTATATGTACGTATATATATATATACATATATATATACATATATAAAAAAAAAAATAATAATTTTTATTTTTTTTATATATATATATATATATATGTATATATATATGTATATGTGCATATATATACACACACATAACCCATTGCTGTCCAGTTGATTCTGACTCATAGTGACTCTGTAGGAGGGAGTAGAATTGCCCCATAGGGTTTCCAAGCCTGTAACCTTTTTTTTTTTTTTTTAGGTGAAAGTTTAGAGAGCAAATAAATTTCTCATTCAACAATTAATACACAAATTGTTTTGTGACATTGATTGCAATCCCTATGATGTGTCCACACTCTCCCCTTTCCCACCCTAGGTTCCCTGCTTGCATTTGTCCAGTCTCCCTGCCTTCTGGTTTTTTCTTTTGGGCCAGTGTACCCATTTGGTCTCCTATGCATGCTTGAACTACAAAGCACGTTCCTCGTGTGTGTTATTGTTTGTTTTATAGACGTGTCTAATCTTTGACGTAGTGGTTAAGAGCCATGGCTGCTAGCCAAATGGTCAGCAGTTCGCATCAACCAGCTGCTCCTTGGAAACCCTATGGGGCAGTTCTACTCTGTCCAAAGGGGTTGCTGTAAGTCAGAATCGGCTCAACAGCAACTTTTTTTTTTTTAAATCTTTGGCTGAAGGTTGAACTTCAGGAGTGACTTCAGTTCTGAGTTAAAAGGTTGTCTGGACCATATTCTCAGGGTTCCTCCAGTGTCTGTCAGACCAATAAGTGTGGTCTTTTTTGTGAATTTGAATTTTGTTCTATATTTTTCTCCCAGTCTGTTGGGGACTGTCTATCGTGATCACTGTCAGAGCAGTCAGTGGTGGTAGCCGGACACCATCTAGTTCTTCTGTGCTCAGGCTAGTGAGGCTGTGGTTCTCATGGTCCATTAGTCCTTTGGACTAATATTTCCCTTCTTCTTTGGTTTTCTTCATTTTTCTTTGCTCCAGATGGATGGGACGAGTAGATGTATCTTAGATGGCCGCTGGTGAGCTTTTAAGACCCCAGATGCTACTCCACCAAAGTCAGATGTAGAATGTTTTCCTTATGAGCTGTGGTATGCCAGTTGACCTAGATGTCCCCCAAGACCGTGGACCTTAGCCCTTAGCCTAGTAACTTGGTCCTTTGGGGAGTTGGAATGTGTCTATGAAGCTTCTATGATTTTGCCTTGCTCAAGTTGTGCTGACTTCTCCTATATTATGTGTTGTCTTTCCCTTCATTTACCACTTATGTACTGTGTAGTTAGTGATTTTCTTTCCCCAACCCTCCCCCAAGGCTATAATCTTTATAGAAGCCAAGTGCCACATCTTTCTTTTGCAGAGCAGCTGGTGGGATTGAACCACCAATCTTTTGGTTAGCAGCCAAGCGCTTAACCACTATGCCACCAGGGCTCCTTACACACACACACACATATGTGTATGTGTATATATATATATATATACACATACACATATGTAATATGAATTTCTCTGTGTGTGTATAAGTGTGTACACACAGACACATATACCTATACTCTGAATAGTGGTGCCTGTTACGTAATAGGTGGTACATAATTATTAGTCACTATTATAATTTTTGTTATCTCTGTTTTTGGCCATTTGGAAAAATATATATATACACAATATATCCTTGTGTTTATGTAGTTGATATTTTGATCTGGTCCTTTGTTTTCACTGTTTCCTATTTTCAACTTTAAATCTGTGAAACTGTATTCTCTCTTTTTCTTAAATTTAGATCCTGGGAGGTCATCTTATGCCTTCCTCTAAGCCATAAAAATAAGTTTTTCTTCTTCTTCTCTTCAGGCTTTTAAGATAAATGATAAAATGCTTTATTGAAGCCTAAAAAATAGCCAGCGACATTAATCAGAAGAGTATAATCACTGCAGAGGTTTCAAATGATACTTTTCTGTTTGTTTTAACAGACTTGTAGAAGGGTAATTGCTTTGATCTTTTTTATCTTTATTTAACTCAAGTGTTTACCTTTATGTCCTAGCCCTGATTCACTATATGGTTCATAGGAATTTTCTTTCACAATTGATAAGTGTATGCTACCTGTGTTTTTGACAATACCTTTACACAATGGAATAGAAATTTATTTTTAATGGGGTATCACACACCCAAATGACCTAGAATACTGTATCAGTCAGGGTATAAACAGAAACAGAAGGCACACTCCAAGGTGTAATTGAGGAGAATTTAATTAAAAAGACTATTTATGGAAGTGATCACTCAGTTTCTGAAAAGATCAGGGAGCTCTTAGCAGCCTAGGCCATAAAGAGGCATGGGGAGGAAATTCTTATCAATTTGGTGAAAGTTGCAGATGTAGGAGAGGGTTACTTTAGAGGGTCAGCACCTGTAGTCTAAGGTTGTCAGGTGCAGCCAATTTCGAAGCTATAGCTGGCAGAGAGGGAACAGTGAGGGGAGAGAACCTCAGTATCTTTCTCTAATCTCTGATCTCCTACTGTTCCCTCCTAAGGACCAAACCCAACATGAAGCTGGAGAGAAAGTGGGCTGTAAGATTCATGGAGTTGAAGTTAGTCTCCTGGGGCCAGAACAAGGCCCAGAACCCTGGAGAGCAATATGGAGAATAAGAGTACAAAATACACATTTGTGAACAGAAAGCTGATGTATTTTACTTATTGAGTGATAAAGATAGTGCAATTATTATCAGAAAAACAGGAATATTACTTAAAGGAAGGTGCTACTCTCTCAGTGGCTTGTATATAAATATCATCCATTTATGTCTCAATAAAAAGAAGATGAGAACCGTAGCGCTGAAGTGCAAATGTCTTGAAGGCAAAACTTATTAATCATAACCCAGTAGATAAACTCTCCTGCCTAACAGACATAAATAATATTTTTGCCAATTTTAAAAGCATTATTGGTTTGTAGCAGCACCTAATAAAAAACTTACTTCCATGGACTAGTGAAATACAATAGAAATTCCAGGAACAGCTCAACACAAATATGGTCAATTATTTTTTTAACGTTAAATGTGACACTGCTGTGCAGTGGGGGAAGGATAGTGCTGGGTCCATTCAAAATCTGTAATGAAGAAACTAAATCTTAACCCTTACTTCACACCTTATACAAAATGCAGTGCTAGGCAGATTGTAGATCTGAATGTGAAAGGAATAACAACAACCAAACCTATAGAAGAAAACATATGAAAATATCTTCATAACTTTGAAGCAGACGTATTCTTAAAATAGGACCCAAAAAGTCCTAGTCATAGGAAATATTTTGTTAAACTAGATTATTAAATAAAGAACTTCTTTTCAATGAAAGATATCATTAAAAGAGTTGAAAGAAAAGTCACCAGCTTGGAAAATAAATTTGCAATACATATATCTGCAAAGGCTATGTCCAGAACATATTAAAAAAACTCATAAAAATCACAAGAAAAAAGCAGGCAAATCAATAGAATAATAGAAAAGAACTCAAACAGACCCTTCATAAACTTATATATCTAAATGGCCAGTAAACCTATAAAAAAGGTGTTCAACTTCATTAGTCATCTGGGAAGGCAAATTACAACCACAATGCAAATTTGAGCAACAAAATAAAAAATGTAATGTTGTACTATAACCCAAACTACGAAGTAAATATACATGTGTCCATACTGATATAAATTATTGAATATATAAAGGAAGGAAATCTTTCTTATAGGAGAGTTCCAAATAATATATGTAGATAACCCCTCTCACTTAAGAGGGAGTTAGACGTGGTGACTCACTTCCAAGGAATAGTATATGAAAAAGTAAAAATAGTATATTTGCAGTGGAGAATTCTGGCAAAAGCTACCTTAACCAGGTGATCAAGTCTGCGATTACCAGTGATGTCACTTGATATTGTATACCCTGATAGGATGTGATAAGCAGAGAATTTTGCCCCTGTGTTATTCTTTCCAAAAACCCAGAACCTAAGGCTAATCATGAAAAACACATTAGACAAATCCAAAATGAGAGACATTTTACAAAATAGCTGGCCAATACTCTTTACATCTGTCAAGATCATGAAAAACAAGGAAAGACTGAGCAACCATTGCAGACGAACGGGGAGACCAAAGAAACATGATGACTAAATACAGTGTGGTATCCTGGATGATATCCTGAAACATAAAAGGAGATTAGTGGAAAAACTTGTAAAATCCAAATGAAGTGTGTAATTTAGTTAATAGCAATGTACCAATGTTAATTTAATTTATTAGTTTTGGCAAATGTACCATAGTTATGTAACATTAACTTTAGGGGAAACTGGATATTCTCTGTACTGTCTTTGTAATGTTTCCATAAATGTAAAGTTATTCCAAAATGTAAAAAGTATATTAATTTTTTTTTTCTTTAAATGCAAGACTACTACTAGTCCATTAAAAATTACTAAAATGAAAAAGACAGTACTGGGTATTGGCGAGGGTGTGGAGTAACTGGAACCTTCATACACTGCTAATAAACCAAAAAAACCAAAAACCAAACCCATTGCCATCGAGTTGATTCCGACTCCTAGCGACCCTATAGGACAGAGTAGAACTGTCCCGTAGAGTTTCCAAGGAGTGCCTGGCAGATTTGAACTGCCAACCTTTTGGTTAGCAGCTGTAGCACTTAACCACTACGTCACCAGGGTTTCCAACGCTGCTAATAGAAGTGTAAATTAGCACAACATTTTTGGAAAACTGTCTAGTAGTATCACTAAAGCTGAACATACACAAACCTAATGGTTCTGCTCTTTCAGTTCTAGGTAGCCCAGGCAAGTCCCAACAAAAAGGAGCATACATGTTCACCAAAAAATATCATAGCATCCCTATTCACATAAGCCAAAAAAAAACTGGAAACAACCTGAATGTCCATCAGTGGTAGAATGGTCAGTAAGTTGTGGTACGTTCATACAATGGCATACTTTACAACAATGACATTGAATGGAATATTGCAAAAAAAAAAAGTTATCTCACTAAATAGTATTTGTAGGGATGTTAGTTTTTTTCATTTAGCAGGTATTTATCAAGCATTTACCATATGCCAGGGATGTTTGTAGGTGGTGGGAATATAGCAGTAAACAATAATGATACCAAAACTTTCTGCCCTCATTTAGTTTACATATTAGTGGGAAGAGATAAACAATAAACATAGTAGTTATTTATACAATATGTTATAGAGTTTGGAGAGAACACGAAAGCAAAGTAAGGTGAATGGAAGTGTCTGATGGTGAGAATGGTGAGTGTGACATTAAACAGAATTGCATGTGAACAAAGAGTTGAAGAAAGTGAGGGAGTGAGTAGTGCCTATTGAATGGAGCAGAGAAGAAAGCAATTGTAAAGCCGTAAAATCCTCATCCTTCATAGAAGTCAATCAATGCTAATTAAAGTTAAAAATCAAGAAATAATTTATGTATGTACTAGTATAAGTGTGTGCGCACGTATCTGTGTAATTTAATCAGTTAAAAACCCAACTAAAAATTTAAAAAATATGAGTGTTATAAAAAAGTGACTCCTGAGAAGTTGAGTCTGTGAGCAGAAGAGAGAAAGGAGAATTTTACTTTTTGTTTTATTTCTTTCTGTATGGTTTGAATTATCATTGCATTTGTGTGGATTGTTTTTAAAGTAATACTTTAAATGTATGAAGGTGAGTGCCTTAGGATATGAGTAGCCACAGAATGAGAGTGATGTTAGGAACAACCCTATAAGACAGAGTGGACTTGCCCATAGGGTTTCCAAGGAGCAGCTGGTAGATTTGAATGGCCGACCTTTTGGTTAGCAGTCCTAGCTCTTAATCACTGTACCATCAGGGCTCTGACACTAATAGAGAACATTGAAATCATTCTATGTATATTTTTAAGAGTAAATCATTTACAAAATTTAGTATTATACTGTATTATGGGTAAGAAATTGCTTGTGATGTACCTGTCAACTCCTTGGAGGAATTCTTATCCTCTTTTCTCCAACTCTCAGATCCAGTTGGGTGGCTCAGGAATGAGTGACTTCTGTGGTGTTACAGTGGTTGAGGTGACTGTAACTGACTCTAAGCACAGTTTCAAAGCTCCTCTCTCTCATCCTTACCACATGGTAAAGGACACTAGTGCAGGGGTATGACGGTATGTCTCAGCTACCAGTTCTCGTCTTGTCCCGTGAAGCCATGAAACAATATCTACCCAAATTGCTTTCCAATATCATGAGAGTGCTGACTCATATTTCACACCTGTAAAGGGCCTGTTTTTCTCTGTCTACCTTCCCTGAGGCTATACTAACTCTCCTCTGTAACACCTAGTAAAAATAAGGCATTTCTTCCTCTGACCTTAACCAGTAGAGCTAGGTGAGATCTCACAAGTTAAAGGGCAGTCATCCAGATTGCCTAGTCTACCCAAGACCTTAGAAGCCAGCCACAAGCTTGGGAGTCCCTATGAAACCCTCATTTCTGACTTGTTGGATATAAATTCTGGTGTTCCCTCTACCTCCTTATGATGCCAGCCATAAACGCAGGGGCTTCCAGGTCCCCTCGCTTCTGACCTTCTGACTGAAAATTTGGAGATTCCTTGGGCTTCATAATTTGCTAGCATGACTCACAGAGCTCAGGAAAGTACTATATTTACATTTATAGTTTTACTATACTAAAATGATACAAATAAAGAGATAAAAAGGGTGAGATCTGGGAGGTTCCCCAATACGAAACTTCTATATCCCAAAAGTGACATGTCACTCCCCCAAACATTGATGCCTTTCACCAACCAGGAAGCTCACTAAGCTCCAGTGTCCAGAGTTTTGTTGGAGTTTCATTATGTAGGTGTAGTTGATTGAATCTTTGCCCACATGGTTAAGTCAACTCTAGCCCCCTCTCCTCTGAGATTGTGTTGTTATCATGTGGTAAATCTTGCTAGCATGGCCAGACCCTGCCCAGAAGAGTCACCCTATTAACATAACCTGCCTAAGTGTTTAGAGATTACCTCTCAGGAACCAAGGACAAAGACCAAATCTTTTGGGTAAAGTTAATTGTATATCCCACAATACAAAAGCCAATACTTACCATTCACAGTCTTTACAGTCAAGTCAAAAAATTTTAATTAGATGTGTGGCAAAATTTAAAAGACATATATGCATATATGTGTGTGTGTGCACATGCTTAATTAAACCTTTGAAATGAGTAAAGAACTATTATCATTGCCCAAAGATGATTTATAACAATTCAATATTATATTGTTGTTGTGTAATGTAGACTGTGTACTTAGGGCTTAAATCAGAACAGACCTAATTAGAAATTAGTCATTGTATCAAATGAAAATCAATCTGTCTTTCAAATTGTCATATACTCTGTAGGGCTTATGTTTATTGTTCAGTTTTACTTGAGAGAGAAAATTTAAATTGCCTGTGTCTGAAAGTGTATGGATGTAACCGTCGAAATCTAGAACAACTAAAAATATTTCACCTAAGGTATACAAATAATTGGGATACTTTTTGTCTTGTTTTGCTTGGATTATCTGAATGATTGCCTCCATTTTCCACCTGATTTAATGTAAGAATACACAGCATGAATATTTTCCAGGAGGTTGTTACTTGCATTTTCTTACACAGTGGCTTGAAGCTGAAAGGGTTGATACGGTAAATTGCTAGTGGGGCTACTGCAATTTTGGTTGTCCAGCTAGTTGTTGGCCCTAATGATTTTAAACATTCTATAAGAATTTCTTTATTTGGTAATGTCATTATGAAGAAGTATTAGTCTTATTAAATCTTAAGCAAATTGAATTAAGTCTGTTTTGTGGTCCTACCCAACTGAATATGCATAGAATGCATCCAAAAATGTACGTGTGTGTGCCTGTATTTATGCACATGTGATATGTGTATGGGAGTAAGAGAGTGAAGAAATGAAGCTAGGAGGAGGAGAGAGTTCTTTTTAATGAAAGTCAGAAAAAAAAGGACAAAATCTGATATTACTAAATTCAGCTGATGGGGTCAGAGGAGATATTTCAGCCTGCTTGGAGCAAATGTTCAGGCATTTTATTAATTGTAAAGTAGCTACATCAAGATAATAAAAAATGTTTTTTTTTAATTTGAAAAAAAATTTCATGTTATTTACAATTTAGTGACCAAATTGGCAAAAGAATAAAAGATGCATTTCTTTTTAAAAGGACTTCACTTTCATTATTTGACAAGTATTAACAGATCCTTGTGAAAGCGTATCCCTAATAGTCAAGATTTTTCAATCTTTTCATTAGTTGAGAATAATTAAAGCAATTTTCACATGTTTGGATGTATAAATGTTTCTACTTTATCATGGAATTATTGGGATTTCATATCGAGGATGGAAAGCACTTAAAATGAGGGTAACACACAGGGAATATTTGGCAACATGATTTCATGGAATTTCAAATTTCGATTACAGATGATTGGGCCCATAGTAGAAGGAGATGTTTTCCTTCTGTATTTAATATAAATAACATTAATATTAAAGATAAATGCATGTAACAGATAAGCCACAAGGTGCCATTATTGGATGTTTGAGTTGCCAGTTGTTCTGGAAAAGGCTTAATTTAGGGGCAAAAAATGTGGTAGATCTGGAATTTGGAGAGGGAGGGACTCTGTCCTTTTTGAGGACCCACATTTTGTGGTTAAAAAGAGAAGGACTGTTTCTGTATAGCATGTGTGAGGCTGAAATCCCATTTCCTCACATTTAGGTACTTAGGTATGGGTTTAATGATGCAGATCCATAAACTGAGAGACCTATGTAACTACAGAGCTTAAGTCTGCAAGAGAACTGGAAAGGAGGTAGGGAATAATCACAGGGTAGAAGAATTCCTTCTCGCCTTTGCCCCCACCCACTCCCCCAGATGGCATCATAACTCCTTACTATGCCCAGGTGTCCAGGTAAACCACCTACACAGCTCCAGTACCAACAAAAATCTTCTTGACCACCTTTGACACGTCTGATAATAAGCATTGTTCCCAAAACAGTATTAATATTGTAGGCTATCAGATTGAGGACTTCTCTGAAATTATTCTCTCTTCCTCTGTCCTTTACAGTTTTCCTTTTCTTCCTGCCTTCCCTCTTTTCCTTTTTATTTCTTCCCTCTCTACCTTTTTTTTTCTTTCTCCCTTTTCTTCTTACATTCTCCTTCCTTCCCTCCTCCACTTTATTTCATCCCTCTTGTCACCTTTCCTCATCTTGTTTCTTTGACAATTATGCACTAAGGCTCATACAGCAAAGTTGTTGTTACTGTTATCGTATGCCATAGAGTCTGTTTTGACTCACAGTGACCCCATGTGACAGAGTAGAACTGACACATATGGTTTCCTAGGCTGTAAACCTTTACGGGAGCAGATTGTCATGTCTTGTCTCCCCTAGAGCCACTGGTGGGCTTGACTGCCAACCTTTTGGATAGCAACCAAGCACTTAACCATTGTGCCACCAGGGCTCTTTACAGAAAAATTGATTAACACGTAATGCTCATCAATACAGCCTCAGACGCTAATTTGTTGTTGTTAGGTGCCGTTGAGCACCTCATAGCAACCCTATGTAAAACAGAACAGAACACTGCCCGGTCCTCTACCATCCTCACAATTGTTGTTATGCCTGAGCCCATTGTTGCAGCCACGTGTCAGTCTGTCTTGTTGAGGGTCTTCCTATTTTTCGCTGGCCCTCTACTTTACCAAGCATGATGTCCTTCTCTAGGGACTGCTCCTTCCTAATAACATGTCCAAATTATGTGAGACATAGCCTCGCCATCCTTGCTTCTAAGGAAGATTCTGCTTGTACTTCTTAAAATAAAATCTTAAGTGAATAAAACCTATCGATATCAAAAGACGGAATTTCTTCTATTGGAGGGGAAGGTTTCAAGATTGAGCAATAGAAATCAAATGTGTTAAGTCGTTAAGTATAAGGGAACATGTACAATTCAAAACTTTGTAGACAAACAGACAAAAAGAAGGAAATTTCAAAATGTTTGCATTCTTGCCATGCAATATAGGCATAAACATAGTTGGAATTTGACCAAGTGGAGTAGAGTCTTGCTGAAACTGAACAGAGCATCTATCACCTTGCCTTACCTGAGTAAGACAGGGTCATCCTTACACCAGTGTAGTGAAATGTGAAAAGCTATGTCAAGAAAGTGGAAACAAGTGATGTAGCCCTGTGTACCAAGCTGCTTTCGTTTGCGGGAAGATCTAGGAAGGGGTCAAGGAGGGGTGCATGCAATAGACAAAGAATAAGCACAGGGAGAAGCATCTGAATTGTGTTAAAAAAAAAAAAAAGGCATAACTGGGACTGTGTGTTAGGGACATTCTGAAATGTGACATTATTGTTAGGTGCTGTCAAATCGTTTCTAAGTCATAACCACCCTCTGTGCAACAGAATGAAACACTGCCTAGTCCTGCGCCATCCTCACAATTGTTACCATGTATGAGCCCATTGTTGAAGCCACTGTATCAGTCTATCTCCATGAGGGACTTCTACTTTTTCACTGACTCTTTACTTTACCAAGCATGATGTCCTTCTTCAGGGACTGGTTCCGTCTGATAACGTGTCCAAAATAGGTGAGGCAGAGTCTCTCCATCCAAGGAGCATTCTGGCTTTACTTCTTGCAAGACAGATATGTTCATTCTCTTGGCAGCCC
This sequence comes from Elephas maximus indicus, assembly GCF_024166365.1. Taxonomy (NCBI): domain Eukaryota; kingdom Metazoa; phylum Chordata; class Mammalia; order Proboscidea; family Elephantidae; genus Elephas; species Elephas maximus. Next base: position 103,776,768 of record NC_064824.1, read on the forward strand.
ATGGTATATTCAGTGTTCTTCACCAACACCATAATACAAAGGCATCCATTCTTCTTCAGTCATCCTTATTCATTGTCCAGCTTTTACATGCAAAAAAAAAAAAAAAAAATTTTTTTCTTTTTTTTTTTTTAGGCAATTGAAAATACCAGGGCTTGGGCCAGATACACTTTAGTCCTCAAAGTGATTTCTTTGGTTTTTAAAACTTTCAAAGGGATCTTTGGCAGCAGATTTCCCCAATGCAATACGTCGTCTGATTTCTTGACTTCTGCTTCCATGGGCATTGATTGTGGATTCAAGTTAAATGAAATCCATGACATTTCAATATTTATCATAATGTTGTTTATTGGCCCAGCTGTGAGGGTTTTTGTTTTCTTTATGTTGAGATGTAATCCATCCTGAAGGCTGTATTCTTTGATCATCAAGTATTCTTCTCTTTCAGCAAGCAATCTTGTTTTATCTGCATATCGGAGATTGATAATGAGTTTTCCTTCATTCCTGATGCTGCGTTCTTCTTTATATAGTCCCTCTCCTCAGATTATTTGCTCAGCATATAGATTGAATAATTATGGTGAAAGGATACAATGCACACCTTTCCTGATTTTAAACCATGCAGCATCCCTTTGCTCTGTTCAAATGAATGCCTCTTGGTTTATATACATGTTCTTCTTGAGCACAATTAAGTGTTCTGGGATTCTAGTCTTTGCAGTGTTTTCCCTAATTTGTTATGGTCCACATAGTCAAATGCCTTTGCACAGTCAGTGAAACACGGGTAAACATCTTTCTGATATTCTCTGCTTTTAGCCAAGATCCATGTGACATGAGCAGTGATACCCTTGTTCCATGTCCTCTTCTGAATTCAGCTTGAATTTCTGATAGTTCTGTGTCAGTGTACTGCTATAACCATTTTTGAATTATCTTCAGCAAAATTTTAATTGCATGTGATATTAATGATGTTATTCAATAATTTCCACATTCTGCTGCATCACCTTTCTTTGGAATGGGCACAAATATGGATCTCTTCCAGTCGGTTGGCCAGGTAGCTGTCTTCCAAATTTCTTGGCATAGACGAGTGAGCATTTCCAGCGCTGCCTCAGTTTGTTGAAACATCTCAACTGGTATTCCATCAATTCCTGGAGCCTTGTTTTTTGCCAAGTGCATCTTGGACTTCTTCCTTCATCATCATTTCTTCATCATATGCTACTTCCTGCAATAATGGAACGTCTACCAATTATTTTTGGTACGGTGACTTTGTGTACTCCTTCCGTCTTCTTTTGATGTTTCCTGTGTCGTTCAATATTTGCGCATAGAATTCTTCTATATTGAAATTCAAGGCTTAAATTTTCTTCAGTACATTCAGCTTGAGAAATACCCAGCATGTTCTTCCCTTTTGGTTTTCTAACTCCAAGTGTTTGCACATTTCATTATAGTTCTTTAGTTTGTCTTCTTGAGCCACCCTTTGAAATCTTTTCTTAGCTCTTTTGCTTTATCATTTCTTCCATTTACTCTAGCTTCTCTATGTTCAAGAGCAAGTTTCAGAGTCTCTTCTGATATCCATTTTGTTCTTTTTTTTTTCTTTCTTGTCTTTTTAATGACCTCTTGGTTTCTTCATGTATGAAATCCTCGATATTATCCCACAACTCATCTGGTCTTCGCTAATTATTGTTCACTGCATCAAATCTGCTCTTGAGATGGTCTCTAAATTCAGGTAGGATATACTCAAGGATGTACTTTAGCTCCCATGGACATTTTAATCTTCTTCAGCTTCAACTTGAACTTGCATATTAGCAATTGGCCCTTGACCTTGTTCTGACTGATGATATTTAGCTTCTTTGTGTCTTTCCACAGATGTAATTAGTTTGATTCCTCTGTACACCACCTGGTGAGGTCCTCATGTATGGTCACTGCTTACGTTTTTGAAAAAAAGGTATTTCCAATGAATAGGTCATTGGTTTTGTAAAATTTTATCATGCTTCTCCGGTGTTGTTTCTATCACCAAAGCCATATTTTCCAACTACTGTTCCTTCTTTGTTTACAACTTTCACATTCCAATCATCAGTAATTATCAATGTATCTTCATTGCATGTTTGATCAATTTCAGACTGCAGAAGTTGGTGAAAATCTTCAATTTCTTCATCTTTGGTATTAGTGGTTGTTGGGTAAATTAGATAATAGTCATATTAACTAGTCATCTTTGTAGGTGTCTGGATATTATCCTGTCATTGACAGTGTTGTACTTCAGGCTAGATCTTGAAATGTTCTTTTTGATGATGAATGCAATGCCATTCCTCTTCATTTGGTCATTCCTGGCATAGTAGACCATATGATTGTCTGATTCAAAATGGCCGATATCAGTCCATTTCACTAATGTCTAGGATATCTATCTTCAAATGTTCCACTTCATTTTTGACAACTTCCTCTTTTCCTAGATTCTTATTTCATACATTCCATTTTCTGATTACTAATAGATGTTAGCAGTTCTTTCTTCTCATTTGAATCGTGCCGTATGAGCAAGTGAAGATCCTGAAAGCTGTACCCCATCCACATCATTAAAGGTTGACCCTTCTTTGAGGAGGCAGCTGTTTCCCAGTTGTGTTTTGAGTGCCTTCCAACTTGAGGACTTCATTCCAGCGCAGTGTTCTGGTGCTATTCATAAGGTTTTCACTGTCTAGCTTTTCAGAAGTAGATTTCCAAGTCCTTCTTCCTGGTTTGTCTTAGTCTGGAAGCTCCACTAAAACCTGTCCACCATGGGTGACCCTGCTAGTATTTGAAATACCGACGACATAGCTTCCGGCATCACAGCAATGTGCAAGCCACCACAGTAGGACAAACTGACGAACAAGTGGTAGTTGAATGTGATAGATTTATTGAATTTTCCTCTGGCTTTGATAGTAGCCTCTGTTGACAAATCAAATCTTGGTGGACCCCTTCACCTCATTTACTCTCTCAGGTGTCGTTATGAACTAAGAGGAAACTTTAGGGTCAGCAGTCGTATCAAACTTAAGAAGGAATAACCAGTTGACGTCTACTGTGATTCACAGTGACCCATGTGTGTCGGAGAATAACTGCTTCATGGTATTTTCCACTACTAGTATTTTGGAAGTAGATCACCAGATCTTTCTTCTGAAACACCTCTGGGGGGACTCAAACTTCTAGCCTTTCAGTTAGCAGCTGAATGCATTAATCATTAGCGCCACCCAGGGGGGCCCTGGTGGTGCAGTGGTTGACAGCGACAGTGAAGTATGGCTGGAAACCAAAAGGTTGGCATTTTGAATCCACCAGCTCCTCCTTGGGAACCCTGTGGTGCAATTCTCTTCTGTCCTATAGTGTTGCTATGAGTCAGAATCAACTTGACAGCACTGGGTTTGGTTCTTGTTTTCAGGAGTCCGTAATGGGGAATGTTGTTGTTAGGTGCTGTCAGGTTGATTTCAACTCATACTGACCCCATGTAACAGGGTGGAACTGCCCCATAGGGTTCTGTTGGTTATAATCTTTATGGAGGCAGATTGCCATATCTTTCTCCTGTGGAGCAGCGGGATCAGTTTGAGCTGCCAACCTTTTCGTTAGGAGCTGAGAGCTAACCATGCGCCACCAGGGCTCTGGTATCAAGCTTCTGAATGATCATTCTTTAAAACATGCCTAGGGAACCATGAAGTGTTGTGGACAGAGCAAATCAATCCTAAACATGATTTTTCTCAGCCTTGGCAATTATTAATTTGTAATAATCAGCATTTTCTGTAGTATAAATCATGATAACCTTTCTTTGAGCTCTTAAATCTAGTTTTGCAATACATCAAACTAAATGTAAAGGCTAGTGTGACTACCCCTCAAATGGTGACTTTCCTTTTTTGTAGGTCTCAGCTGGCTATTTCTGAGTAAAAGGAAGTCATCCAGCAATTAGTGTTTATCTTTAGGAAGTTTATATTTCTAAAGGATGCAATTAATATTATCCTATAGTCTTACTAGCTTTCTGAAGTGATTTTTAAATTTCATAGGATTGTTTAAAGTTTCTCTGTGTATTATTTTAAAAATCTGGTGAGAATTCCTAATACAACAGCAGGTAGAAAAATAATTGTCATTGGAATGACCTTTGCAGTTGAAATATGAAAGGCACTCAGTGGACAGCATTCTCCCGTTTCTCAGCCAACATTTTACTTCCTGCCATAAAATGCAGGAGCAAAAATTTAACTCAAGTGATAAGATTCTCAGTAGTCATTTGTGGCATATCTCCCTCAGCGCAGTTCCTCATTTTTTAAAGCTCTCTTTTCTTTTCAAGGTAGTTTTCATTACCTGGAGAAAATATTTTCTTTAGGGAGATATTCTGAAACAGTAGTACAGGTGCTGAATGAAATTTCCCAGGTGTGTAAGGATTCTCTATGGCTGCTAAATAGTCCTGGTTTGGTGATTAAATGGCACGCTAGTGTCCTATAAGAGTTAACACAACTTTCAAAAGTACCTTCCCATACAATAAGAGAATAACTTTGACTTTGAAAGACTATGACCTATGAAGTAACCAGTTAAAATATCCAAAAAGAAAAACTAAAAAGGCGCTGACTGGTACCATGAAGGCAATCAATTTGCAAATAAATGTGTTTTTAAAATGTGGCCCAGGAGTGACATGCAAATTCAAAAGTCTACTATTTTCTCTGGGAATAAAATTACTTTGGAAGATAAGTTCTCTTGAATATTGAAAGTATCATCAGAATGGAATGCTTATTGATTAATAAAAATTAGAATATTTTCTTCAAAAATGTTTCTTATATTTTTGCCTTTATCAAAAACGTATTTTGTCTACAGTTTGGAGCTCGAATTATAAAAATGGCACATACTTATTAACTTATGTGTTTGTTTTTTCCTTCTTTCCTTCTTTGTAAAACGTATGCAACAGGAAGGCTGGGGCATTTTCTGTTGTGTCTTCATCCTCTGCAACATGGTGTGGTATATTCTAGTCACTCAGTAAATATTTGCTGAATAAATAGATGGATGAATTGAATGAACAAATTAACCTCTAAATATGTTTTCTGTCTTTTTTTTTTTCAGTGTCTCAAGAACTGAGGCCTGTATTCACTCTTTTCAAGTTGGGAATCCTAATCCTATTTCATAGGCTTTCACTCCACAGGAAACCCTGCTGGCGTAGTGGTTAAGTGCTACGGCCGCTAACCAAAGGGTCAGCAGTTCAAATCTGCCAGGTGCTCCTTGGAAACTCTGTGGGGCACTTCTACTCTGTCCTGTAGGGTTGCTATGAGCCAGAATCGACTTGATGGCACTGGTTTTGGGTTTTTTTTATTCACTCCGCAAGAATGTTAAAGATGTGTTGGAAAAAGTTAGAAACGTTATCTGTGATCCCCAAATGAGAAGACAGTTTTGTTCCCTCACCTCTTTTCTGGAGAGTTCATGAGCTGACAAGAAAAATCCAAAAGTAGCAATTCGGAGGGCTGTTAGAGAGGGGCATTGCTGAGGCAGAAAAGAGAAGCAGGGTAGAGGGAAAGAGGAGACAAACTGGTTAGATGAAATCCTGGCAAAAGAGACATAGGGCCCAGGAAGGGCATCACCTCACTAAAGGAGATCCAGGATACTAATGGGGTCTCTAGATAAGTTCTGGAGAGAAAAATGCAGACTGACCAACAGATAGAAATGAGACAATGCACTATGGTCAAGCAAGAGAAGACATTCTATTAGCACTTTATGTATGATAAACCACACCACTTAATTGTTTGGGGCATATTGAAATCCCAAATGAAGAATAAACAGTGCCTTTATTTTCTCAAGGAGTCCTGGTGGCCCAGTGGTTAAGAGCTCAGACTGCTAACCAAAAGGTCAGCAGTTAGATTCTACCAGCTGCTTCTTGGAAACACTGTGAGGCAGTTCTAGTCTGTCCTACAGGGTTGCTATGAGTCGGAATTGACTCGATGGCAATGAGTTTGGTTTTGGTTATTTTCTCAAGAAATAAATTTCTGAACTGAGTGACTAAACATGACAGAAATGGAACAACTTTGTTCAAGAATGTCAGATTTGGATACTTCTCCTCATATGACACTCCTGAACTTACTTAGTTCTTCTCAGCAAAGGAGAGAAGATGTGACTGGCAGCTAGAAGAAAGCTGGTTGGAAGGGCCTAGATAGTCAAGGTAGGGAGCTGAAATGTTTTTCTGAAAGCCATTGAAAGTTATTTTGTTTGTTTACCAAATTTTGAGTAAATACAAAAGCCTTTTCTTAAACTGCATGTTAGGTTTGAGGGGCAGCAATGCAATGGGCACCTACATATACCTAACACCTATTTAGGAAAAAGGACATTACCGTTATCTTTGAAGTCCCTGTGTTCCCCTTGCCAGTCCCATCTATTTCACTTTTTCTCTAGAATAATCATTCCTTTGCTTTTCTTTATAATTTTACCACATATTTTTGTATCCCTAAGGGAAAAAAAAAAAAAACTTTTTTTTTTAAGGATTATATTGCTTAGTTTTATAAGATTTTTAACTTTATACATGGAATAATACTGTAAAAATTCTATTGCCACTTGTTTTTTTTCTTAATACTGCATTCTTGAGAAGCATCCATGTAGTACAATCTGTTACCTATTCATTTTCACTGCTGAATAATTTTCCATTTTCCTTTTGATGAACATTTTTGCCATTTCCAGTTTTTTACTATTACATGCAGCATGACTATAAACCTCTTTTCTCCATATCTTCTGGTGAGCATGTGTGAGATTTTTCTCCAGGAAATACACCTAGGAATGGATTGTTGGTTCATAGCATATACCACTTTTCAAATGCATTGGGTAATGCCAAAGTATAATTTTACCAATTTATTTTTCTACCAGTTGGTCCACATGGTAAGCAAAATGTAAGATCATTAGATATTTAAATTTTGCCAGTCTCATGAGTCTGAAATATTTAAGTGTGGTTGAGGTTAAAAATATTTTAATATATTTATTGGCCATATAGATTTACTCTATTGTGGTGTTTCAGTTGAAGACTTTTACTCATTTTTCTACTGTGTTTATGACTTTTTAAAATTGATTTATAGGAATTCTTTACATATTCAGAATACTAATCATTTTTGTCATAGAGGTGTATATATATATATATGTCTTTTCCTTCTATATGTCTTTTGATGAACAGTTATTTGTTATTTTAATATAGTCATATTTATCATCTTTTTAACTAAACATTTTATATCTTATTTAATAAATCTTTCCTTACCCAAAGGTCATAGAGTGTTTATTCTACTTTGTTATATAAAAGATTTATAATTTTGTCCTTAATGTTTAAATTTTTAACTTATGTGGGTTACATTTTTTAGCGTATGGTGTGAGATAGGGGCCCATTTCCCCCCTTCCCCCCGCCCCCCCTGTACAGAGAATCAATTTTCAAGTACTTTAATTCTAAAGTCTTTTTTTTTTTTTTCCTAGTGGTCTCTGGAGTCATTTGTGTCAAATGACTTGGTCTGTTTCTAGATGCTCAAAACTATTTGTCATTCTGTCTATTCCTATGCCAGTAATATGCTTGCTTAACTATTTCAGCATTATAATATTTCATGAGACCTGTCAGTGCAGGCCCCCATGTTATTTACCTTCTTCAGATGTGGCTTGACTGTGCTTAGGCCTTTGTTCTTCCACTTTTAAATTTTAGGATCAGCCTGTTGAGTTTCAAATCAAACAAAAAGCAAAAAAAAAAAAAAAAAAAACAAGTGGGATTTTGATTGAGATGGAATTGAATCCATAGATCAGTTTGAGGAGAATTGACATCCTTACATCATTGTGTCTTTAAATTAATGATTATGCTGTATCTCACCATTTATTTGTTTCTTTAATGTCCTTCATAAAGACTGATGATCCCTTCATAAAGTTTATAAAGTTCTTTCATATATTTGGATTTATTTCTAAATACCTAATATTTTTGATGGTATCACAAGTAATATTATTAGAACATTTTGTTTCTGTTTATTGCTGGCATACAGAAATTCAATTCTCTTTAAGCCAGAAAAATTCCTAAAACTTTTGTGAACTCTAATAATTTTAACTAGTTTCTTTTAAGAATTTTACATAAATAATTACACCATCTGTACATGATGACTCTTTTATTTCTTTGTTACAAACTCTTTTATTTTTTCACTAATCCTTTTTTTCCTTCTTTTCTTATTGGTATGTATATCATATTTTGGGAGCGATGGTGCTGCACTGGCTAAGAGCTTGGCTGCTAACCAAAAGGTCAGCAGTTCAAATCCACCAGCCATTCCCTGGAAACCCTACTGGGCAGTTCTACTCTGTCCACAGTGTTGCTGTGAGTTGGAATCAACTCAGACAATGAGTTTGATACACTGTAGTTTACCCAAATAGTGTGCATCTTCTGCATTTGTCAGCTACGCCCTCACCCCTGTGAGGCACTACAAACACCACCATGCCAGTCCTCTTCCACTTGATGCTGTAGAAAATATTAGCATAGCAAACTTACAAAAATGCTTCTCGAGGTGAGGGCATGACAAACACACACAGAAGGCTCTCGTTATTTATGTAAAAATACGGTATATATCATTTATATAAATAAATGTTTGTATTTTAATACATATCATATAAATGTTATTTATGTATTTTTATACATTATATATATATATATACATATGTGTGTGTGTGTACATAGATAGCAAAACTACAATCAAGGGTGAAAAGTTGAGTAAATTCTTAACTAAGATTATGAATGGCATCATTCACCATCACCATTTCTGTTCAACAGTGTACTGGAGGTCTTGGCGTAGTAAGGCAAGAAGGAAAAATAAAGGGATTAGAGAAGAAATAAAGTACTTCCTTTTCAGGTTAAGGACGTTTCCTTCAATTCCTAGTTCACTGAAAGTTTTTGTCATGAATGAATATTAAATTTTATTAACCTTTTTTTTTTTTCTGTATCCACTGAGGTGGTTAATTGTTTCTCTTCTTTAAGTTGTTAATGTGATGAATTCTTTTGATTGATTTTTCAATTTTTTTTAATTTTTTTGTGCTTTAGGGCACATATTTACAGCACAAATTAGTTTCTCGTTCAAAAATTTATACACAAGTTGTTTTGTGACATTGGTTGCAATCCCCACATTGTGTCAGCACTCTCCCCCTTTCCATTTCCACCCTGGGTTCCCTGTGTCCATTCGTCAAGTTTGCCCGTCCCTTCCAGCTTTCTTGTCTTTGCTTTGGGCTGGTGTTGCCAGTTTGGTCTCGTATACTTGATTGAACTAAGAAGCATGTTCCTTGCGTGTGTTATTGTTTGTTTTATAGGCCTGTCTAATCTTTGGCTGAAAGGTGGACTTTGGGGGTGGCTTCAGTTCTGAGTTACCAGGGTATCAGGGGGACATAGCCAGGGGGATTCCTCCAGAGCTTTTGTTCCACAGTTTTCTCCCCCTCTGCCTGGGATGCGCTATTGTGATATCTGTCAGAGCAGATGGTAGAGGTAGCCAGGTACTATCTACTTCTTCTGGGCTCAGGCTGGTGGAGGCTGTGATTCATGTGGTCCATTAGTCCTTTGGACTAGTATTTTCCTTGTGTCTTAGGTTTACTTCATTTGTTTACCCGTTCATCTGTTAATGGGCACTTAGATTGTTTCTATCTTTTTGCTGTTGTGGATAATGCTGCAATGAACATGGATGTGCACATGTCTATTCATGTAATGGACCTTTTTTCTCTAGGATATATTGCTAAGAGCGGGATTCCTGGATCATATGGTAATTTCTATTTCTAGCTTTTAAAGAAGGCACCGTATCTTTTCCCATAGTAGTTGTACCATTTTACATTCCGTTTTGAAGTATTCTGTACATTTTAGAGATTAGACTCTTTTTGGATATATTGTAGCCAAAATTTTTTTTTCTCGATCTGTAGGTTCTCTTTTTACTCTTTTGGTGAAGTCTTTTGATAAGCGTTTAAGTGTTTAATTTTTAGGAGCTCCCAGTTTTCCCAGTTATCTAGTTTATCTTCTGGTGTTTACGTATTGTTATTT